>NC_141227.1:13460000-14025000 GCF_054856515.1 Filicampus tigris | reverse complement strand
GACACAAACACACATACTGCATATATTTTTACCACAGCTGCAGTTACTGAGTAAGTTGTACGTTTGCTCTCAAATGAAACCCATGAATTAAAAAAGAAGACAAAATGCTGTACTCCAGCTTCCTTCCCCATTCCAAAAACCTGCATGTTGGGTTCACTGAAATTATACATTGGTGTGAATGCGCCACCTGATTTGCTGGTTTAGCCTCCACTTCACCCGTGCCCCGGAAGAGAAAAAACAACACAGAAAATGAATGGAGGATGTCATTCATTTGACGATGACAACATAGAAGGTGCTATTGCATGTTTTGTTTGGTGGATTAAAAAAAAAGTCTTTAAACCTTCAGGTACGGCCATATTTTGTGTGGCTGGATCGCTGGGAATGAGTCAATTTATATGGAGACTTTGTCTGAGCACGAGGTCTTGCACGCCATCACACAACTCGTCCGCAGGTTTACAGGTGAATGAGTAACAGTCTTTTATGGCTTTACTACACAAGCCTGATTAAAAAAAAAAATCTGTGTGTGTGCATAGGTAATCCCATAATCACTCCACGGAAAGTCCTGAGGTCTCAATGGTTTCACAACCATTGGACATGCGGATCGTACAGCTACCCTTCAAGGGGCTGCTCATTGCAGGATTTGGAGAATTTGATGGAGCCTCTGCCATCCAAGCGAGTCCTCTCACAAGTAATGACATTTTAAACCTTAAAAAAAATTGTTATATCAAACTCACAAATCACAAACTGTCTGGTGTGTCCTTTCCAGCCGCTGCAGGTGTTGTTTGCTGGAGAGGCGACTCATCCCTGCTACTTCTCCACTGTCCATGGAGCTCTTCTCAGTGGCTGGAGGGAAGCCAACAGGATCCTCGCTCACTACTCCTCCTCCTCCTCTCATCCTGCACAGCCAACCAAGTCAAAGCTTTAAATGAATGATGCAAGAAGAAGTGATTTCAGTGTAACTTGGACTTAATAAAAGATGAATCTATTTTTGTTAAGAAGGACCATAACATTAAAAACAGCTAATTATTTGTCTAAATTAGGGGATATTGGTTTTGCTTTTTTTGGAGCGCAACAAGTGTTACCTTTTAAAGGAATGGGAAATGTAAAAAAAGTTTACTTTATACCTGCCAACTTCACTCGACTCATCATATTAACTCTAAACATTGGTATGCATTACATAGAGCTACAAGTCTCATTATAAGATGTTTAAATAGTATTTGAAGTCTTGTTTTCATGATGTGCAATAACATCATATGTTATTTCAGACTACTGTAATTTAGTAATTTAGTATAATACAATAAAAAAATATAATGCTCTCTTTTGAGCGTTGAACTTTTTCACGTGTAATTCTGCCAGTTTCCCATTTGAATAATTTGCCAAGTGGTTTCTGCATATCTGCTTCAAAACACAGCCTCAACAGGCTGCAGCACAGCCATTAATGACAAGAGCTATAGAAAATGGATGGATTTTCTTTTACTTCAGAGCTACAACAGTGAGGCCCTGCTTTAAATACACAGGTATAAGCAAGAAAATACTGTAAACCAAAAAAATGAAACTCGTATTTGCTCCCATTTTTCATTGTCTTAAAATCAAAGATCCAAGACTTTTCTACTTACACAAAAGGCCCATTATATATTCTTGTATACATACAGTATATTTCTATTTCTCTCTAATTTGGTTCACAAATCTGTCAAAGTCTTTTGACCCCCGCCCAAACAAACTCTAAAACCTACATTTGTATTGTATTCTATTCATGAAAAATGGGAGCAAAAACAAATGTGTTAGGCGTATATTTGTATTAGACTCCAGCAAATGCTACAATAAAATACCGTTGCCACATTTTATTCGTGGTACACTAATCATAGGTAAACACACGACTCGGTTCAAACGAGAAGGAAAGCGGAACAATTTCAAGTTTATAGTTCTGAGTCGGCAGGTAAATAGTGGTGCACAGGATGTCTATTTGGAATTTTTTTTTTTTTTTTTTTGAATCGTGACTGGGAGAAACACTGACTGAGGTACAGATGTGACCTTTAAAAGTCACCTGCATATTTATCAAGGCCATGAAATTGTATAGGTCACTTTGCGATGTCGCTAAGTTTCGAAGCACATTTGACTTTGGAGGACGGGACGTAGCTCACTGGTTCCCTGGACACATGGCTAAAGGTAGGTACAGTGAATGCTACTAAATGACATATCAAAGAATTATTCCCTAAACACGGATTTGTGTTGCGCTGATTCGTTTGTGATTGTGGGTAGGACTGAAGAAGATGAGAGCCAGTCTGAAGAGTGTGGACTGCATCATAGAAATACACGACGCTAGAATATCCTTACTGATGAAGTTGCGTGTTTGTTCGTGCTCAAACTATTCAGATAAAACATATTTAACTTGAAGTACATCCCCTTCTCTGGAAGAAACCCCGTGTTTCAGGAGACTCTGCTCATCAAACCACATCTGCTTGTTCTTAACAAGATGGACCTGGCTGACCTGTCACACAAACAGGTGCTGTTTGCATTCATTGAGCTGACATACCTGTTATATTCTTACATTTATTTATAGCTCACAGATGAACCCCAAAATTCACCAATTCAATAAATTCAAGTATGACATTAAAATAAACATATTTTTAATAGGCTTTAGAAAATAGGTAGGATATTTGTCAATATTATTATTATTTTTTTTTCATTAAACTTGTGAAATGAATGAACTTTTCTACTTCGGATGCCCTTTTGTGTGGTTTCATTTATATGTCATTTGTCCTGTTTTTCCCTGCAGAGGCTCCTGAAGGAGCTTGATAGAAGTGGCATAAGGAATGTTCTGTTCACTAACTGTTTAAAGCAAAGAGACGACAACGTTACCAAGGCATGCGCCGTTGTCCCTGAATGGCCAATAAATTTGATTACCGGCCTTCATTAATGATTAAAACTCATTGTGCTCTTTCTTTTTGTGCAGTTGGTGCCGACAGTGCTGGAGATGATGACAAAGTCGCACCGCTTTCACAGAGAAGAGGTACACACCGAGTGAAACAGGCAAAGATGCTAAAAACCTCATACACAGTGAGGATGCTGAATTGAAATTGTCACATTTTTGTGATGCACATTGAATGTTATAACACTAGTTAACCATGCTGTCTTGATGCTTTAGTACACACCTTATTTTGATAATCACATGTACATTTTTCCCAGAATCATAATTATTGCCTGATGGTAATTGGAGTACCCAATGTGGGAAAATCGTCACTTATCAACTCCCTAAGGAGAACACATTTGAAAAAAGGTACAGTTAAATAGATACTTTAACCTTTTTTTTTATTATGCGTAACACCAATGAAATGTCTCGTTCAGGCCGTGCGTCTCGAGTAGGTGGAGAGCCTGGTATAACTCGAGCTGTCCTCACTAGGATTCAGGTCAGTGATGTGTGTATTATTTTTTAGTTTTTTTGTTGTTGTTGTTGTTGTTTATTATATATAGTGTTATGTATCATTCTCAGGTGTCTGAACGCCCTATGATGCACCTGTTGGACACCCCAGGCGTCTTGCCCCCGAAGATAGAAAGTGTCGAGACAGGCATGAAGCTGGCGTTATGCGGTCAGCAGGCTAAACAAACTGATTTAGTGATTCCCAGCGGGAAAGATCTAGTCGCTTTTTGTCCCTTTTCATTTTCACAAAAATGCATATGTATTTACTGCAAATAATGTTAATCTTTGTTCATCTGTATCCATGCCAGCGACGTATAGTGATAGGCAGAACGATTAAAATCTTCCATTTACATGTGCTCAGATTTATCCAATGTAAAAAAATCTGTGGTTCAATACAAGTTGGGAAACTGTGCTAAATCAGTGCTTTAATTGAACTGTGCTGGAAAATCTGCTTCTGTCGTCTCTCTCCAGGAACTATCCTGGACCATTTAGTGGGTGAGGATATCATCGCTGACTACTTGCTGTATTCTCTGAACCGGCTTGAAAAGTTCAGGTAGCAATTGTATGTGTGAACCGATTTTATGTTATCAATGTTGCCATTTTACATCTCTATCGGTCCATTGCGTTGCATTTGTGTGCAGTTACGTTGAAAAATACGACCTGCAAGAGCCCAGCGACGACATCCAACATGTCCTCAAGCGCATCGCTGTGAAGCTCAGGAAGACTCAGCGGGTCAAAGCCATCACTGGTGTGGGTGAGAGAGACCACTACTTATAAGCACAACCAGTCTTCTCTTATCGTTTTATTAGGGATCGTGTATACATATGTGTTTTGACAAAAGACTTAGTTTAACATTATCTGCAAAGAAAAGAACTATTATTTCTGTGATGCAAGTTAATGCTGGGGAAAACCATGCCGGATAAAAATGTTTGCTATCAAGAGAAATAAAGCAAATACCAGAAAGAGGACAAGAAAACAAAAAGCTTATCTTGTTTTAATTTGCTTTATTTTTCTTTTTGGTTGCATCCTGCTCATATATGGTACGCTAAGCGGTATACTCAAATTGCAGGCTATTTACAGTCCAGACGTGTGTCATTAACATATTAAGATGAGCCACTGGATTTTAACAGTCCTTTCTCTCTCCTTTAGGCAATGTTAACATCATCGTTCCAAACTACCCAGCAGCAGCGTACGATTTCATCCGAGCTTTTAGGAAAGGAGATTTGGGCCAAGTCATTCTGGACTAGAAGGAGACATCTTAATGGATGCACCTGTATATTTATATATTGTAAGTAAAATAATTCATGATGTGATTTGAATGTGTCTTGCTTTTAGAATGAAAAGGCAGATGTCTTTAAGAGTTGCTTTAAACTTGTGTTTATTTGCATCGAGACAGATAACAAAGGTTTTCTGTACAGTACACAAGTGCTCTATAGATAAGATAAACAAGAGGATGACGCTTTGGGGATACATCACAACCTGTTTGAGCAGCACCACATTTTTTTTACACCTGACTCACATATATATGGAATTTCCTCAAATAGTGTCCGTCCCTCTAATATGACACCTTGTCCCAACTGGTCGTCCACAAAACACAAAGCCTCTAGCTTCCTCACATTAATATGGGTCGTAATTGTCATGATCTCAGCTCAAAGACTTTGAAATTTGAACTCAGTTGTTAACAGCAGCACCTGCCGAGTCACGTGAACAGTCACTCAGCTGAATTCGAGTGTGGAAGAGGGCTGCACAACATATCGGGAAAAATATCGATATCGCGATAACGGCCTATGCAATATGCATATCGCAAAGACATGCAATAATTTTCTTATGGAATTGTATTCTTTTATCTGAATTTGACCAATCAGATTCAAACTTATAAGCACATCGCCACCCAATAATTAGACATTACCTAGGGGAATTACAGTTAATTAACTAAGAACACACACTGAGCTTACTTTTTTTACCACATGAAAAAAAAATACTTCTTTCATTAGATAATTAAAATATCATTTCTTTAAGTACCGGGACATGTTAAATATCACAATAATATCCATATCGCTTTTTTCCCCCAATATTGTGCAGCGATAGTGTGGAGTCTTGGCACGTGATGTAAATGACTTCCCTGGCCATTATATTAAAATATCTTAGACCCATAGACTCTTAGTGCCATCTGTAGTTGAGTAAATAAACCCGTGTCCAATAATTACACACACAAATACTAAAACAACATTTCTGAATGACAATATAGATTATCCTGTGTCGAGATAACTTCTTTTGAACTCATTACCTAATAGCCTAATTGTCATCACCTTGTCAATAAGAAAATACCAAGGAGCTTGTTTTCTGAAAATGTTCAAAAATGACTGAGGCAATTATGCTTTTAGGCTAAGGAAATCATTTTGTAATGTACATTTTGGCTTTGTTTATTCTTCAGTCTTGATCTTTTTGACCCGATGCTCCACAACACTCAAGCTGGCGCACAGCAGTTAGTGCGTTTTAAGTTGACGTAAACAGTGCAGTGTTTGCTTTGTGATCATGAATATATCTTCCCACCAGTCTTTCAAGTTACTTTCAGCCTGTCCTGCAATAGACAGGTCCAGCGCATTTCTCCTTAAAAGTTCATTACAACATGGAGTCCCACAAGAGTATATATTTGGAGGACAGTGTTGCCATGGTGATAGAGAACATTTGGCAGAAAGATGCTCCCGCTGTGCAGCCAGACATATGAGCATCAAAGTAACCGGTCCTGTTGTAATAATCCAGCTCCTCGTCGGAGTCGACGTTGCTGCGGCGGAAAGCAGACGCGTACCATTTATCTGCCGTCAAAGCCACCGCAGCCCCCGCGGCCGCAGCGGCGGCCACCCGCACCGGGGACGTCCGGCCCGCCGCCCTGAAGCGAGAGCGTGGGCCGCCGTAGCCGCCCGCACCGCGGTACGAGCCCGCCGTGGAGCTGCGGGCGGGGGAGCCTCTGGAAGAGCCTCTGGAAGAGCCCCGGGACCCCCCGCGGCCCCCTTTGCACAGGGCAGGCTCGCACAGGAAGGCGGAGAGCAGGAGGAACATCCAGCAGGTTGCGAGCACCTGGTTCATCTGTGCAGGAGGGCAACCATAGAGGAACATTTTATTATGATATAATGCAGGAGTCACTTAAATATTTTAAATGTCGGCTACCAATTTGATGTATAATTTTCAAATAAATGTACTCATATTACCTACGGTATTATTAATAATCTGTGATATTCATATTTGGAGCTCTTGAAGAGATAATCTATTTTTGTTTCAAATTGGCCTAACGTAATGGTTTCATGTGACCACAAATCAAAGACAAATTAATAAAAGCTACTTAATACATCACGACAGATGATTAAAAAAAACAAAAAAAAACATATCACCAGAACCGCTATGATAATCAATGAAATTTCACTGGATGCTTGGTAAGCGCCATGATCCTCATTATTGCCACATCACTGCTTTTCTGGCCTTTGTCTCACATGTAAACAAAACAAGTCCATTATTTTGGAAATGACAGTTGTTTGGACATGGAAAAATCTATTTATCAAGGTAAAATATTTTGCATTTTAGTTATAGAAGACATTTTGTGCCTCATTCTGTCTCAGCATTCTCCAAAAAAAAAAAAAATGTAGTGATGCATCGAGAGCTGATGCACTGTGCACATTGCATGTCGGTTAAATCAAAACATTAAAATGTATTTGGCTTTTTCCCTTCAAATAAACATGATTTAGAAATGATTATAAATTTGCCAGTGTTTAGGTCAAGCCACGTACTGTATACAAAGAAATAGATGTTTGGAAGTACTGAACATGATTGACTGGGACATAGCAATGGCAATCAATATAAATTTGGTGAATTGGACAATATGTACACTCTGCATGCCATATTTTCCAATGAACCATTTTATAATGCATCTTATTCTCACTGTGCTAATTAATTAGCCTATACTCGCGGTCATTGTAGCCTTCGTGTAATGGATTGAAACAACAATAATTACGCTGTTCCCATCCCATAATAACCAGAACATCCCTATGGTTGGTGCGTACCTTGATCCTTGTTTATCTTCAACACAAAGAAGAAGAAAGGTGGTCAAGATGGTCACGGAGGATGCTGGTGCGCATTCACGAGGAAGGGACGCGGGAGCGAGCAAGCGCACTCAAGCGTTTCCATCGTTTTGGTACCACTGAACATAAAGTAGATCCTGCATTGAGCGGATTAGGCGGTTTCTGAGACACGTAGGCGCGTTCGTCATATTGGATGTGTCATATCTGCACAGTAAACCTTACTATACAACTCAATGGCCTGTACTTAAAGCGACAACCTTCATGGTGTGCAAACCTCATGATTACACTGATTTATTTGTCTAGTGATCATTACAGTAACAGTGTTACATATATTGGTAGCTGTAAACATTCACGCAAAATTAGGAAAATGCACTTTATTGTGCGTACCTTCTATACTATCTGAAATAGCTTTTGTAATATCCGAAACACATTAAGTAAATATTTATGAATATTACATTACATATACTGTTCAGGTACTCACTCATACATTTGTTGTTTTTTTTGTGCATGTTTCCCAAACGCACGGACACACGCGTGTGCACACAAACACACGCGCTCATACACATTCAGAAACTACGTCATTAATTAAATTGATGACAAAAGATGTTTGCTCCTAATGTTCACATAGTAGCGCACCAAACCAACCCATGTATTTTGCTGTTTCCACAAGTATGCATATGAAATATTTCTACATAGTTCTTATAACCAGGACCTGTAATATGCACAACACTCAGAATACGTCTTGTAGTTGCTTCCGGGCAATGACTGAAATTGGAAAGACGTCTTAGTTTGAAGTTTGAACCACTACGCCACATACAAGATGGCGACGAGGTTGACGTACGATTCCAAGCCAAAGTAGGGTTAGGTTATAGTTGATATATGTGGTACCCTCGAGCCAGTTCATCCAAATTGCAATGAATATTTACACATCATACACTATCTGTCGACGTGTATTTGTCTATCTAGCTGACAATATGGAAAGCTGTTTGGCTAACTATCACGCTAATTATCTAGCTCGCTGTGTAGTTAATAATAGTAATAACACCTACGTACGCTAGCTGGCAGTAAAGCTAAACTACATTTGAACGCGAACCGCTGTTGGGCGACGAATAAGAAACGTACCAGGAAACACTGCAGCTTTGGTTGTAAATCGCAAATTGAC
The DNA here is from genome assembly GCF_054856515.1 of Filicampus tigris. Classification (NCBI taxonomy): domain Eukaryota; kingdom Metazoa; phylum Chordata; class Actinopteri; order Syngnathiformes; family Syngnathidae; genus Filicampus; species Filicampus tigris. Next base: position 14,016,347 of record NC_141227.1, on the reverse strand, counting down.
AGCCAAGCAGTCCTGTTGTGGTCATGGCGTTTGTCTGCAGAAATGCTGCCGCACTGCTAAAATCGAGCCGCGCAGCACCCGCCTTGGTCTCGGCCGCCGCCCGCCTGTGCAGCTCAGGTGAGTCTTTTGAAAGACACGTCTGCTCTTCATTCTTCAATGTCAAGTACAGCTACGTCACAAGCCCTGCAAACTCCTCTTCGTTGCACTCAGCTATGAAGTAGAAAGTTATTATTAGTGCACAAGTTGCAACGCGTCCTTGTAACTGATGATAATTTAGCAACGTATGTGTTATGCTATATTAGTACTTGAAGATAGTGGTTGTTTACGTGTCATCACTTACAGTCCGAAACATGTGAGGCATTTGCATAATCTAATGCACTGAACCTTTATTGATCCAAGGTACACGACACCAACTAAAATATGACCTAGAATACTTTATATTATGTAATGAAATAATGATGTCTCATTCACTCGCAAATGTACTTATTAATTGTTAAATCTGGAAATGTTTAGTTAACACAAAGATATTCTGTATGAAATGCAATAGGCGGATACACAGGTTAGACTGTAGTACATTTTACAATATTTCATTGGCGTGGATAATTTGTAGTATTTAGTGAAATTGGATAATTTCCCGCAGCACACCTGTTGAGCTCTCACAGCAGAATAATGTGTGATGTATGTAATGTGTAATGATTAAAAGTATAATATTTTCAAAGCTGTTTTTAAGAAGAATTTTCTTGATTGTTCTTAACGTCTATACAAGTGGGTCACGACTTGGCGCCAATAGGAAACTATATGTCCTAGGGTCAAAACAGTTGAGAACCGCTCAATTAGATAATCTGTTTGCCCTCCCTGCAGGTGTCCAATATGATTATATTGTGGTGGAGAAGCGAGGGGAGAAGAAGAATGTGGGTTTCATCCAGTTGAATCGACCTAAAGCTCTCAACGCACTGTGCGACGGCCTGATGAAGGAGGTGGGCCAGGCCTTGGACGCCTTCGAGGTCGACGGAGACGTGGGGGCCATCGTCATCACCGGCAGCGACAGAGCATTTGCAGGTGAGGGGAATATTAAGAATATGCAGTGTTGTTGCCAAACTCTTATTATTAAGACGCAACATGGCTCGTCTTTTCTGTCTTGTCTAGCTGGAGCAGACATAAAAGAAATGCAGAATCGAACTTTCCAGGAGTGTTACGGTGGGAACTTTCTGGCTCACTGGAACAGAGTGTCCACTGTGAAGAAGCCTGTGATTGCTGCTGTCAATGGATTTGCTGTGAGTGTCTCTGTTTTGCAAGATCAACATTGCAGCAATATATAGCCTAATGTGGCGCAAATCTCATGATCAGAGATGTTACTCGTTAGATCTGTGTCCTTAGAGGATGACGGTAACGCATGTTTAGGCCTTGACAGAGGTTTGCAGTCCCTCCTACCTTTTGTTCACGGTTTCAGTTGGGAGGAGGCTGCGAGTTGGCGATGATGTGTGACATCATCTACGCTGGAGAGAAGGCGCAGTTTGGCCAACCAGAGATCCTGCTGGGGACCATCCCTGGTATGACTGTGGAGAACCTTATACCATTTCTCAAGTTCAGTTTTTATAAAGTCCTCCAACGTTCATACTACATTCATATATATATATATAAAACTATATATACAGTGAGGTTAATATGTATTTGACAACCCTGCGATTTTGCAAGTTCTCCCACTTAGAAAATTATGGAGGAGTCTTAAATTTTCCTCATAGCTGCATATGCACTGTGAGACACAGAATCCAGAGGACAAAAAACAGAAATCACACTGTATGATTTGTAAAGAATTTATTTGGATGTTAGTGCTGAAAATAACTATTTGAACACATGAGAAAATATATGTCAATATCTGTTTTGTTTACAATTACAGAGGTCAAACGTTTTATGTAGTTCTTTACCAGGTTTTCACACACTTTTTTTTTTTTTTTTGGCTCACTCCGCCACATAGATCTTCTCTACATCTTTTAAGAATCAAGGTTGTCGTTCAGCAACATTGAGTTTCAGCTCCGTCCTAAGATTTTCTGTTTGATTTAGGTCCGGAAACTGGCTAGATCAGTCCAGAACATTGATATGCTTACAGAGCCACTACTTGGTTATCCTGGCTGTGTGCTTCGGGATCATGTTGGAAGACCCAGCCACGGCATCTTCAATGTTCTGGCTGAGGGAAGGAGGTTGTTGGCCAAAATCTCGCTATACATGACCCCGTTCATCCTCTACTTAGTATAGTGCAGTCGTCCTGGTGTCTTTTACAAGCTCTTCGGTCTTGCCCATGGTAGTAGTTGGATATTGACTGCATTTGTGTTTTTATGGAGCTAACAACTTCAAACAAGCGCTTCTAATTTAGATTAATAAGTGGATCGGAAGTGGACTTTTTAAAGGCAGAGTAACAGGTCTTTGAGGGACAGAATTCTCGCTGATTGACGTGTGCAAATGCTTATTTTTACCACTCATGCACAAATAACTTCTTGACACAAAAAAAATCATACAATATGATTTCCGTATTTTTATTTTTTTAAAGATTGTTCTCTCATAGTGGACATGCATCTAAGGAAAATTTCAGACCCCTCCATAATTTCTAAATGGCAGAACTTGGACGATCACAGTGTGGTTAAATACGTATTAACCAACTGTATGCCGCAGTGATTTATTAATTATGAACGTTTGCGGGTTGAGAGTTTTTATCTGTTATAGTAGTTCCTATTAAGTTTTATAGTATTAGAACGGCATGCCAGACAGCTCTTGCGGTCTTATTAAGTGTCACAGGTCCCCAGGGCCTGATCTAATCAGGGTATTGATTATGCTCGAATTTGGCTCAATTGTTGATATGTGTGTACTCTACGTTAGACTTCTGAGTCTCTAAAATCCATTGGAGCCACATTTACCATGATGTTTTATCTCCCTGCAGGGGCGGGGGGCACCCAGCGTCTGACCCGTGCGGTGGGCAAGTCCCTTGCCATGGAGATGGTGCTGACAGGAGATAAAATTAATGCCCAAGAAGCCAAGCAGTCAGGTATGAGAACAGTGTGCTACTTCAAACCAATAATCCATTGTCATTAAGCATCAGACTTTTATGTTGCCGTGTGCAGGTTTGGTGAGTAAAATTTGCCCCGTGGACCAGCTGGTGTCTGAAGCGGTGAAATGCGGCGAGAAAATTGCTGCCAATTCCAAACTGGTGTCCGCCATGGCCAAAGAGTCAGTTAATGCAGGTCAGGCCGCATTAAGTGAAACTCGTAGCACACAATGTAATCAAATCATATTGAAATTTATGTCATTTTCCTCCTTGTGCGCTTTTAGCTTTCGAGCTGACTTTGGCCGAGGGGAATCGTTTGGAAAAGCGCTTGTTCCACGCAACGTTTGCTACGGTAATATGGCACACCTGCATGGTCCGCTCTCATATGCGTGGAGACTTGCTTTACTTTACATTACATTACATTAGTGCTGTTGATTTCTAGGATGATCGCAAGGAGGGCATGACTGCATTTGTGGAGAAGAGAAAGGCCAGTTTTCAGGACAAGTGATCTGCTAATAAAACACCAAACAGATCACGTGCAGCAAGTTGAATGACGTCAGGAGAGCGTGGAAGATTTTTTTTATCTCACTGTTCATTTAGCATTAACACAGTGGAATTTTCTCCCAGCAAATCAGTGAATAAATATGATATTCCAGTTATATATCATCATGGACATGAAGTAACAAAGCAAACCAATCTTGCACATACTGCAAAAAGTGGACCTTTGCAATTTCAATGAGTGCCTTATTATTAAGGCGAACATTTGGATTTGATTTTTTTTCACTTGAGGTATTTACAAGACACGGTAATCAGCTGAATCACTTCAAGCATTTTGTTCACTCTCAATGAGTCTGCCTTTTGTCTAAAGTTTCTTGTGTGTGTACATTTTGCAAATAAACCTGATGAATTGATGTCTGTTTTGTTTGAAAAAAAAAAAAAGAGAATGCTGTCTACTGTTGAATCCCAAAGATGTCCACATCAGTCCTTTCTCGATAGTGCTAGACTTCGAATGTCTTTCCCAACTGACTTTGGGCAAGAGGTGGGTTATATTTTTACTTGTTTGGATGGATGTTTTCACATAATTATAATGGTATTCTGAGCTCTTTCAAAATGCTTTTTTTTGTACTTGTGTTGGAAAAGTGCCATAGAAATGTTTTCTTTTAAAGGACTCGTAGCAACTGTTGAGTTACGCCACTAGAGGGAAGTCACATGCAGTTAAAAGGCGCCAAGTGTCAAAGAAAATGCAAAGAAATTGGCGCTATATATACATACACATATATACATACATACATAGACATATATGTATATACATACATATATATATATATATACACAGTATATAATTTGTTTCTCAGTCATGGTAGTGGCAAAGGTTTAACTGAGGCAACTGAACTGCTGAACTTGCTTTTTCTTGTATTTTGAAATATAAAAAGTGCTACGTGACTGTCTGCACTTTAACAGTTAAAACATGTTTTGAATGTTTATTTCGAGCATGAAAACAAATGGAAAACAAAACAATTAAAACTTGTTTTCCATGTTCAAAAAGGAGTCCAAGGCAGACTTGACATCCTTTCATATATGCAAAAAAGTCGTGTAACTCTGACATAAGGTTAAAAATAAAACCAACCACGAGAATGTATCCCCCACTTCCGCATTTTTTTAACGCACTCTCTGATGTTCACAAGTATCTCGCCCTCAAGGCCATGGCCTAATTGATTTTTATTTTTCATTCAATATTCCCCCACAGAGCTGGCTTTCTTGTCATTCACGTGGGACAAAACTTTTGAATGCGAAAGAAACTTGTCTCCTCGCTTGGCGGGACGTACAAAACGTCCGCAGCACCCGAAGGTTCAGAAAAGAAGCGTCCCCCTTTGAGGGCTGGAGAGAGGTCAAAATAATAAATGTCGACTCAATTGAGCTTCTCCAAGCACACAATGAGGACCAAAACGTTACACTGAAGCAGCGCGGACCCTCGTGGCGTGATAAACTCATTTAAAGAAGTCCTAAAGAAAAAGGGAGCAGCATGGGTCCGGACTGGGAGAATTGGGAGGGGCTCCTGGGGGTGGGATCTTTGCTCTCCTGCAAGTCAACCACACTCCCTCTTCTTTTCCCTCTGACTTTCACCCTATTTATTGTACTCTAGTGTCTACTAATGCCTTCTGTCTTTTAACAGCCATGCTCTGCTGTCAGAAATGATTTAATTTGCTCACAACATCACATGGGCCTCCACTATTAGAACTCAAGTACAGCACAGGGATACAGTAGCTTGGGAACATACAGAAAAAGGTTCAAACAGTTACCCAGGAGTCTAATCATGAGTCCTCAAAATAAAGGACTTCTACAGTAACTGTACCCATGCATATTCCTGACAGGCTGACACTATGGATACCCCAGCTCTCGCTGAATAGTACAAATTGCTATCAGTAAAAAGGGACATACTGTATCATGTAAATGTGATTTTAATGGCTTGTCTAAATACTGTAGTTGGTTGCTCTGGAGGACCTGCTCATGTGTCAACTAAACAAGAAAGCACATCTTTTTGTTTCTGAAAATGTATGAGCGAGCCTTTCTGCTTCCCACTTACATTGTCAATGGTTATACATGAAACATTGTAAAAAAAATTTTTTTTAAATTGCACTTCTATAATTCAGTTTAACCAATAAACACAATGGAAAAAGTCTGCTCTAGCATAATGGTACAAAGTATCCTCTCTTTTTTTTTTAACTTTTCAAAGATTTGCAGCACTGCTTTGACCCATCACGTTTGTCTTTTAAAGATCTGGTACATGTTTTGGGCCTGGAATAGGTGAAAACAGTCAACTTTTACATGAGAAGACCTAGATGAATAAAGTGGCCAGAAGATACTTTTTTTGTGGGAGGCATTCATTTACATAGGCATTCATTACATATTATTTAAATAGATTTACATAATGCTGTTTATTGTTATTTTATAATTACTCATCAGGTACGTTGTCCAATTGCCATTTCTGGGCTCTGCGGCAGAAGCTGGGCCTCAGCATGAATGCACATTAAATCATGAATGAAATGAATGGATTTCTACCAACCGTAACCCATATGTGGACGATTCATATCAGACATTAGATTGCATCAGTTGAATAAATGAATTATATTCCATCCTTTTGGGACATTGTTTTTGTTATTGTTGTTTTTTTCAACAGTGGACATAACTGGCAGGCAGTTAATTCAATTGTCTGAATTTGTTTGCTTGTTATGTTATGATTTGGGGAGAGGGGGGCATTTTCATGTGTACTTGGGGATTTTTACAGAAGCAAGATCATGCAGTCACTGAGAGATCTCCGAAACATTTTTGCCATCCAGCTGAGAGTGTCAGATGAAACAAGAAGTGTTTGGCAGGGTGGGGATGGGAATGTGGGGGCTCATCTGACAAATATTTTCATTATCTCACATTCTTGGCTGCAGAGACTGTCAGAATATCGCCACTCATCTCTGCTTTGAATTATGCCCTGGGGGCCAGCAACAACAGGCAGAAGATGAATTGTGGTCAGTGGAATTAATAATATTCATAAGCCTTACATTAAAAAAAAAAAAAAAAAAAAAAACACACTTCAAAAAAATATGTTGCTTACAGGGGAAACGACTCTTGCTGTATTTGGGCAAATGTGTTGCTTTTCATACAAATGCCTCATTAACATTTCATTTTCAGTCGAAAGAAGTGACAAAATGGCCGCTCCCTGAAATGGCTAAAAATGGGTGAATGTTGCTACTTAACTCATATTCCACAACCGCAATATTAATCCGAATGAAGGCGCATAGAACATATTATTGTAAAGAAAGTTGTTGCGTTGACTTCCCCTTATTTGATTGATATTTAAAAAAAATAATTAAAAAAAAGACTATCAGCAATATTAATTACAACTTCTTCTTGGAATACTACAACCTTATTGCAGCCTTACGGATAAGTATTTTCTCATCATTTAAGTAGCAACATTAAAACTTACAATAATTCCTTTAAGAAATAAAGAAAAAGGCATTTGGCATGGAAACGGTTAAAAAACTATTACTGCAACTTTATTGCTTTGTCGAACAATTTACATGATGCATCTTATCAACAACTGCGAATGATCAGCGGTGGTAGAGATGATCCAGATCTTCCTCTGGTTCGTCATAATTTATGTCCAACTGCCAATCAATATGCGCAGCAGCGATGTCGTCTTGGTAACTTGGCATCCAGCTTTGGAGGTCTGGATGGTACAAGTCATCCATGTCGGCCTCAGCCTTCAGGTGACGTCCCAGCTGTTCTTCAGTCTTCTCTGGTTGGGGTTGTACAAGTCGGGCCATTTTGTATTCAGCAGTGAGCGGGGCAAGATATTCATCCAGTTGCGCTCTAGCTTCGTGGTAGACGGCCTCCAAGTCCTGCTCAGGCTCCTCACCAAAAACAACTTCTTCATATTCAGCCCAAAACTTCTCCATAGAAGGATGGTGAACATCATCTGAGTCTATTTCTGCCGCCGAGGCCTGTTTTTCCTTCCCTGCGGCGGCTACATGCTCCCAGATCTTCATTTCGGGATCAATGTCATCGTCAGTTTGATCCATGTCCTGCGGAGGCTCAATTTCCGCACTTAAAGTCATCTTTCCAACTTCTGACCTGCAATAAGCATCACAACATGTCAGAAGGAGAGTTCATAAGATGTGGAAAAATTCCATCAAAGCGGAAGTCAACGCAAACATTTTTTTTTTCAAGAATAGGTTCTATGCAAGCCCACTAGTTGAAACAGGGCAATCTGCTAAATATTGCGTTTGTGGAATAAGTGTTAATACACTCATTTTTAGCCATCTCAGGGGGCGGCTATTTTGTCTTCTGTCCACTGAAAATGACATCACAACCGCTCAAAGCAACCAATCACAGCTGATCTGTTTTCTGAATCTGACCCGTGACTGGTCGTTGTGAGCAGTTGTGATGTCATTTTCAGTCGACAGAAGCCAAAATGGCCACCCCCGGAGATGGCTAAAAACAAGTGCATTTTGCTGCTTAACTTACATCCCACAAACGCAAAATTTCTCAGAATGTTTCAACTAGTGGGCCTGCTGGGAACATATTCTTGAAAAAAATATGTTTGGGTTGACTTCCGCTTTAAATATGCAGAAAGTTCCCAGTAAATCATCTATACTTTGAGTGTTTATTTTTTCTGTATTTTTTTTAACTTTCACTCTCAACCTTAAGATCATTAGTACTTGCTTGTTACCTTTTTCAACCTCCATGGATGACAACACAACCCGAGCCAAGGTTTGAACTCTTAACTTCAGAAGTGTAAGGTGCTAACCATGGAAAAAATATTTAATGGGGGAAAAAATGACTTACATGACTGTGTCCTGCAAGGCATTATCGCTAAGTTTATCCTAAGAAAAGACATCAACATCAATATCAATCAGACATCAAAGATATCAATATTCTATCCATTGCATTTACCGGTATGTGCACATTTGAAGCTGTTTTTAGTGTAATCTTAAAACATTTGGTGTACATACCCATGGCTTATGCGGCTTGGCGGCAATGCAAAATATCAGCGTGACCAAAAGAGTAAACCTACAAGTGGAAAGACTCGAGATCAACAATGCATGTTTCTTTTTTTTTTTTCTCAAGTAAGCACTTTCTAAGATGCATCAAGAATCACTATTAGGTGCTTACCTGAACATGGTGTCCTCTTGTTTGTGGGGAGTCTTGAAATGGTGAGAGAAAATGTGTCTTCACGTCAGCCCCAGTACAAAAAGACAGTCCAAAGTTCTAACAATAAATACACTGACTTGACCTTTGAATCTTTTTCACTACTGCAACATCAAATCTTTATCTAGCCCATGTCATACTTGATACAATGCCAATGTTTATGAAGTCAAGACATTCTCATTTAACATACAATATAAGGCCAGATTAAACCATTAAGATGAAATGCAGATGATACAATTTATTTAAATTAGCCTGTTTAATGCCACAGAATGATTTTGTAATGCCTGCTAATGAAAAAGCTGTCATCTAGATTGAATAGCTGCAATGTTGCAATGAGCTACCTTACCGACAGCGGGCGATTATAAGTTAATAATTCCCAGTGAGATATGTTTGTAATGATCACTTAATCAACTCTATATTACAGTTATCATCATCACTGTGTTAGTTGTGGTTAAAATAACAGCCTCAACGTAATTTTGGTGGCACGCTCACTGGATATGAGGAGAAAATGGTCTTCGTTGTTGCCATGGTGACACTGGGTCATCTACTTTAGTAGTCCATAATACTGATGAACTAGCCAGAACATTTCTCATGTTGTGTGAGTGGTATCATCAGTAGTAACTAACTAACTAACTAAAAAAAAAAAAAACCCTATAATTTTGAGCTTTATAAAAACACAACATTTTGCCACAGTTCTTGCTTCAATTAATGGATATTGTGCTGCTCCGTCTGATGTGTGTGCCTTGACCACCTGGGGAGTATAACACAGACAGCGTTATACAAACTGAATCAGTAAGTTACAATATTCGTCTTTTTTTTTACTCATTTTACTCATCTTTTACTCAAATTACTCATTTCCTCGAATTTCCTCGTTTGAAATGATAAAGCATTTTTTTGCTATTATGTTAATCAGCAAAAGAATGCAGAAGAATGCATCAATCTAAACTAATTTCATTTAACACATGCACTCTTCGGGGATGTAATTTACTTCCGTAAATCTACTGCCGTCGCAAGTGTTGGCAACTATCCCGCCTGACTAGTCCATACAACAGCAGGAGCATCATTAAGTCAACATAGGCTTTATTAATGTCAGCAAGCAAGCGCAGACTTGGATTTTTTTTTTTCTTAAAAGAGCAACAGGAGTCACTTCCTGTCTCGACCAGGGATGGCTCCAGTGCGTCTGCCGGGTTATCTGCCCTCACTATGGGATCCATATGTTTCAGCCCAATGTTTCATCGCCGCGGGTCACACTGTGATCTACTGTCCTCCACTCCCTGTGCAAATGCCAAACATCTTCAACATCATGTGCGATATGTTAACAAGGAAAAGGTTTCTTGATGGTTTGAGACTGAGGCCACAATTTGGCGGCATTGGAGAAGGAGATCCAATACAATTGACTACCATTGATAGCTATTAATTTAACTTTTATAACGCTGTTGCCATACTCATATCAGAAATAGCTCTCAGTAGGATGGATTCACAATAATAAACATAACCAAAAGTAAACATGTGCATAAAAAATAACTAATAAAAGAGTGTATTTTTTGGAAATAGAGTGTACTTAATAAAGTAGCCGGTGAGTGCTTATTTGTTTTTCAACATTTTGGCAAATGAATATTCTCTCATTGAACTTTTAATGAAGGTCAACTTTAAACATATATTCAGGAGCTAATTAGCGTATCTTATCAAGAATAGCAAGGAATAGAAGCAATATCGTGAAATCTGGGTAAAACAATTAACATCAAACCACAACAACTAAACGTGATACAAATTACTATATTTTATAATAATATTAATATATGTATTCATATATTAGTCATTGATCATTCTTTGCGTTACTTATTTTCTATTGTACACAGATACAGTTGGGACCAGTACAAATAAAGTTGAGAGCATTGTCAAGACCTTTAATATTGTTTTGTGGTATTTGTGTTTTGAAAACAAGGTGAGTTGGTCTCACCACATTTCATCCAAATCTTGTTAACCCTTTTAGAGCACTAATCTATATTACTATTAGTAGTACATGTATTTATTTTGATTTCATAATGTGAGCATTCCTTTAAAATGTAATTCACAAACCCATATAGTACACTTTCCTTAATTATTTTCAATGTAATTAATTTTATGACATTTATTTAAACACAAACGGGAAAACCCCCTAGTTTCCATTGCATGAGGCGTGTGGCTCACAGTTATCAAATATGGTTCCTTGCCCTCTAAGTGGCCAAACTGTAAACAACACCTAATTATGTACAAGAAACAAATAATGATTGATGTTTGTATTCAGACATGAACAGAGCTTATGCGGCTTTTCTGTCTTCGCCACACAACCATAACAACAATATCAAACACAACTTCCCCTGAGCTGATCAAACGACTTAAATGAGGCCGCCGCCTTCGACATACTCGAAACAGCCCTCCAGTTACTGTGTCCTCGAGACAAACAGGCTGTCAAAGAGACGTTGAGGCCAGGAGATGTGGCCCATTACGGGAAAGTTCTGTCAGTCTCTGGGAAACCGCAACCTTGAGTGCAAACCCTCAGGTCTGATGGATAAAGTGTGCTGCAGATAGGACCGATGCGGCCTGCCCCCCTACCCGACCCGCCCTCGTGTGTCTCGCACACATCGGGGGAGCGACTTTCATGTGCATGCGGGCCCTCAGCATCTACAAGCACGGCGCAACGGCACGAGCGCCGGGCACCCCCCTCGACTGCTCGGGGTCCCGAATGGCCCGTGTGGAGAAACATGGCAGCTCTAATTCAGTTTAGAAGGGCCCAGCTTAGTAGAGCCTTGAGGCTATAAGAGAGGGTTCGCTTTGTATGGATATGAAGGATTTCTGGTTTATAGAAAAATATGCCATCCAAGTGAAATACAAAAATGTTTAAGGGCAACAGGTAGTCTAAGTGTCAAGACATGAATTTTTCAATGACCGTATTTTTGTTTACATTTTGAGTCACAGTAAAATTGATTTATTTAATAGTGCTCATGGTATTATAGTATCTATTTATCCGTCCATCCATCTATCCTTACTGACTGGGTATAGAAAAATGATTCAACTAGTGGTATGTGGGCTACCTCTAGTGGTATGCTAAAGAATACAATGCCAAAGTGCAATTCAGTTGTATTTATCTTATAAATTTTTTTTCTCTATTTTTTTTTCTTTTTTTTAGACTAAGTTCAATATACATTACTTACAAACATTTATTTGGGCACAAATTGTATTTAAACTTTATGTTCCATATTCTTTATTTGTATCATTAAGTAGCCTACTTTTGTCTAGTTTTATTTTCCTTTCCTATTTAAGCAGAGTGTTAATGTTCAAGCTGTGCATAATGTTACAGCGACTTGTGATTATATGAAGTATACTTTTTACTTGGGATGGGCGACTACAGGTATGGGTATCGTGTACTCGTGGTGTTATCAGTCACCGAATCTTAAGACAAATAAAATCCGACATCAAGTAAGTCCCCCTGCGGCAGACTGACAACCCGGTGAACATCGTCTGCATCAGAAAGAAAGGACTTTGTTCACATTTTTTTGTTATTATGTATATGTTATATATCAAAAGTACCAGAGGTATCGGTACTCTGTATCAGTGAGTACTCAAAGAATACAAGTACTGGTATCAGTTTGCAAAAAAGTAGTATCGAACATCCCTACTTTTTAGGAAACCTTTGTATCATTTCTGATTAACACTTTGGTCTACTGTGCTACTGTGTTTTCATGATGGTCGTGATGGTGGTACTTTGAGAACTACCGTAAGTACTTTTGAGGTGGTACTTGGAGTAAACGGTTTGAGAACCACTTGTATGGTGAAAATGTCCAATAGATATGACCGATTGAGTCCCAGTGGAACTTAAATGTCTTATTTTATGTCATATTGTCAGCGGGCAATAATATGACAATAATAATCTACAATTAAAGTTATAATTCATCACATACCTATATAGATATTTGTCTTGCTAAAAGCCACCAGATACAAATAACTGATTCATAAATTAAACTTAAAGAGCTGTATGAAAAAGTCAGACCTATAAAAATGCACATTTTTATTGTATTTATTTAATAATATGTGAATATTGTGGCTAATATTTGCAGGGGGGTAGACCTGCAATACCTTATAACGGTAGATGTTTCTAATATTTTGACCCTTCAAATTCAGTTGCACTCCAAATGATTCAACCCTACGTATATTTATTTGCAATAGCAACAAACTTACAGTAGATGGGCATGTGAGTGTAAGGACGGAAGCCCTTTAAAAGGACGAGGACGGAATTGGTCGGAGAACACTTATTTTTATGAATAAGGACGGAGGGACGACAACGGAAGATTGCCCGTGGACGGAGGACGGAGCGGCAAAATAGGGTAAAGTGCCCATATCTGAGTTTAACAAAACAAAATAGGTCAACGCAACTAATATTAAAAGTGGTCACTCATCTATTGAAAGTGTCCATCCATATAATGTAAATTCAAAATATTAAAATAAAGGTATTACTATGCATATGGGACTTGAATAATTTTGCGTGCAACTGTAAATAACGATAACAGTCTACCATAACCGACAGAGAAATTAATACGTGCAGCTATTTTTCCGCTTTGTTGCCACAGTGCAATTCTGACATTCCGTTTTTTTTGGTGTGACTGACAAACCTCTTGAAAAACGTGGGGGCAACAACGAAGACCACAGCCACTGAGAGTTGTCGGGGCAAGACTGTGTGCGTTGTGAAAGAAACACTCACACGTTCACACAGTGCTATTGCGCTGAATACCAGCGGGAGCCAAGAATAAATTGCCTGTCTGTAACTATTTAAATGTAGCATTAAGTCTTGATTTACGCCTGTAATTCGAGGATAGGAAAACACGCAGCGAATGTTACAGCTCACAGCGATTTATGGCTGAACCCAACACCAAAATGAATATTTGTCTTAATTGCCGTTTGAGGAAGAATGATTCTGGCTTGACTTTGCATAATGTTTCTGTTGCGCAGATGTTGCGTGTGAGTGTGTGGGCTCGAATGCAAGCAGAGCTGCAAGCAGAGTTTGCAGTTGCGCTGCGATTTCTTTACAAAAGACATTATAGGCAATTATGTGCTTTCTAAACAATACAAATCATTACAGCGATCAATGTCAATGAATTACATTTTATAAAAGCAGTTCATACATTCTCTTTAATTATATATTTTTATACAATAGAGTGCATTTTTTTCCTGATTGAAAACACATCACCCAAAAAATTGCGGTGTTTTTTTTTTTTTTACGCCGGAATGGTTATTTGGCATTTCAAAACATTTTAATGAGGAAAATGTATTTAATATACCATTGAATAAAGTTAAAATCTTGGTCACAACATATTAAACTCGCAAGTCAAGTACCACTACTTCTGACCTTGCACTTAAAGACACTGAAGAGGGAATTCAGAATTTGGTTTCTAAGTACAGATTGTGTGTTTAAAGATAATTGCTGAATGTGAAAAGACTGAGAACCAAGCAGTGTTTATGACCTTTAAAGTTTTATTTATTTATTTGTTTATTTGGACTAAGAAGGTGCCCAGTGACGCACTTGGGCATCTGGCATAAGTCGCCTCTTGCCCAACATACAAGAACTTGAGCGGTTTCATCAGCATCAGTGGCTATCTGCTGCAATTGCGGGTTACACATCTACTCATAGCCTGGCATCCCAATCCTTTTGGTGCTTTGCTCGAGGGCAATTTTCAAGAAGCAAGGCAGTAACTCTCCAGTAACTGGTCCCAAGCTCAACTGGTTCGTAAAAAAAATTCCTCTCCAGTTTTTAAAGCCAAGTCCTGGGCCACTGTCGCCCCAACTGACTTGAAGTGGCAAACCACCGACAAACAATAGTCAAGAGGAGACGAGTAGCTGCCGACACCGCGCGAAACCTCCAAACACGCCGTTTGAAATGTAATCATCTACACATTGTTTGCACCGCATGAAAACACGAACCCTCCCACTTCTAAAACAATCATCAGCTCCGGGCCACCATCATTACTTGCAATAAATCACATGAAGGTTGTCTCAGCATTTGAGGCAAACCGCCGCTCAGTCTCTCCTCGCGTTCTTCCGTCATCTCCCCGCACACTCACAACATTTAGGAAAGCTGGGGTTTTCTAAATGACTAAAATTAACACAATGATCTACAATTAACTTAATTGATGCTTTCACCAATGCCCATTAAGCGCTCATTAGACATCTCTCGGTGGAGTTTGACCGCACAAATTACAGGGCTGAGAGGAAGACCTCCACGGTGGAGAGTACGCAAACACGAACGCAGTGACGAGGGAGAAGCCTGACTTATGGATGCGCCACACAGGGAATCATCTGCTGAACAGTTGTGTGTACTGAACAAAGTTTCAGCCTTGACATGATGTGGGGCTTTGAGTCATGTGAATAGTGAACTCGTTCCTGGGCAGGTGAGTCCAAGGAGCGGGACAGAATGAGGCCAGCGATGAGACAGTCAGTCTGGGCCCTCACCATGTGATCATCACACTTATCCAGCTACAATGGAGCTGGTGACAGCCGAAAAAGAGAGAAGATGAAATACACTCACAACCTTTGTCGGTCATGTATCTGTTCGCCACAGGAATAAATAACCATCCCACAGTGTATGAACTGTTCCCCCACAATAGACTCACTTCACAATAAGCAGCACTTTGGCAAATAATGAACAAGATGTAACCCTAACCCTTAGCCTTTCAGCCCCCTAGCTTAATGCTACTGCTAATTAGCACCTATGTTACAGTGCTAATAACCCTTTAAGCAATGGATTGAACACAAGCGGTGCAGCAACACGTGTATAAAGACATATAACTAACAGTCATATATTCTTTATTCCCCGCGAAGAATGACTAATATTAGTGCCGTAGTGATGAGCTGAGTTGAGATGTCTCAATAAGCAATATATTCATCAGTTTGTTTTATACTGCCCCGAGGTGTGGAGACCAGAAAAAGCGGCACAACGGCCATTCAACAAATTCAGTGTGACAAGAATGGTTAAATTATTTTTTTTGTATTTAATTCAAATAAACGCCATTTTCCTCTTACCCAGTGCTCGGGCGCCATCTTGTGGCATCTTAGATTGCTATAGAAAGAGCACAGAGACAGTAAATAGCTTAGGGTGTTTCTTCCATTTCATCAATTATTGCACCATATTGTGATACCATTGTTATTGTTGGAAAAATATGGCAATATTTTTGCTTCATGAGTAATTTGTGATTTCCAACCCTAATAGAGACTGTGATGCGTCACAGCTATCTTTCTTACATCGGTTATCACAGAATAATTTACTATGGCAACCCACAAGAGGCACGGACATTCACCGTGTGTGTGTTTGAGGGTCAGGGTATTTTCAGTTATGTTATGTGGAGATAAAACTGTTGACTAAACTCAAATTCTATTCCTAAGTCACTGTGCGATTCCCACCGTTAATATCTGGTACAATATCTGCAACGAGGAGGTCTCTTTGAAGGGAAAGATTTGACATGTTCATCCACATCTTGCTATTCCTGTCGCGAAAACTGTCCATTTCTAACGCTAGATGCTCGATTTGTCGAGATGTTCTGTGCCTCTTTGCTTATTACAGGCATAATAATTAGAGGGAAATCAAAAGTGGTCCGCTCAATCCCAACACAAACACGCATCATTATCCACCCTTCATCACGCTCCTCGTAAACTCAGTAAACATGTGGAAGTGGTTAAAGCAAGTTAAATAGCAATTAAATGTGTTTTGCTATGTACTGATTAGCCATATTTTCCACCGTGTGTTTGGGCTTTTAAATGACAGACAATAATGCGCAGGTGGGTCTTTGACAGCGAAACGGCCCCTTTTGGAGAAATCGAGTGACGTGACGAGCAACGCAAGCACGAAACCCCATTAGAATATCATAAAGAAGCTGAAAACTGCACCGACCCACAAGACAAAATTAATTATGGCGTCTTGGATTGATGTCACTAATTCTGTCTGCTACAGTTTAGTCTCATAAATTCTTTTGTCTTATGAGATTTTTAGTCACACAACACAACCATCACTGAGGTCGCCTTTCTTAAGATAATATCACCATAAGACGTCTTTGAGACTTCCTTCTCTCACTCCAAAAAGTTGAGATTTTCTGAAGAACTCCAAATTCATCGTATTAATTAAATGTTATGCTGTTAGAAATGCATTGGTCAAGCTCACTGCCTTTTTTTTGTTATTTTGATAAATGAAGTAAGATGGCAATACCGCAAAATATGTGAGCTTGCTAACAGGACCTTTTTAGCTCATGTTGGCATTTAATTAGCACATGATGGTACACTCACAACACGATTGTGTTGATTAACAACTATATAGTACCGGTAATTAACATTTCTGCATTTTTTAAAATTAATACTTCACTATTACAGAGTGGGTATGTTAATTTAGGAATATCCAAACACACACACACAATGTGATGCATATCCCAGCTGACTTGAGGGGAAATATGGTTCTACACATCACCGGGCACAGTTAAACAACGATTCACACTGAAAATGACATCTATATGTAATTTAGTCTTCTTGGAATCCAACATGCATGTTTTTTTGAGTGTAGGAGGAAGCCAGAGTACCTGGAGGAAACCCCTCGCAACTATGGGGAGAATATGCACACCATAAAGCTGAGTTTTTATCCCAGCACAGCTAACAAATCGGGCACCATGCCGCATTCAATGAAAACCATGTCCAACAATTTGGGGTTCTACCAAAATGTGTCTCCCAAGTCTTGAGTTCAAACCATTATCATGTGTGACATGAGAGAGCAGAGACTTCAGTTTATCTAAAGGATTAACTGCATACATTCATTTTTGTCTTTGGCTTTTGTCAAGTTCTGAACCCATGACGTCTCTCTGTGAGGCAAACATGCGAGTCCCAAATGGAAAACTTATTTTCAGATACAAATGAATCAAAGATAAACCAACAATTTGTGTTCAACCTTGGAGGTTACACTGTACGGTAGTTTATATGCCCCCCTATTTTGTTTCATTTCGGTGTACTATATTACTACTACTACTGTTCTCCCTATGTTCTTGTTTCCCTATTTTTGTTATACGACTCATGACAATGAAGCAGATTCCACGCTCCGTCTTGTGGTTAAGTAGGACTTAATGATGCTTGGTGTCCCAGCTCGAACCAAAACTGTTCATTTGCAAGCTGGGAAAGCAGCGACTTCAAAGTTGCCCAAAAGCTCTGTAAAAGCTGAGAGTGCGACTGCAGAGTCATGCGATAATCGTTTTTCGGGGTCATCACAACAAATGACACCTTTCGCGTAGAAGAAAGAGAGAGAAATGCCTCCAGGATGAGCACATCAAACACTGTGCCCCCTCCTGCTTCCCTCAATGAATGCCTCCTCGCTGGAGTCCATGGCAGCCCTGGTTGCCAGCTGGAGTACCCTCTAACCTTTAACCCGTGACCCCCAGCGGCACAGAATTCATCACAGGGCTGTCAGTTCAACGCACACGGCGGGGAGTACTTCCTGCGTAATGCCGCCAAGACAACGGAGAGGTAGGATGTGCACAGGTGTTGAAAATTCATACAGGTGCCACTGATTGACTATTACACATCATAAAAGTGACCTCCGCGGCATCACAAGGTTCCACTCTGTGTGCACTCGTGAGTGTGTGCATCCATGTGGCTTTGCGTGTCATGCTCCCATCTGTCCTGATGCTTCTGGGCTAAAAAGGGAGGATCCTGCTGTTCCTTGATGGAAAGCTGCCTGCTACAGAAAGATCTGGTTACAAGAACCCAGCGCTTTCATCCTTATTAAAGAAACATGTGCCTGCTCTGTGCAGCTACGTTGGCAAATTTGACTTCCTTATTATCTCCGTCAATGGAGATGCTATCTTGTCTGTGTCAAAACTACCAGGGCGATGAAATTATGGTGGACGAGCAGTGTACTGGCAAAGGAAGTGAAGTCAGTGTCTTGGATCAGGGAGGGGAACCTATGGTCCATGAGCCATAAACGGCCTACAACATCATTTTATGAAGCCTAAAAGCAAATCGTCACTCTCCTGTGGAAAACACAATTATGTCAGGTTTTTTTTTTTTTTCCATTTTTTTAATGTCTGCGTTAATGGGGTTTCCGCGTTACAGACATTCCATTAACGTGCACATTTTTTTTTTTTTAATGACAAAATTGGACATGTGTGTTTTTCATTGGACAGTGACAAAATACAACCTGGAACTGTTATGAAAAGCCAGAAATCATAGAGCCTAAAAACTCTGATATTGTACAGAGAGCCCCCAAAAATGTAATTATTTTAAATGCGATACGAGTTATCCAACTTGGGATTTTTTTTTAAATGAAAGAGTTGTTTTGCTGATTTTTTTGTGTTTTTTTTTTGCTTAGATTGCTGAACTAACTTCACAATAAGCAGCAGTTTGATAGTGACTAATTCTTCAAAAAAGAGGATTCAAGCTCTATATTGCGCCTCCCAGTTGAAGTTTAATGTCAAATTACACATAAAACACATTGTGTAATCAAAACAAACAACTTTGCCTTCCGTTGGGTTAATGCTAACACATAATTGAAAACACCAATAATATGCTAACAAATAGCATCAACTGTATGAAGCAGTGCTATAATTCTTTAAGCAGCACATATTTTAAAACAGAGCATCAACACATGTAGACAGACAATATATCAATACTCACAGCCATAGATTCTTTATCCTCTGTGAAGAATAATTAATATAATTATATGTTTACTGAGTCACCTACAGTAGTTGTGAAAGTCTTCTTCATGTGTGTTTCATGTATTATACTGCCTTCTGGTGGCCAAGTCACGCACACCAGAGGGAGTTGCGATGAATTGGTCACGATGCACACTGTTTAATTCTTTAGATTGTATTTAATTATAATGGTTGATAAAGTACAATATTACAGAGTGGTATTTTCCTTATTAAAAAAAAACATTACAAAAAACTTTGTTGGATTTTGGGAGGAGGCTGGATAAGATTAATGGCATTTCTATCAATTTGAGTGGAGAGAGATAATTTTAGACGCGAGTGTTTTGAGTAGCACACCAGTATATCTGCATAACTACATGTACAAGTGCAAACGGGGCAAATTAAATCAAATGACCTTTATGTTGAAAAATATAATGTTTATCTATCAAAATTAAAACAACATATTCAAACGGATATTGATTTTAAAAAACAATTTCACCAAGCTAAATTTCTTGATCCTTTGTCATAGAATTGGGAACATTTTTAAATGTTTTAAATTTAAAATTTTTTACATATCCCCTTGAGATCATTTGAGTGCGAAGTGACTTATGTTATATATAGTATATTATTAGACTATGAAATTACATTAACTTTTCTGGGGACATACCTCATTTTGATCATTACATTAATATATGGCCCTTTATAAAAACAGAAATGCTCCTAGATAGGAAAAAAGCTTTCTATGCTAGTGTTTGACCTCAGGTCCAATTGACATGTGAATGAATGAAATTGTACAATACAATTTTATAGAAGAACTTGAATCAATTTGAAAACTGGTACGTACATTACCCTACGTACTTGCTCAAGAAGATCTTACACTTCTTACGCACTTACAGTATTGGCCCAGAGCAGGTCTGCCGCCACCGCGAGCCCCTACGCATAACTAATGATAACTTATCTGTAGCAATCGCGCTGAAATGGTTCCATTAACTCTGCTAAAACACTGAATTGAAATTGTGTTTTATTTTTTTATTTTTTTTTAGCACTAACTCACCATTGAGTGATTCATCTCAACAGGAGAGAGAAAAAAATGTGTAACAGCACTATAAGTTGGGTCTTCGGTGATAAGACCTCGGTGGTCGGACGTATTTATATAATGTTACAGATAATGAGCAGTCAAACAGGGCAGGAATGAGAAAAAGAGCAGAAGCACAAAGCTGATGATAAGGAGTAGCGATGTTTACGCTGTATTTCAAAGTGATGTGGAGGTTTGGGAAAGGAGCCTTGTGGAGGACACAAAAGGCAGTGATGATGTATTTTTCTCTATCTTTTCCATTAATAGTTAAGCTGACTCATTCTTATTGTGTTTGTAAATAATCATTCATTTATTTTATTTACAGTGAGGTTTAACAGAATTGTCTGACAAAAATGATGATAGTAAAAGTACTTCAATGTTCTGGAAATCTGGGGTGCAAGCAGTATGTTTTTATAGAAAGACCAAAAAAATGAGTTAAAAGCATTTGAAGCGGATGGCCGCAGTGTTCTTTTCTAATTAGCTTAACCCAATAAGGATACGCGCTGCGTCTTCTTCAGACAAGCCAGCCAACACAAGATGAAACCCCGCTAAAAGGGGTTATTATTACATTATTGCTTTACATAGGCCTATGAACTTATCCCTGCGGAAAGACGCTCGCCAAAATGGGATTTTACTCAAGTCCGAAAATCACTCCCAGCTGGCTCGAATGCAGGAAATGCTGCTTTCGTCTCAAAACCTCAGAGCAAATAGTACATGAAGTGTGGCGCGTTCACGAGCATGTCTGTCCTCGCAACTAATGTCTCTCCTGGATCTTATAGCATTTTTATGTCCTTCAGGGATGCGGCCAGCCATGTGGTGCCTTTGGGGGCCTCCACTTGGCCTAAGCTCGCTGTTCAAACGTGCTCAGTGTACTTGAGAAGAAAATGTCAGACTTAGGAAGGCGTGAGGGATGTAGTACTGCTGCCATAATGATGTCAACAATTGCTGTGGGGTCAGCCACACCGTGACCAGGGGTCCTCGTGGATATTTAAAGGGGCTAGTGGACATCTGAGCAGACTTTGGTCTCATGCTTATGAAAGCAGTTTAGCAATGGCCCGGGGCCAGCAACAACAGAGTGGAACTCATTAAGGGAGGGAAAGAAAAGAGGAAAAAAGGAGATAACGACTGATAACATCTCACCCTGCGCGACGAGAACAGACAGCTTAAGATGCTAAAACGGGGTTTGAAACCTCGTGCCAAACGTAAACAATAACATTAAGGAATATGAGAGAGAACTGTTTTCGGAAATTGGAGTGGAAAATAATAAATCAAAGTCAAAGAATTTCATTTGACTTTTGACACACTATGTGCGTGCAGTGTACAGGGAAGTTACTTCCAAAATGTAACCTATCATATTATACATTACTAGTTGATATTATTTGAAGGTAATTACAAAATGAGGTCTTTTGAATTATAATCTGTTACAAATATAGATAGATTTATCAAGAGATTAAAATGTATATATTCATATTGAAAGATATATATATATATATATATATATATTTTTTTTTTTTTTTTTAACAGACCATTCAACCTCTTCATAAGCATTTCCAGGATATGCACTCACATTTACTGATGCATTACAATGGAAAAAACTGTGACCCTGTATCAGGTTTTGATGCTCAATACACAATGAATTGTATGAATTGATTTTTTTTTTTCAACCACAAAAACATGGCGTGATTGTCAAGGCAGAAGCTGACTGCCACATAGAGAGGAAACGGATAGCAATAAAGACGAGAGGGTGGATTTTTTGAGAGGCTGCTGGCAATGATCAATCACCCCATTCAGTGACTGCACCCGTGCATTTCTGGGGCAAAGACTCTCCACACTTTGCTTTGTAGTCACACGTTAATATGAACTTCCGAATATAGTTGAGTATTTCTGTAAAACATTCATTCGGCACACTCATCTATTGCAGAAAGCGTCTCTTCCTCCTCCTCAAGCTAAACATGATTAGCGACTAGTCAATGCCAAGCTCTCAATGTCACTATGCGGTCGACAAGTCGACAAGACCTCTGGCCAGAATGTGTCTGATATCTTTCTATTCAACTTTTGGTGCTCAGAAAAAGCAACAACTATAAATGAAGAAATCAACAATGAAAAATGTGTACTTGCCAGGCAATATGTGCTACTTATCATGCTGGTCTTGATCATAAAAACTTACACAGTGCTGTTGTCCAATGACTGAAAAGTCAGTCACAACCAGATTCAAAAGCACATGAATATGTTTCGTTGAAATTGCAATGAGCATGATGTTAGTGTTATTGAAATGTTATTGGTACTGCCATACATTACAGCAAAAAGTGAGTACTGTACTGCTCCTCCAACATGGTTGATATGGCAGATATGAGCTGCTGTCACAATTCTTTTGAGGAAGTTTAAATATGAAAGTTGCATTACTTGTACAGTATTATGATGTTATTAGTATGTGATTTGAGATACTTTTAACTATGCAAATGACTTAAAATGGGAACTTAAAAAAAAATGTCTAAAATGTGTGATTCCAGATCTAAGGCTAAACTTACGGCATGAAATGGAACAAGAAATTACAAAGATAGACATGAATTATCACTCTGACTCATTCTCTTAATATTATCATCATAATAAACAGTAATCATTAGAATGAAATTACCATGTAACCACATCGTAATTCACTACTTACAATATTTACTCCCTTTTCCTTCCCTCTCTGCTCCCCCCCCTTTTTATTTCCCCCCACATTCCCTCTCCGTTGCCAGCTCTTCTTGTGTCAGTGAAGGCTGTTGCTAATAAAAGTTAAAAAGCAAATGAAAAGGAGGTGAGAGGGAATGGAGGGAGGTGCATTCTTTCCTACAGGCATGGGAAGAGTGTGGCTAAAGGGAGGACCGGCAATGGATTTGAAGGGAGTAAACGAAGGGAGGTGCCGATCTGAGTGGATCGGAGCAGAGTGTCGCCACACAAAAACGGTGCGGTCAACTTTTTAAAAACACGGCGATTATTTAGGAGACGGGAGAGAGCCAAACAAACTGGAGGGGCGAGAACCACGCCTTCCCAAACTTGACTGAGGGAAGTCATCCTCTCCTCTCTCCTCGACATGGTTATAAGCGACACTATAGCGGCACCCAAAAAGCTCATCTCCATCTTCTCTGTCTCGGAGGAGAAGGCGCCCATTGTGTGCCCGCTCCTCTCTCCCCAAGTCAGTTTCCTATTGAGGCGGTGAAAGGCCCTTTTGAGGGGCCCCCGTTTTGGCTTTGCAGCTCACCTGCAGAGGGGAAACTATGGGTCTATTCTGAAGCCCAGCAGCTGCCAGGGCACAGAGGCTGGCACCCAGTGGGAGAGAGAATAGCGGCCGCCGACTCTTTCAATATGAAGCCACTTAGTAACAGAAGGCATGTGCCAAGCCTGCAAAGGCAGGATGAGGAGTCACCCTTTGAAAATATCAGCAAAGACCCGCCGTCGCCCCTTTCTTCCCATCCTATCTCTGCCTCTGCATCGCTTACGAGGATGATGGAAAAGGGACAGCACGTCGGATCGGAGTCTTAAAGCCGTCACAACAGGCAGGATGGCAGAACCCGAAGCGCTGGAGAGAATTGAGCAACTTCAGAGGCGGCAGGCCGGCAACACAAAAGCCCCTTTTCTGTCTGCCGCCTAGCTCCCACACTGGCGCTAATTTATGATGCCCTCACAGCGATTTCCACAGTCAGAAAAGTTCAATTGTGTTTTCCAGCTCATTAACCATCAACCCAACAAAGCTTTCATCTTCTCCTTCATCCCGCCGCTCTTTCTCTACCTCCACCCATCATTCGCTCTTTATCCCGCTGTCTACTAATCTGCTTCTTGTTTCAAACATCCAATCTAAAAAGATGAAGTGGAGGAGGTAAAAACGGCCATTCTTATTAAAACAATCGTAATCAACATTTGAAGTCTTTTTTTTTTTTTTTTGTCATCGCCAAGTTTGATTGTTCGCCTCCTAAGCGAGAATTTAGTGGTTGTTTATTCAGGGGCCTCTGCTGTGCCCTCCCATCTCTTTCACAGCCCCTTGAGACAACGTGGCATCTATTGTCACCAACCAAGAATCAGCCCAACGTATTTGTTCAGGTTGTCACTGTTCCGAGATCACAGGAACAACCTCGCATTCTTACGCAGACACATGTAGAAGCGCCAAACATTTAAACAATGCTTTGTACGCGGACTCCCACGTCACATCTCGACATTTAAAAGTACAGCAGCGACATGAATGTCCCTGAAGTGGTAGGGTGACAGACTGCCACGCTGCGTCTCAGATCCACTAACAGCCTAATTGAAAGGAAGTGAACACAAAGTGAATCTATTCCCACCATCGAAAGCTAGCACATAAGTGCCCTTGACTAAAGCATGTAACCCCAATTTGTTCCAGTTTTGACTCCTCCAACGCCAACCCTATCACAGCCTCTAAGAGACGCGATACCGTCTTTTTTTTTTTTCACATAAAAGATGGCACCCCAAAGAACGATAAAAATGAATCCAACACAGGAATGTATTTCATCAAAATTTCATCTGTAAGCCCACACAAGCTATTTAAATCTTCAATTAAAATCAGCTTTAGCATTACCCACATTGGAACTTACCTTGCATTTTTAAGAAATGTATTTAGTGAATTCCTTTGTTCTGGCCGACAACGTTGTTGTAGTATAGTTTAGTAATGAGAAATAAAGAAAAAACTACTGGAGATAATCTTCAAAGAAAAATTTAGAGAGAATAAAAGCTGGCAAGGACGTCTGAACTGGTCTGCCTGAGCTAAATGTGAGTGAAATAAAATGTACGCAGGATAAGCGGTTTGGATAACGGTTGGATAAAATGTACACACCTTGCAAAATCCTCCAGCACACACTCCAAAGAATGGGTCAAATGATATGAAGTGCCAATGCAAAAAAAATAAAAATAAAAAATCAATAAATACTACAGGTTGAATAAATACATAAATAAATGCAAGTATTGTTGTTATTATTATTATTATTATTATTATTATTATTATTATTATTATTGTTATCGTTATTTTTGTCATCACTGTTATTAATTATCACATGCAATGAAATGTGAATTGTGATGCCTCTCTCTTTCTACAAGCATGGCAATCAGCTGATGTGCCATGGACATGATGTTTCTCAGTACTTTTTATTTTCAGATGGTTTGGAATTTCATGCTTTAAATACATATCATATATTTTTAGGTTGCGTTGTTTACACATTTAAGCTTTTGTCCAAGTAACCGGTAACACATAAGTAATATACTACATTTTCTGCTGTTTGCTGTATAACATGAAACTATTATTATAATTCCAGCGTCGATAACTTCCTCTATGTTCTTCATACACACAATAAATATCATCACTGCCATGTGGAAACCTCCTATGTCCAAATTTGGTCAATTTCACATTTCATTCACAAATCTATACTATTGGTTAATCATCATGTGCGTATCCTTTTTTCCCACAAATCATGTATCACTCTAAAGTGACTTAGTAACTGCACAATCATGTAATTCCACATCACAGGTCCCATCAGCATCTTATCATGCTTGCTAAAAGCATCTCCGAGACCCTAACTTTTTGCTCATCGCCGCTTACTGTAAGTAGCGGCAATTCCAAAGAATATACTATCCATTTATTTAAATTTAGTCGATTAGAACAGCCGTTTGAGGCGGATCAGCATCACATTCCCTCATCTCCACCTGGGCACGGCCAATTCAAAATTGCTGTGCTGGAATGCGGACTACACTCATCTAGCAACACACCGCCATGCACGCACAATGTTGGTGTCATATATTTAAGACAAATGGGCCTACACACGAGGAACCGAATGAGACTCCATCCATTTGCACAAAAAAAAAAACAGTAACATCTAGTGTCTGTTTATTCCTTGTTGTAATCCATTGTGCATTGGCTATCATTATTAAGAGGTTTTCATTAAAAATGAATTTTAGGACTAAGACCTATGTGCGTCTCCGATTTCTTGCTGCATTAGGTCCAACTGTGCTGTCATCACCCTCAAGCGAACGACGCCAACTTCAACTATCATGGCCAGACAAAAAAGGCCCTGTGATAGTTGGCCATCTCCAACCTTTTCTATTGGCTCATGCTCTAAAGCCTTCATCAATGCCATTATCATCGCTTGGAGTCGAAGTCCCCTGCCCTGCTGTCAGCACCGATCCTGAGCTCAAGCCAGCACCGGGTCCACGCGGGGGTGTCTGGTTCCATTCGTTCTCCTCCTCTCCAGCCGGATCCCAACACTATACAGTATCCGTGTTCACCTGTTCGCACCCGTCGCCACGGAGTCGCCGTCAGTCTAACACTCGGCCCGACGCCATGTGGACCGCGCCTCCCCCACAAAACGCACGGAAGAATAACAAGCCGCTCGCCCCTCACCTGTCAGCACTTTCCGTGGCATCTGAGTCATGCTAACATACAGAGGCTACATGAAAAGCACTTAACCAATCAACAATCCATCAGGTAATTACAAAGCGTATCAGAGTATCACCTGTCACCTTTGTCCCACTAAGTCCTCCTAAAAAAAAAAAGTCCCTAAATTCATGCTACTGCAGCAATTTTTCAAAACTTTAGCCCCAACATCAGGCTTATTGTTGGCTGACAAAAATCAGGAAGTGATCATGAAGAATCTGTCAGAATGTATTATCGTGTAGCCCTTTGCAATTCCACCTGGCAGTTTTACCTGAATGAAAGGTGCACCAAAGTAAATTTGATGCTGTACTTGAAACATTTGGAGTATCGGCATAGTTTTGGTCCCTTTTTGAAGATAACACTTTGAATTTTTCTCCTCAACTGTTAGAATCTTTTTACGTTATACTGGCACTGAATTATGGAAGTTTGAAAACATAAAAGAAGGTCGTGGGTCGGCCTTCTTTTATTTGATCAATTTTGTTTGGTCCAAAAGGAACTTACTTATATTATTTGTCTTTATATTTTTTACGTTTAAATATGTTCTTGTTTTGTACCGAAGTTAATAGTTTTCATTCACATATCACATACAAGCCTATCGGGCATACAATCGATTTTCAGGACAATCAATTGGTGTACTGTGTACTGGTTTGGAGTGCTCCTCTCCCAAGTGACATTGTCAACTAGTGGCCTTCCACGCATACTAACTCATCCTCAGTTGTTGTTTTTTGCAGGTCTTAGTAAAAAAGGATTGTTTTTACAACTTTGTAATTGGTACGTGAACATTTTAGAAAACGAAAAGATGAAAGAAATTCTTTCCTACTGTTTTGTGAACGTACCATCAGTAAACCGACTGAAAGGAAAACACTTTTACTTGCTTTTTATTTTCTTACCATTTTCTTTCTTTTCTCTAATCCTCGTAGGTGTTGGCGAGAAAATATTGGAAAATGTAAAATGTTGGAAACGGACACACTGGGGTCAACAGGTTAGAGGAGACAGTGAACAAGCTAAGATAGAATAGAAGCTCGAATGACTGACAGCAGAACATGAAACAACTCATCAAGGCTGACATGCTGCAGCAGTTCATTTCACAACCCTGATCAGATAAGAAGGACCTCGGGCCCTCAACATCAGTTTACCAGGACTGGCATGACTGAGCAAGTACAGTGCGCTTGACTTTATTATTTTAGTAATTACTATAGTGAGTAACTGCTTAAATAAACAGCTTTTATGGCTTCAGTATGAATGTGACGGTTTGACAGCCGGGGAGGGAATTAGAACAATTTAAAACGAGTTCAGCCAATTTGCAAATGTTTCTGTAGACACTAACTAACTATTGTATTTGCCTAAGAACCTTACCCCTGATCCTTCTAATGTTAGCAGAGGAGTAGTTAGCTTTAGCCACTAGCTGATGGCTTGACACTAAACAATAGCTGATGGAAAATTCCAGTAAAGTTCAACAGGTAGGTGAGGGTCACTGTGGTATTCGGGAGTGCTAAACTAAAGGTCAATATTTATAAGCTATGTTTTGTATGTCGTGAAAAATCGAGAGTATCTAAGGGACGATGCTACCCCCACCATGCTTCACTGTAGGTATGGACATGGCCAGGTGATGAGTGCTGCCTAGTTTCCTCCAAACGTGACATCTGGCATTCACGCCATGCTTTGTCTCATCAGACAACTTTGTCTCTCGTGGTCTGATTTCAGTGGCATGTGAGCTATTATAAATCGCAAGTAATGTATGTAATCCAACATCCTTTCCGACAAGTCAGTGTTGGCACTCACATACAAATGAGATAATGTTCTGCTATGCTTACTTTTAAAGACCTTACACTCTCACCACAAAAACTCCCCTGCCGTGTGTTTTATAAATGTTTATGCCAGATGACTCTGCACCCTCCCAATGTTTGCTCAGGACAAAAGTCTCATGTAAGGGGAAGACTTTTTTTTTTTTAAATGAAATAAAGCCTGCTCTAACATGTTTTGTTTGAAAGGAAAACCAGACTTATCTCATTAAACAATTCTTGCCTCTGGCAAGAAGCAGTACTTGCAGAAATGAGCGCAACTTTGTCAACTCCAAATTGACAGTGTATTACTAATGCTTTAGCTTGAATATTTACAAGCCAAGATGACAGATGTGGAGATGAAATAAGGTCAAAAGGGTGTCTTGCATTTTATTGAGCCAACAACAAATCATTGCATATAGAATAGCACTGAGATATGTTTAGTTCCTACTATTTTTTTTTCCACAAATTGTTTCTCAAAGCAAAATATTCAATGATGACTTTTCAGGAATGTGCGTGCTGCTGTGCGAGAGATAAGAATAACTACAAATACGTTTAAAATAAACAAAACAAGCCCACACAGCCAACCCAGATTCGTTTTCAAAGAGTGAGAATCAAAGCCCAAAGTTGCTACATTCACATTAAGTAGGGAGAATGTAATGTTGAACACTAAATTACAGGCACTGAAATGTTGTCTGGTTACTCAGCAATCTATCAGTCACACACACACACACACACACACACACACACACACACACACACAGAAAAAGCGAGTGTGGGAGGGACGAGGGGGGCGGCGGGTAGCTACAAGGGGGGGCGGGGGGGTTAGACATGGAGCAGACAGGCGCCAGTCACAGCAGGATCAAAGCAAGAAAAGTACCTCAGGGAAAGAAACGGTTAACTCTATTTAACCAATTGTCCCACAGACCGTCAGTGTGCTTGTTGTGCCGCATCCCCCCCCAACACACACAAAAAGTTTCCCATAGGGGGGAAAAAAAGCATATTAGGTTTCTCAGAAAATGATTTGACTTGATTTGAAGTGCAGAGACCCAATTGGACGGGCCTCTTTAATGGGGCCTCTTCAACTTGATTTGGGGTTTTTCACTGTGTCTGTCCAGGGGAAAGCTGACAAAGAACACAATAGGCTGAAATACGGCCAATACGCAGCCATAGATAATTTGATTACCACTAGGCCTGGAGACAGAAACTTTACAGTGATTCCAGTGTATTAAAGTACTGTAAATAACCCAGATTTTTAAAAATTCCTTCCTTAAAGTGGAAACCAACCCTAACATATTGTTTTCAAAAATGATCCCTGAGCATGTGATGTCATTTTTAGTTGACAGAAGTGACAAAATGGCCGCCCGCTGAGATGGCTAAAAACGGGTGGATCTTGCTGCTTAACTCATATTCAACAAACGCAATATTAATCAGAATGCCTTGTTTCAACTAGTGGGCCTACATAGAACATATTCTTGAAAAAAAATATGTTTAGGTTGACTTCCACTTTATTAAAACATACTGATGAAAATGTCTGCATACTTTCAAACATAACTGCTCAGATAAGTAGCCTTTATCAATTTTCTTGAACATATCGCTGCTCGCTAGTCAGTGGGCCTCTATAACACCAGTGACACCAGTTTATCCAGTGTTTAGATGGGAATGATAGCATCGATTTGTTCCTCCGGGAACATTATTTTTATTTAATAACAATTGTGTGTAAAATGCCCCAACGACAAAATACCATATACAAATTAAAGCAACTCTTTGATACTGTACATACAGAATGTGGTTATAAATTCTGTGTCGTTTTTTTTGCTGCAAATAAATAAGCATTTTTGGAGACTTCCGGGTCAAAAATGCAAGTAAACAGTTGTCTATTCCACTGACTCCCAAGCAGTGTGCTGTGTCCAAAAATTAATTACCTATCCCGGCTGACTTCGGTCGAGAGACAGACTACACCCTAGAATGGTCGCCAGTCAATCACAAGACACTAAACGAGTCAACTGAACCAAAAATATAAAACTAAAACTGTAAAGCTGCAATTTTGCAATCACCAAGAGACGACCCTGTGTGGTGTCGTCCCCTCTCAGTTATATTTTGGTTTTGAAACAAAACCTTTCTATTTTGAGTGACCGACCAATCGTTTCCTGTAGGCATCCGTCAATTTTTTTTTCAACGTGTTTAGTAGAAAACCACAACCCGGGTGTGACGTCATTCTGGAATTTTTTCGGAAAAGACTCATATTTTATCTGAAAACCGAGGTATCTGGATTGGAAGGCAGCCCATTAAGGCTGCACATTAACTAGCGGTCACATTCAAGCCACCGCTCTACACTGCTATTTGAAACGGTTGTGCTGCCATGAAGATAACGTGTAAGATCACTCGAAAGCGATATGTTGTAATAGTGGTTAGCACACCTGCCTCACAGTCAAGAAGTTCTGTGTTAAAATGTGCCACTTTGTGGGGAGTTTGCATTGTTTGGGTTTTCTTTATGTTAGTTGATGACTCTTAGTATTAAGTTAGCTCTTAAGCATGGTTGGAGAAGTCACTTTGAAAAAACAAAAAAAAAAGCAATTCAGACCGCAAAGGCCTTTCAGCAAGATGTTAACCTTGAGCCTCTGAACTGTGAGGCAAGCATGAAAACCAGTAATCAGAGAAAGTAATGCTGCTTTTTTCAAAAAATATATTTTATTCTTATTTTTTACTGTAGTCCGCCTTTTGTCTGAAGCCAGCTGGTACAGGCTTCAGCTTCCAGCAACCCTGAACAGGATTAGCAGCAATGAAAACGGATGGATCAATTTATTCAAAGCTCACATATAGTTTTGCATTGCCAACTTTGTCATGTGTGTCCGAATGTATTTTGTATGGGTGTTGTGCCTTCAAACAGTTTTTAACAGCTAAGATTGAAAATGCCCCCAAAAAATGCTAATTTGAGCTCGGTGCATACAATGTATCAAAAGCTCAAGTGGGGGTGTTCAAACTATAGCGCTGGGGCTATTTGTGGCCTGAAGGCTATTTTGGGGCTGACAGAAGACAGCTCTTGTTTGCTTCCATTGTACACTGGCTTGGTTTGCATTTCTTCAATTGTACTGATGAATTGAGTTTCGACTGTTGAACAAATTAAGACTGACGAATGTTGACATTTCAAAGTGGCCCTTGCATCAGTCAACTTTTTTTCTGCAGTCCTTGGAAGAATTTGACGCCACTGACTAAGAGTCATCAGCACAACAGAGTAAAATACTGAATGTAAAATGGCTAAGATACAGTAAGGAATGCCAAATAACAGGGGGGAAACCCTGCTGGAATGTTCAAGGGGGCGAGAGCAAGCAATATAACATTTTTAGGGTCTCAAATTAAGCCCTTGGTTGGGAATTGTGCATCACAGCTTCGTCATGAGGATGGCTGCCCTATCAGAGAAAGCCTGGGTGGAGTCATGGAGGTAAGCGACAGAAGAAGAAAGCGTGTGGTACGGTGAGTAAGGAAAGCACTTAACTGCGTGAGGAGCAAGTTGGTGCGTGGTCCTAGCATTAAAAAAAAACATATTTACTAGGGTAAATAGGGCAAGGAAACAGCGACGGAGAGCGCGGAAGGACATATGGTTGTATGGCACCTCAGCTGTGCGTCATGAATCCTGCGCAGGGATCGCCACCTTCGGCCGCACCGGGGGACACTTCCGCGGAGGAGCGCGCCTCGGGGGGCTCCGCATCCGAGCAGCTCGACTCGTCACCTGTTTCCAGGTGTAAAGGCAAAAGTGTGGATCTGCCTTTCAGCGTGGAGTCGCTCATGTCGGATTGGAAACAGGGTAGAAGTCAACAATCTACGGAGCCCAGCGCGCGGATGGAAGAGGACACGGGGCGCACTTCGCCAGTGGAACTTAATCGGTTCAAAACAGAGAACGTGGATGTCAACGACAAGGAGAGCAGCCCCTGGTTACAGTCTTCCTGCGTATCACCTCCCAGTGAGTGGAAACACTTAATTATTTGTCAACCATGTTAAAGAATTACAAATACATCTATCGGTATTTATTTATTCAGAATAGCGGAGTAGATCAGGGGGCCAAGAAGTAAAATAAGTAGTTTTCCGTACCAGACTTTAGGTACATATGGTAATACTGTATATAAAATAAACAAGTCCGATTTAAAAATAATGATAACAATAAATAAAATAATGTATATATAAATTATACATATTTTATAGATTCTAAAGAGACTTCATGTAGTGAGTGGTTTATAAAACGAATGTATTAGTATTTTAAATAGCTGTATATATTTTTTGTTATAAGCATAAAGCTTGAGTTTGGACCAGTAGAAATGCACTGCCGTGACGTTTCTAATATTTTTGGCCTATCATGTGGCAGAACAGATATCAAAATACTATAGAAACGCATTTTAGTATTATCCAAGACGTCTGCAAACTACAAGACACGAAGTGAGCATATATCTCTATGTCAATTCTAATGATTAGCCAATTAAATAAGTTTCAGGTGTTGCTGTAATGAAGTGTTGACTGAATGCAAATATCTCATTTTCCCATACTGTGCAATTAAAATTGGCTTTCTGGTGAAATTATGAGATATTTAATGATTTTTGTGTCCTGGCAGGACTCCCCAGCCCGAGTCACTGCAACCTGCGCAAACACAAAAACAACAGGAAACCCCGAACTCCGTTCACGAGCACTCAGCTGCTGTCCTTGGAGAG
This sequence comes from Filicampus tigris, assembly GCF_054856515.1. NCBI lineage: Eukaryota > Metazoa > Chordata > Actinopteri > Syngnathiformes > Syngnathidae > Filicampus > Filicampus tigris. The sequence goes on along the minus strand of NC_141227.1, from coordinate 13,982,945 downwards.
AAAGTTCCGCCAGAAACAGTACCTGTCCATCGCCGAGAGAGCCGAGTTTTCCAGCTCCCTCAACCTCACAGAGACACAAGTGAAGATCTGGTTTCAGAACCGCAGAGCTAAGGCCAAGAGACTGCAGGAGGCCGAGCTGGAGAAACTCAAGCTGGCCGCCAAACCGATGCTGCCGGCCTTCGCCTTCCCCTTCCCCCTGAGCGCACCCTTGGGCGCACCGGCCCTATACGGGGCTGTGAACGGCCCGCGACCCGCCTTACCGGTACCGAGGCTATTCGGTGGACCCTATGGGATGTACTACTTGTCTTAACAACGCATTGACTGGACACTTTGTGTATGAGTGTGTGTGTGCCCTTTGCCTTTAAAATGATCTCCATGACACAAAGCAACAAAAGTCAAGTGTAATGAAGAAATGTATGAGAATATTCATTTAGTTGAAAAAAAACCCAACAACCTTCATATAAAATTTAACAACGAATAAAAACTAGAGCGAATATATGAGCTGTTAAATAGTTGTTATGGTAGGCCTTAATCATTTTACGCTTGACTGGTTAATCAAAAATTTACATTTTTGCAGTGTAAAAAGCTGTGGAAAAAAAGAACAAAATGCATAATTCCAATAAGGTGTTTTCTATCAAACTTCTATTTCTTAAACATGAAAAACAATTGTAATTTTAAGACTGAAAGTAAAAAGCAGAAATTTAGACAATTCTCTAATGCTGGTCATCTGTTTCAGACTTTCTATGCGTATTTATGTACAGAATTTGAACAGGATTTTTAAGCCAAAAACGTATCATGTGACCTTCAAAATTGTAATCCAAAGACATAGGTAGCCAATCCAATAACATTGCACCTAAGACCTATATAATTGTATTCAAATTTAAAATGGACCCTGACCTTTCCATGTGCATGTAGGCTACTCCACATTATTATTAATAATCTTTAAACCGTTGACCTTTAAATTAAAATGTACTTTTTTTTGCAGATGCTTGAAATGATCTTACAAGACAACAGCAGGCACCATTTGTATCTGTAAATAAAAATTGATGACTTATTTTATACTGAAGAGTGATTAAGTGTATTTTATACTTGTTGGCTGAAAAAAACATTTTGGGAAATTAAAGTCTATTACAAATATACTGGAGTGAGTTTCTTTTTTCGTTTTACCACGTCAGTTTTAAAGCCGTAAAATATATGTGTATGTCACACAAACGACTGTCGAGCAAATGATATGCAAGAAAACCATTTTATTTACTGTAATATGAAATAATTGAGCACATATTTGTGATTTCTGAAGATGTTTCATTTCCTCCTCCCTCTGTGACCTTTGAAGCCTCGAATGGAGCCGTGACCAAAGCACACATTCGAGGGAACCCTAGAAGAAAAAAATGATGAAGTGGGATTGTTCAACTTAGAATTGAGTATTTAAGTGAGATTTGAATGCCATGTCGCAAAGCCGAAGTTACAAAATGACTGAAATTTTATTAAAGCGTCCCCACTAACCTGTAGGAGTATCGTGGTTTCAGATGCTCATCGTTTGTGTTGTGACCTGCTGCCAGCTCCTCACGTGAGGCGCCTTTTTCAGACAAGTGGCTCCCTGCCGTGGACACGGGCATCTCCATGGATTCCTCTTGATCTGCCTGTTTGGACTGCTCCTCACAAAGAACCTCAACCGCATTATCCACAACCTCCATTGCTATGTCCATCTGCTGCTGCTTTGTCTCCCGTGGTCTCGGGGAAAAAAGGAAGGAATTTTAGCAGAATAATCTATATAAGGGAATTTACAAAAAAAATAAAAAATAAATAAAGATTGACATAAGTGAAGCAAAAAGTTACAATGGGTTACATTTACTTAAGTAACTTTTCATCAGAGTAGCTTTAAGGCAACATACTTTACTTTTAATTAAGTATTCTCAGGTAGAAGGAATAGTGCTTTTACTCCGTTACATTGACCTATCTTCTGCTCACAACTATTTTGATCTATCTTTATTTCTGGCAAGAAACCCGTGCCTCAGGTGATGTCCCATGACTGATTCGCCAATCCAACTAACAATGTTTGACTCTATTTTATGAAGCAAACGCAGCTAGGCATTCACATGACAACACACAAAGTCTCAGTTGCCACACAGAAAAGTTTTCAAAGTAGACTCATTTACATGAAGCATACTATCAACAGAGAAAAAATGGCTGGGTTAATATCACAGCAGAGCACCTTTTGTGTCTTCATCAGAGTCACTCGGTCATCATGACAATGTAGCAAAATAATGAAACTTGGAGGTCTTCTTATAAGCGGACAAACATTTTCATTAGAAGCCCTCTGATTTTTTCTGTGGCATTGCAACCAACCTTAGGCAAACATTGGTGGGCAATGTCTGAATTTGCACATCCTTATTTTATATTTTTGTCTATTTGGTGCATGTGCTTTAATTAGAAAGAAAGAAAGAAAGAAAGAAAGAAAGAAAGAAAGAAAGAAAGAAAGAAAGAAAGAAAGAAAGAAAGAAAGAAAGAAAGAAAGAAAGAAAGAAAGAAAACAAAAGAAATCTCCTATTCCTCACCAGCTACTCAGTTTTTTCATTCATTACTTATCAGCACTCTTACTCAAATAATTATTTGGAGGACTACTTCAAACTTTTACTTGGGTCATGTTGTTCTATGAAGTAAAAGTACTTGAACACAACTTGATGGCCTACCCACCTCTGAATACGAGTAAGAATGATTTGAAATAAAATAGCAAAGCAGGCCAAAATTTAAAAAAAGCATTTAGCTATCACTAGTATGCTTAAAGACATCTGTAGAACACTATACAATCAAGATAACAAAAAGTACATAGAGAACGTTGCTGCCATCTGTCGAGCAAATTAAGTAAATGCAGTCTCACCCTTTCTCTCGTTTGGGTTTGTCAAATCTGAAGTCTGGAGGGTACTTGTGAATTTGTAGCAGGTGGTCTTTCCTGAGTGTGCTCGTCCTGAATTTGTGTTCACAGCCTTCCACCAAACACTGGTACTGTAAATCATGCATGCCATGTAAAGCCGCTCTATGCAGATTTTTTTTTTTTGGTTGACATGGTGAGGTGTTAAAAGTTTACAAGAATGATGGGATTCCTTCCTTAGAGATTTCAGAGTTTTAATTCTTGTGTTCCATACCATGTCTTGACGCTGTGCCAGGACCATGAAGACAGAGTCGTGCCACTCCTGAATATGAATGTCCAGGAGGTGAGCGGTGGGTAGTGAGCGTCGGCAGATGGAGCATACATGTCTGTGTAAGGAGTTGTAGTGGTGCTCATACTCCTCTAAAGTGCCGTGGACTGTGTTGCAGCCAGAGATGTGACAGGCAAACTCTGAAACGCTGGACAAGACAAAAATGTCATAAACTTTGGAGCCCCTGGAAATGAAGGGACTCTATAAATTACAGTAAAATCTATATGGTAAACGTTCTACATATTGTCGCTGTCCGGTGAAAAACACTTATGTCCAATTTTGGAAAACTGTTCACGTTAACGCGATGTCTGTAACGCGGAAACACCATTCTGTTAACATACAAAAATTGAAAAAAAATGGACATAAGTCTTTTTCACAGGACAGCGATGATATGTGAAACTGCTTGAATAAAGCTGAAAGTACATTGTGTTGGGTTATGGAAGTACATTGTGAGTTATGGCCTACATTAGATAACACAGATATCCTCAATAAGGTTGCGGTTGAGCTGAGGCCTATCCGAACAGACTTTGTGCGAGAGGCCAGGTCTACCCTGGACTGGTCTTCAGCCAATTGCAAGATCTTTTGGACTTTAAATGCGGAAAAATCAGGGACAGCAATGGCATGGAAGAACTGGAACCAGCTAGTAACAGATTTGGAGAAACTAAATATTTCCCATTCATGGCACTATTTAGGAGAGCTGATGTTCTTAATTCCAAGACTGATTCATGGAGAATACGTTGTGTCGTGTGCCCTACAGTAAAAACAAAAAGCTAATAGTGTCAAAGAAAGACTATCTATAATTTAGGGGGAAAAAACATGCAAGGTGTATTCTTTCAGTTACTACCATTACATTCTTTATTGGGAAGTCAGTTAACAAATTTAGCAAAGAAATGGGAACAAAATATTGTTTTGTCCAGTGCCCCCTTGCCCTTTTTAGTATTAAGTTAAATGAGAGTTGGCAACAGAGGGACATTGGGACCCTATGTGCAAATAAAAAATGTTTTCACTGTGCCAACTTATCAAAAGATGGTTTCTACATAGGCCTAATTGACCGTTTTGTTTTGTTTTTAAACTTTTGTTCTTAAGTACATTTCAGTCTGTATTTTCTGTGCAATTAGGGAGTAGAATCATTACAAGACTTATATTTGACCAGTCTTTTTTTTTGTTTGTTTTAACACATGTATCTGTCCTTCTATGTAAAATCCGTTGTTGCCACCTCAAATTAAAGGCTACTGTCAGTAGGAGATGCATGTGTGTAAAACTGTCAAACCTGAGGGTTTGTTTGTCGTCTGAAATATAAAGGTCTTGAAGATACATGTGTCTTTCAACGTCTCCATCCTGAAAATAGAATGTCCACTGTATCAAATAAGAGTACGGTACATTAATTCAAAAGTAGTTGATGTTGTCATTATCTCAAACAGCTCATGGTCCTTATGAAGGTAGATGAGCTGAGGGCTGAAGTTAAACGGGTTTTCCTCCTCCCGCGAAATGTCGTCAGTCGTGCAGCTTTCATTATAGCGGTTCTCTATCGTAGTCGGAAACGATCCTGGTCGTAACATTCCTGTTTCTTAACATCCACGTAGTCTAAAATGATTTATTTTTTACTGTTTTGGTTGCCATTGCTCGTGTCGCCGAGTGATGACGTTAAAGACTAAAGACGGAAAATGGCGCCATCCTGCGACCATCCCAAATCAAGATGATGGTGACGGATTTCGTTTCTTTTTCTGTTATTGCCATAAAAGTAATCATTTAATGTTTACAAGTGTAAGATATAGATTTTTTTTATTTTATTTTTGGTTTTACAAGTGATAGAGCGATAACTAACTAAGCACCAGAAGTGTGTTTTCTAGTTTTACTTCTGGTGTATGCAGTACAAAAGGATGGCCAGCAGGTGGTAAAAAACATGCTGCTCAAAAACTTTGGCCATTCATTCGTTGCTTAAATTTGATTTGACATTACGCCCCATTAATGTGTCAGAATGCAGTCCTATATATATATTGTATTTCTTATTTCATTAGATGACCACTCATTTTAAATAATTTGTGTTTGTATTTCTAATGTTTTGGTTTTATAGATAGTTTGTGAATTTTTACCGAAAACAATCATACGAAAACAAACCTATCCGTCTTAATTTTAACCTACAAAATACTTAATGGGTTTCTCAAATGCACTGTTGGAGATCTTTTTTTTTATTAATTCTCTTGTGATTTCTGCGCGTCAGTGTCAGTTTGAGGAAATTACAACATAGAGGGGCGGAGATACGCATAGTCTTCGGCATTTTCTCAGACCATTTCAGCTCACAATGACTGAGTCCGTCCTAGCAACATGACCCACTTTGGATATTTGATATGGATTTTCTTTTCCGCATGGGGTATTTCTTTCTTTCTTTCTTTCTTTCTTTTCCCCTCCTTTTCTCTCGCTTTCTATATTCTTTCTTTGTTTCTGCTTTCTTTCTTTGTTGGCTCATTGGGATATTCCTATTTGCAGGGAGTGTGTGGACTCTACCTCATGTGATGAAGTATCAAACAGTGACACCTCAGAAGCTGAAGAATTCATCTCACATCACTAATGGTGCCTCCCATCAGGTAAGTCACCTTCCCACACACACAGTCACACACGCCCAACAGCATAACCCCACATACTAACCTCTGAAACCACTTACAGTATGTACATGTAATATTGTGTGTGTTGTGTAGAAGTATCCTGATGTACTGCAGTACTCTGTGATGATTGCAGGACAAAATTGCACACTGCATCTGGAGAGAAACAAGTAAGAGGGGCTTACTGTATATGTGTCCATTTGAGTGCATGTTCATGTACATACTGTATTTACATTTGCTGAACTTTCAACCAACCTCATGATTTCAGGGATCTTATTGGAAAAACCTTCTCTGTGACACATTATTCCGAGCAAGGCACCCAACTAACAGCAACGCCTGCTCTTGAGGTATGTGTTGTTTAATGAAGATTGTGTACAATTTGGAGCGTATATACGATATATATATATAAACTGTATGTATGTATATATATATATATATATATATATATATATATATATATATATATATATATATATATATATATTGTATGTATATATAATCTGTTCGTATATAAATATATGTATGTATATATATATATATATATATATATATATATATATATATATATATATATATATGAGGTTGAATTAATCCAAGAATGCCTCTATGAGCCTTCTTTTGTATAAAACGGGCATCTCCAAACAATTCCCAAAGTTGGAACCTCACTTTGGTCTGACATGTCTGGATAAGATAAGGAATTTAGATGACTAAGGGGTCTATAATCCGGAGGTTCTCAATTGGTCACCCTTTGGGACCCACATTTTCCCATGGTCTTTAAGTTGTGACCCACTTTTGTAGAAGTCAGACAAGGCAAATAATTGTTTTTCAAAAATAGTGGTCATAAACACGTGATTGCAAGTAATTACAAGTGCAATCTTTATTTTAGACAAAATGATATTTACATGTGTAAAGATTAGTAAATAAAAGTCAGTTCCAATGTTGGGGGTTCAAATTCAGGCTTCCTGTGCGGCATTCACATGTTCTCACTGTGCTTGTGTATTTTTTCCCCGCTTCCTTCCACATTCCAAAAACATGCATGTTAGATTAATTGAAGACTCTAAATGTGGCGCCGAATGTTTTTTTCGTCTGTATGTGCTCTGTGATCGGAAAGTCATCTGGGATAGCCTCCAGTTCACCGGCGACCCCAACGAGGACAAGCGCTATAAAAAAGGGATGGTTGGCTGTGACCCACCAGTTGACGATGACTAGTGTAGTCTAACCCTGGATTGATTAAAGTGGAAGTCAACCCAAACATATTTTTTTCAAGAATATGTTCTAAGGAAGCCCACTAGTTGAAACAAGGCATTCTGATAAATATTGCATTTGTGGAATAAGAGTTAAGAGTCATTAAAATGATATGACCACAAAGTATTTGGACACACTCTCAAATTAATATTTAAAGCGGAAATCAACCCAAACACAATTTTTCCAGAATATGTTCCCAGCAGGCCCACTAGTTGAAACACAGCATTCTGATTAATATTGCTGTCATTTTGTCACTTTTGTCGACTGAAAATGACATCACAAATGCTCATGGCTCAGGTAACGACCAATCACGGCTGACCTGGTTTCTGAAGCTGAGCCATGATTGGTCGTTACCTGAGCCCTGAGCATTTGTGATGTCATTTTCAGTCGACAGAAGTGACAAAATGACCGTCCCACGGGATGGCTAAAAAGGGGTGGATTTTTCTGCTTAGCTCATATTCCACAAACGCAATATTAATCAGAATGCTGTGTTTCAACTAGTGGGCCTGCTGGGAACATATTCTGGAAAAAATGTGTTTGGGTTGATTTCCGCTTTAAATATTAATTTGAGAGTGTGTCCAAATACTTTATGGTCATATCGTTTCAAGTGTAGTGGTTTCAACACAGGAAAGTGTTGCAGGTTTTCATCAAGTACAGGATATCCTGTGGCATCATACCCATACACATTGTACTTTGCTCAAATTTGCTTCATATCCACCCAAGTGGTCCACGTTTTCACATGTGAGCTGCCTTTGATTACTCAATGACACAGTTCCTTCATCTAATGCTCATACAGGAACTTGATTAGTAATGCCAATGTATGTTCTTGATTCATCATTTCCCTCTGACCATGACTCATAAAGTGCAACACATCAAGCTTGGGCTCGTGTTATGCTGTCATTGGGATATCTGTGTTCAAATCTGTCTTTTCCTGACATGTTCAGAATCACTGCTACTACCATGGACATGTCGTGGGAGTGGACGACTCCTCCGCCAGCATGGAGCTGTGCTCGGGATTAAAGTAAGTCCCCCCCCCCCCACTCCCCATTCTGTAAAAGTGATTCCAAACAGGTTATTGTTGCCACAGCACGGCATGCCAAATTCACTTAAAGCCATTATGGCTTGAGATTACTCACCATGACTCATGTCCAGCATGTTACTTACATACAGACTCCACCGCAGCCGGTTCCTCCATTAGAATGAGTATTGAGTATGACTGTGTCTGAGATCCAGATGTCTCAGTCTTAACCTTTTGTTATATATTGCATGCAAGTATTTTCTATTAACAAGACTTGCAAAAGGGATTTCAGTTTGACATTAGGACCATGCTGGTCTCTGCCCCCTCTCTGAAGTTCCTGTTTTTCCCTGCAGGGGGTTTGTGCACCTCCAGGATCAGACGTACCTGATAGAACCCCTGGCCTCACAGCAGGCTAACGTTCACAGCGATGAGGGTCTTCATGCAGTTTACAACTACAAACACCTGAGAAGGAAGAGGAGCTCCTGTTCCCATGGAAACACAACCATGTACTATGATCATGGCGCTCGTCCGTCTGGACTGTTCCAGCTCAGCAGTCTGGTAAAGACCCACACAGCATGGACACATACATACACTCTATCTATCTATCTATCTATCTATCTATCTATCTATCTATCTATCTATCTATCTATCTATCTATCTATCTATCTATCTATCTATCTATCTATCTATCTATCTATCTAGCTATAGAGATATCTATCTCGATAGATAGATCTATATCTATCTACCTATAGAGATATCTATCTAGATAGATAGATCTATATCTATATATCTATCTATCTATCTATCTATCTATCTATCTATCTATCTATCTATTTATCTATCTATCTATCTATCTATCTATTTATCTATCTATCTATCTATCTATCTTTCTATCTAGATAGATCAACTTCCCATTACTGGCATCATGTTGGTCTTCTGAGACAGCAAAGTAGCTAAGAGTCAACAGTGCCTCTGCTGATTGCAGCCTAGTAGCACACTCAATTTTACATTAAGACAGACACAATTACTCAGTTCTGTCAAAATTCTCTTAATTTATATATAATCCCCATACCTGGAAGACAACCATTACAAGCATCCTACTGTACATTTCGAATGAAATTACAGGTAATGTTTTCTCCCCTTGTAAAATGTCTAACTTCCTCAGAGAAGCAGAGGCCAGACTAAAGACAGAGAAAGAAAACCCAGAACCGTGGAGCTCGCCGTAGTGGTCGACAACACAGAGGTTTGATTCCTCTTTCTCATATTAGTTATACATTTGATTTTAATCAACAATATGTATTCCTATGTAAGGAAATTGTACTAATGTAAATCGTTTCCTTCTAGTACAAGAGATTTGGCAATAAAAGGACAGTGGAGGCCAGAGTGCTTGAAATAGCAAACAACGTTGACAGGGTACGTTTCTCTCACACATACAGAAATAGTCATTCCTGTGAAATAGGTTCATTTTAAAATTCACACAACTCTCTATTTACTTGATGTGGTCTGGGAATATTTCCTGCGCACGCACGACATTTCCTTTGCGTCTGGATAGCAGAAATTGAGGAAAAAGTGTGCTGATACAGTCTGTTCTCGACAAGCGATTAAAAGGAGAAGTTCTCTCGCTTTAACTGTGAATCTTAACACCTAAGCAGAGGAGTTTCACACATATCACACTTTGCAAGTTTGCATATTCTCTAAGAATTGGGCCAACGCTTGTGACTCATCAGACAGTAGACCCAACAGTGGTGGTCTGTGACAGTATTATAGCCCCGGTACTCATGTGGTTTGTAGCGTCACGTCTGACTCGCTTTCGCCCTTTTCTCCACATACTGCATTAAGTTATCCGACTTATTTGCTCTCCCTTTGAATGTGCATCTAAAGTTAACTCCGCTATTGTGTTGCAGCTGTATCGTCCTGTGGGTGTCCGCGTGATGTTGGTGGGACTTGATATCTGGTCGTACAGAGATCAAATAGAGGTCAGCTCCAATCCCGAGGAAACGCTCAAGCGCTTTCTCGAGTGGCGCCAGCGGAACCTCCTGCCGAGGATGAAGCACGACAATGCACAATTCATCACGTAAGACTATTTCTTGGCTCACGTGAAGAGGCTTTCATCTGCTCTGACTAGTATGTGAAAAATGTTCTCTTTTTATTGTTTAGAGGCTTGGATTTCGAAGGCACCACGGTTGGTCTCGCCAACACAAATGCAATGTGCACCTCAAGCTCGGGAGCGGTCAATGAGGTGGGTGCTTTCTTTTCTTTCATGCAATTATTCATAATCATCGGAAGACCTTTAGAAACTGTCAGCTGTGAATAGTTGGGCCTTGGACAAAATGTCCTTGAGCTATAAGTTGGACAAATTTACAATCAATTCATTGATTAATTATTGATTATGGTTAGATTGACTGTTTATATTTATATTGATTGATATGAGACCACGATGGAGTAGTGGTTAGGACTCACATGAATCTCGGCTGCATTGTACTATGGGGTTTAAATTTTCTCCCTGAATGGGTTTTCTCCAGCAACTCCGGCTTCCTCCCACATTCCAAAAACATGCATGTTTGGTTTATTGAAAAATAGCTGTCCACGGGTGTGAATCCGAGTAGAATGGTTGTGTCTATTTGTGCCCCGTGATTGGCTGGTGGCCAGTCCAAGGCGGACCCTGTCTTTCACACAAAGTTGGCTCGGTAGACTCCAACTCACACTATATATATAATTTATAAACAATACAGTATATTGATCAGAATAATGTTGTGCAGAGGAGTTGTGCCATAATGGAGGTATGGATTTCCCATAGCTGACGCCATGTTGTACTTCTATAGACAGCAACTTGCTAGTTAGGACTGACTCATCAGTTCATTTTGTCTATACTGTATTGCTTCAAGATCAGATTAATCAAGAACAATCAGTTTCACTCAATTGAGCAATTAATAGCAAAACAAAAGGCAAAACAAAAAAAAACCTCCACTTTCGAACATATTGTATTTCTTTGTTACACGAGTGTTAAAGGTAGGTAAACAAAAAAACACGCCCATGTTGAAAATCAAGTCTGCTAAGTGTCCACAAGGCAAAAATAAGAAAAAGAGTAACCGTAAATACACTTGACAGCAGTTTAAGCCCTCCAGAGGTGTATTTTCTGTATTTTTCAAGGCTTCCACTGTGTTTCTGTTTCACTTGTCTTGACACACCTTTTCTGTGCACACAGGATCATAACAATAACGCAATAGGAGTGTCCTCCACAATTGCCCACGAGATGGGTCACAACTTGGGCTTGTCTCATGATACGGAAAATTGTATCTGTGGGTCTTTCGCATCGAAAAAAGGCTGCATTATGGCAGAGAGCGTTGGGTAAGCGAATTAATCTCCGACTAAGCCTGATTTGACGACGGTATTCTCGACCACAAAGCAAACGTCAGGGCATCTTGAATGCTCCTCTAGTGCCGTGCCTCCAAAGATGTTCAGCAGCTGCAGTCAGCAACAGCTCAACAGGTTCCTGGAGGAGATCAACCCAGCCTGTCTGTTGGATACCCCCTCCACTGGCCGCATTTACGGTGGGCCAGTTTGCGGCAATGCCTTCCTGGAGCCTGGAGAGGAGTGCGACTGCGGAACTGTAGAGGTATTCCACGCTCACACAAACATTTACATAACCAAAGCTCAACAAGCAAGGCCGGATTGTAATGTAATGCTCACTTCCAAGGAATGCACGAATCCCTGTTGCAACGCTACTAACTGCAGACTTAGCGCAGGAGCCCAGTGTGCTGAGGGTGAATGCTGCCACAACTGTCAAGTGCGTATACACTCCCCGCGTGAGACTCAGTGCGCGACTACGCGGCTGTGATAATTTGCAGGCTCGTCGCTTGTGTGTGATTAGTTGCGTTTGTGGTCCTTCACCATTTGCAGCTGAAAGCGTCAGGCAGCGTCTGTCGGCCAAAGACAGGAAACTGTGACTTGGCAGAGCACTGCACTGGACTGTCCACCTCCTGTCCTCCCGACGCCTACGCTCAGAACGGCCTGCCGTGCAATCGTGGGAAAGGGTACTGCTACAACGGACAGTGTCCGTCGCGGCAGCAACACTGCAAGAGACTTTGGGGACCAGGTAGAACACTCAAATGATTTTTTGGGTCTAAATCCCATAAATTCAAATATATCACCCTTGCACTGGGTTGCTGTGCCTAACCTCAAAACTTAAAGTGGAAGTCAACCCAAACATCTTTTTTTCAAGATTATGTTCTATGCAAGCCCACTAGTTGAAACAACCCAATCTGATAAATATTGCGTTTGTGGAATTTGAGTTAATCCACCTGTTTTTAGCAGTCTCAGGGGGAGGCCATTTTGTCACTTCTATTGACTGAAAATGAGATCACAACTACTCAGGGGCTCAGGTAACGACCAATCACGGCTCGCCTGTTTTCTGAAGCTGAGCCGTGATTGGTCGTTCCCTGAGCCTTGAGCGTTTGTGATGTCATTTTCAGTCGACAGAAGTGACAAAATGGCCGCCCCCTAAGATGGCTAAAAAGGGGTGGATTTTGCTGCTTAACTCATATTCCACAAACGCAATATTAATCAGAATGCCGTGTTTCAACTAGTGGGCCTGCTGGGAACATATTCTTGAAAAAAATATGTCTGGGTTGATTTCCACTTTAAAGACGGATCCGCACCATCCTTGCAGTCTGTTAGCTCCAAATTGTGGAATGTACTGCCATTAGAGTCTGTAGACATTTTTAAAAAGCAGTTAAAACACATCGTGTAGGCAGTCATTCCAAACAGACTTGATTGTTTAGTTTAATTAGATTTATTATATTTATTTGTGTTTTTCTTTTATTAACGGTGAATGTAAAATGTTTGTGTTTCTATATTTCAACCCAATGAAACGTTCTGTGACACATGCTATATAAATAACATGTCCTTACATACTTACTAAAGAACGACAGAATTACCTTTGATTCTGTATCAGAACTTGTCAATAAACTTCGGCTTTGTTTTTAGATGCTGAAGTCGCCGCAGATGCTTGTTTCTTCCAGTATGGAGGTTGCAGAAAGAGCCTGTTTATGCGTAGATGTTTTGGCCAGTAGGTTTTGACACAATGACATATTAGTATATCAGCGTTGCATTCTTGACTTTGTGATTTATCGCTTTGTGTTGTTTGGTTGCAGAGAGCAATCATGCGGTACACTTTTCTGCTCGGGCGGATGGGAGTTCCCAGTGACATACAAGAAGTTGTCATACAAAGTAGGAAATGAGCAATGTAACGAGGCGACCATGAACCTTGAAGACAACTACCCTGCAGACCTGGGCATGGTGCCCACTGGCACCAAGTGTGGCAACAATATGGTAAAACTAAGTGTTGCTTGTGATTGTAGCCTCCCTAGACTACATGCACTAAAATTTGTATTGGATCCATCTTTAAGGTATGCTACAACCAAAAGTGTCATGACGTCAGAAACATAAGAGCATATGGAAGCAGTGATTGCTCCGCCAAATGCAACAACCACGGGGTGAAAATCTTAACCGCTCACTCACTCAATCACTCACTCACTAAATATTTCAAACATCCCAAACTGACCGAATTGATCTCCAACAGGTTTGTAACCATCAGAGCAATTGTCACTGCGATCCTGGCTGGGCTCCACCTTTCTGTGATGTGCTGCAATCGGAAGTGTCTGAAGGTATTGTACATAATCATTTTTGTGTGCTTGCATACAGTTGTAGGATCAACCACAGGAAGCTTTAACTTTACATTCTAATCATACTCTTTGTCCACATAATCCATTTACCGTAATTTAATTTGATTCGACTTTTATTTATTTTCATGATATTTTTATTGTACACAACAGAAACAAATATAATATTTTGGTTCCTATCCCTCATTTTCCATTGTTTATTTCAAAGAAAGAGAAATGTGTTTAAATTGGAATTAGTAATGTAAGAATACAATAATTGTCCATCACCTAAATGTATGCAGGGCCAATTAAAAAGTATAGCATATGCCACAGTAAAAGCAATGAGAACATTCAAGATGCCCTGGTGTTTGCTTTGTGTCTGAGAATACAGTAGTCAATTCAGTCTTAGTCAAAGCTTGAAATAACTTACCCAACATTCTAAGTGCAGTTTATTATGAGGAAACATCTTCATTAAGAACTGAAGTGAAGATACCTGTATGCTCTAATGTGTGATTTCTCAAATAGTGGCCATTTTAAACACCAGGTTCATCGTGCGTCATCCATTTAGAAATACAAAACTCTCCCTCAAATAGATTCGTAAAAATCACAGGTAGTAACTTTATTGATCTCGAATGTAACAGTATTTTTCAGACAGACGTTAAAGTGGAAGTCAACCCAAGCATATTTTTTTCAAGAATATGTTCTATGCAAGCCCACGAGTTGAAACGGGGCATTCTAATAATTATTGCGTTTGTGGAATAAGAGTTAATCCACTTGTTTCTAGACATCTCTGGGGGCGGCCATTTTGTCACTTCTGTCCACTGAAAATGACATCATAACTACTCAGGGCTCAGGCAGCGACCAATCACGGCTGACCTGTTTTCTGAAGCTGAGCCATGATTGGTTGTTACCTGAGCAGTTGTAATGTCAGTTTCAGTCGACAGAAATGACAAAATGGCCGCCCCCTGACATGGCTAAAAAGGGGTGGATTTTGCTGCTTAACTCATATTCCACAACGCAATATAAATCAGAATGCCGTGTTTCAACTAGTTGGCCTGCTGGGAACATATTCTTGAAAAAAATATATGTTTGGGTTGATTTATCCTTTAAATATTTCAATGGAAATTATTTTTGCAATAATCATGGTCGTAATAGAAAATGGAAGCACAAAGGTGCTGGGTGTAAGATTTTACAAATAAAACCACAAAGATGATGCATTTTTCTCTTTGTATAAAAGATACAGAAAGAAAAAAAAGAGGAGTAGAAGTACAAAAAAAGAGATGAGGACAAATACAGTGTGGCTCCACATGTATAATCATGCATGACCTTGATATGATAGTCAGTGTACTGTACATAGAGTACATGCCAGTGGGTGAACTTGTTGAGAATGTGCTTTACATGATGTGATTTTGCCTTGTTTTCTTCTACACTTATTACTTGGAATGTATTCCACGTGGAGTCGGACAATTGTGCTCTTGTGATCAAATAGAGGCACCAGTATTGATGATTTCATGGAATTCCCCTTCGCAGATACAGTAATGATGTTAACTGGGATTTACTGTTGCTTCCCTCAAGCAATGAATGGAGATGGATAATGCGATGTGTGTGTTTACAGGCGGGGGACTGGGGCTTTTTGTGTCACTGGCTGTGAGCTCGCTCATAGTCGTGGCCCTTCTCATTGGAGGTTTCATGTGCTGCAGTCAGAAATTACATCCTTCAAAGAGGTTTGACATTCGACTTTCTTGACCTTGACGGATAATCGTGTCTTTTTATCTTAGTTGCTGTGTGTATTTTATTTTACAGATGCCTCCAATCTACCTCAGGACAGACAAATCCTTTATTTCGATCAGGCAATGCACGGGGCAGCCCTCATCTTCGCTCCACAGCCATCAGCCAGCCAACCTTTGTGGAGTCTTCAGCCACTCAAGTGTGTAAACCGCTTTCCTTCACTGTGGTTGGACCATCGAGTGCGGCGTTCAAACCCTGCAGAACAGCTCCTGAGGTTCGTCACGTAGATCGCGCAGTCCCTTCGAAATGTTTTAAAAGCCACTGAGTTTTGCCCAGTTCATATTATGAGAAAATCCACTGAGGGAAATGGTCCCGTCAGTACTGAAATGGTGTAGTAGTCAAAAATGGTCAGTAAATGAAGCATTTCGCATTGGCTGCAGTGTAACTGAGAAAGGTTCAAAAGGAACTCATCTATTCCCACAACATCACGTGAAGTGAATGAATTTGTTCCAGCTGTCACCATCATAAAAACATAATTGTATGTGCAGGTAATGTTGTACTGTAAGCAACATTTTCACTTTTCGCATTTACTAAAGGTCACGCAATTATAAAGACAAGTTAAAACTGTAGAAAACTAAAATACAGTAAAAACACTTTCTTTGGAAGACACCTAATGTTGGAATTGAAGTGAGGGTTAGTTGTATTGCTCATAATGGATCCAAAACACACGCATGGAGTGTATCCTTTTCCCACCGAATTGAAGTCTGACAACACACGAGGGTGGTTTTAATTTCCAAGCGCTGTTAGACTTTGAACTTTCTACTGTGCTTGGATTAGCATCCCATGCCAAACCCAACTGTAGCTTCCAATTGATCCCAGTGACAGGCAACTGGCAGGAATGTAACGCAGTCATATAGCGTGTGTATTCTGGGGAAATTATACATATTTTGGGGGTCCCAGACACAATCCTTCAAATTGTCTCGGCAGCATTGCCCCCAAAGACCCATAATGTGTCTGGAACTTTTTACTTTCCAGTCACTAAGCCAAGTCTTTACGAAGTCAACTTCCTAAGGAAACACTCATCATGCTTTTCTTTCCGCTTTGTTGTGTCTTACAGCCCCCCAGAAAGGAACCAACTGTACCTCTGTCATCAAAGATCCAACAGGTAACGTGATCCAGACATTAGTACAGAATCCCCACAAGAGCCGCTCTTATCATCCTCAATGTTTACATTTCTACTTAAGTCTCAACTGTGTTTTTTTTTAAGGGTCTAAGACCACTCTTGCAACCACCAGCAGTGCCGAGCAAGCCAGTCTACTCTGAGGTAATATATAAAATGCTATGGAATCAAATCTTAGCAAAATGGCTAATCGTTTTAATAATACTCTCAGTTCATGAGGAATATATGGATCAACAGCAATGCGAGTCAAAGTTACTCCAAAAAAATTTAACCTTTTTGGGCATGATTTTAGAGTGTGTGTGTTTGTTGATAACAGAGAGGTCCAAACAGTGGCAAAAACGTGGATGTTGAACACTATTATAAGGAAAAAGGGTGGGCGTTGAACCCCCCCACATCCCCCACGGGTGCTACACCCCTGCTTAATAACTCTGCTTTGTTTTTGTATAACACAAAGTAAAGTCTGGAAAATAATTCCTCAATGTTTTATTTGTATCAAATCTGCAAAAGTCAGATAGCTTGGTAAGGCTGGAACAAAAAAGGGACTTCCCCACACTGTTCCTGCACTATGAGTCAGGCGAAACGTCAGGATCTATCAGCCCTAGGTTATCATTAAGAGGTGTGTCCCAAAACGTGTAATATGAGTTGTCACATATTGATTTGTGATTACTTTCAGGCTAGGCCACTACCTCCATCCAGACCTCTACCGCCACTTACGTCCAAACCAGTAAGTCAGCATTTAATCATACACTTCAGTCAATGTATTTGTTGTTTTGATGTAATCATTTGCATTCTCACAGGTCACAAAGTCAAAACCCGTCACGCCTCCGGTAAAGCCAAAGCCCGCCGCCGTCCCACTGCAGCTGCCTCACACTCAGCTGGTACGTATTGATACCATAGCGGTGCTTCCCTAACGCCGCTATGCCTCACAGTGTCAGACTCTCATTGTTATCCTGAGGAATCCACAAGTAATATACAGTATCTAAAAAAGAGATGGGACATCTACACAATGTGGCCAACTACTTTGTTCACAGTCAGCTGGGATAGGCTCAAGTTTACCCGTGACCCTCTCATTAGCGAAAATGGACGTATAAATGGATATTATACTTAGTTGGATTTGACTGTGATTGTTGAACTATTTAAAGTTATAAAGAAAAGAAAATATTTTTTGTCATTTGAAAGGGAATTCATGCATGTTTTGAATCGCGTATCAAAAGCTGCTAAAGTTTTCCTAACAAATTCTAACAGTAGCTAAATTTGTTGCCAGGTGCTTCTGGGGGTAAGTTGCTACGGTTGTCTGAAAAGTTACTAAATCTAGCATAAGTGCTAAGTGCATCACTGTCTACACAATATGAGGAGATTGTACTGAAAGATACTTATCGTCGCTGTCCTGTGAAAAACACGTACGTCCATTGTTTTCATTTTTTCTATTTTTACGTGAATTTTATTTCTGCGTTACAGACAACCCAATAACGTGAAAATTATTGAAAATTGGACATCTGTGTTTTTCACAGGACAGCAACGTTATGATGCGTGCTTGCTGATTGTTTTTATTTCTATAGCTTACAGGGAGAGCTGCCCTGACTCGACCCATTCGACCCAGATGACCGTGGGGAATCATTCCACTTCTGAAATTCTCAGACATTGATGCTCTTATCTCACCTACAAGGACTTAAAAAGAAAAAAAAAAAGCTCTCAGGAGACGTTGGTGTTGGTTCATGCAGGGACGAGATCCATCTTGAAGGATCAACAACAAAAATAAGCGAAAGTGCTTCTTTTTTTTTTCGCCGTGAGGATTACCGCCGTCTGCCTTGCTTCTTTTTAAAACTGTAATTGACAGCTCTTATGACTGCGCCACCATGATGATGACGATGATCTGTTTGAAGGGAAACGTCTCTCCTCCTCCTCGATCCTGAGATATGTGAACACTTTATGATTGCACTTCTGATGCTGTAACTCTTTTCTTATTGTTTTGGTACTAAGAGAAGTTTAGGGATTTTCAAATATGGCACCAACAGAGATGGAAAATTCAGGTCCGGAAAGTAAAAACCCTGCCACAGTTTGTCTTGAGCCACAGGTGCTTCTAATCAACTGAGCTCGTTTACCTGCCGGTTGAGTAGAAGCACCTGTGGCTAAAGCCAAACTGTGGCAGTGTTTTTACTTTCTGGACCTGAATTTCCCATCTCTGGGCACCAACGTGGGCACTTTAAAGATTTTTGTGGACACAATGTAGACCAGGGGTCTGCAAGTCCGGTCCCTGGGAGACCCAAACCAGCCTATTTGAGATGTTTCCCTAGCTCCAACATACCTGATGCCAGCAAGCTTTTGCACATTAGCCTGTTAACGATCGCTCCTTTGAATCAGGTGTGTTGGAACTAGGGCAACATCTAAAACAGGCTGGACAGATGTTCCAGAGGACCAGATTTGGACACCCCTGACATAGATAATATGAATTTGCCTTGAATCATTTTGTGGGACTGTATGAATGTATGTATTTGTGCTTGGCAATTGTCTTTTTCTCATTGCAGCACACATCGATTTTAACTTCTCAAGGGATTTTTTAGGATTGTATGTTCTATGCAGTAGTCATCGTCACGTTGCTTATGAAAGTAATAATAATAACTCATTCAACGAGGACTCAAATTTCAATTTGAGTTTCATTTCTATTTATAAAAAACATTATGTGTGCATGCTTGTGTTTAAATAAAATTACAGACAACCTGATGATTCTTTTCCTCCTGTGGAATTATTTGAGGACATTAATAGTATATCACTATACATCACTGCATACCATAGAAGATACCACTTGGTGGCTGTGAGCAGGCTAGTCAATGAAATCAGTGCAATGCCATTAGATGTTAACTAATTGATTTCAAGCCATGCGCTAGCGTTCACTTTTTTTTTCCTTTTATAAAATATGCTATGTATTAGATGCAGAATTTATCTGTCTGAAATTGTCAGATTTTTTTTTTACAGTAAGCATGAAAAAAAATCCTTTTTAGTCAATACACTAGGCTATGCAGTTTTATTTATATAGCACATGTCATACACAAGGCAACTCTATGTGCTTTACACAAGCAAAGACACAACTAGCTACAAGCATTTACAAACACAACAGTTAACATTCAAAAGCAAAGCAGAGAAAACGTGACCCAAGACTGCAGATCTCAGAGCCCTACAGGGTTTATATTCAATCAGCATTTCATTAATGTATTCAGGACGCACACAAGTCAGTGATTTATAGACCAGTAGAAAATGTTTTAAATATATTGTACAGTTAATTGGGAGACAGTGTGAAGCCTTTAGGACTGGAGTAATATATTCCGATCTCTTTGTTCTGGTAAGAACCTGTGCTGCAGCGTTCTGAATGAGCTGCAGCTGTTTGATGCTCTTTTGAGGGAGACCAGTTAGAAGACTGTGAAAATAATCAAGTCTACAGTAGATGAAAGCATGGATGTTTCTGCTGGTCTGCTTGGAGCATGCAACCCTTCAGTCTCGAGATGTTTTTCAGCTGGTAAAATGATTCTTTAGTGGTTGATTTTATATAATTGCTGAAAGTCAGGTCTGAGTCTATCAGAAATTACCGTTCAAAAGTTTGGGAGTCACTTAGAAATGTCTTTATTGTTCAAAATAAATAGTACACATATTTAAGTCACAGTGAAGTGTGTTACTTCGTTGCCACATTAATGTGGTGTGTATTTAATTATAAACGTCGGTAAACCATGCATGACACACTGAATTAGTACACAACGTAATACGTACGTATGCTCACGTAATGGCCCTTCCGCTGGGGCCCTTTACGCTGCGTTGCTTAGCAACCGTTTAAAACAAACCAGCGAAATCGCCTGTTGCTTGAAACGGTCAAAATTGAATTCATAAAGTATACAGAAAAGCGAATAGCGAATGGAGCGAGAGTTAGACGAGGACGAGTTGCAGGATTTGTACGCGTGGATAGATAAAATTCGTCTTTCAAGACCTAAAAGAAACATCGCTAATGACTTCAGCGACGGAGGTATTTAAAGCTAGGCTAAAGCTAAAACTAGGACATCAATGATCCACATTATGGATACCTGCGCAGTCTAATGAAAATCATGTTAGAGCGGTCTCGAACATTCTGCTTTTACAGAGATAATAATTCTTGATTTTGATTGACAAGAGACAGACATAAGAGTGTTCAGGTGTGCATAAATAATGATGTGGTCAGTTCCTACTCGCTATGTATTCTGTGTTTATTGTACGTTTTTATTGTTAATTTTATTTTCTGAAAATATCTAAATATTAATAAATGTTAGATACAAACATGTAAAATAATCTAATGAAAAAGAGTACGTACAGTGGTACCCTGCGCATGTGCCCAATGTACACTGCTGTGCATTGTGTGCAAATAAGTTAATTGTCTGCCATTCGTATGAGTTGTAATATTTCATGCATGTATTGGCTTTCTGTCTGTAGTGATGGTGGCTGAGGTCGTCAAACATTTCTTCCCAAAGATTATTGACTTGCACAACTACACTCCTGCCAGCTCCACTCAGCAGAAGCTCAGCAACTGGAACCTCCTTAACAGGCGAGACGCAACACATCGTCCATGCATTCATCCATCAAATAAAAAAAAATTAAAAAAATGCTTTCGCAGGGTGTACACAGCCCTCAGGATGTAGGTTTCTCACCCATGCGCAAGTTGTGCAAGGGTAACTAATGAAGTGAGTGCCCAGTGAGTGTGTATCCTAAACACACTTGACTTGAGGGCTCCTGTGCTGTCTTTGTTTAGCTACGACTGAGGAACAAATTCACACAGCGTAAATATTTTTTACAGTATACCTCATAAACTGTACTGATGGAAAATAAGCACAATGGGAATTCAGCGTGTATAGTATTAGTGCCACCCTACCACCACTCCCAGAGGACACGTCAACATATTCAGTGGCTGAACTTAGCTTAACTCTCTTCATTTGGCCGTGAGAACCAGTCCAAACACTGTCCCGGACCATTTAAATGGCACATAGCCAGCCCTGAGGATCCCTGTAGTGTTTATCATCACAACAAGCAACATCAGTATAAAACGCCTTCCATCTGCTGCTCGTTTCCTAATTGCAAACAGATGTGTGTCTGCGTTGTTGAGCGTCGTCTTGCATACACAGGAAGGTGTTTTCCAAGCTGAACTTCCACGTGCCTGAGAAGTCGGTGAAGAAGATCATACTGCGATCCGCGGGGGTAATCGAAAGTGTGCTGAGCGGCCTCAGGGAGAAGATAGAACAAAAGTTGGACCACAAGGCACACACCATATCAGTATGTGATGTAAGCCTACCAAGACATGTATTGCGTGCTATGTGTGTTGCTTAATGTCTATTTTCAATGCAGGATTTGGAATACTATGACACCAGGAACCCAGAGAAAACTCTCACAGGTAACTACAGCCTTGGTTATTTTCCCACAGTAGAATTCCTGGAATCTAGGACCCACCCATTTTCTATAGTGCTTATCCTCATTAGGGTCGCGGGTGAGCTGGAGCCTACCCCATCTAACTTGGGGCGAGAGGAAGCGTACGCTCTGATGGGTGCAGATCACCTGTTTTCTGAAGCTGATCCATGATTGGTCGTTATCTGAGCCCTGAGCGTCTGTGATGTCATTTTCAGTTGACAGAAGTGACAAAATGGCCGCCCCCTGAGATGGCTAAAAACGGGTGGATTTTGCTGCTTAACTCATATTCCACAAAAGCGATATTAATCAGAATTCCTTGTTTCAACTGCATAGAACATATTCTTGAAAAAAAAAATATTTGGGTTGACTAACACAGCGACTATTGATGCTAACCGTTAGCATGTCAAAGGCCATTTTCATAATTCGTTAGCATTAAGTTAGTTGTTGTTTTAAATAGAAAACATGCCATTCTCTTAGTTTGATGAGAGGGGCATTAAACAGCCTGAAGCCTCTTTTTTTCACGAATTGTTCATTGTTTGCCAATCTGCTGCTGTTTTTCAAAATTGCAGCCGTTGCGATTTGAAAATTGCATTTTTCTACATTGCGATGTCGATTTGAATTTGATTCATTGTTCACCTCTAAATATGATACACTTTTACATGCTGATTCTAGAGGATTTTCCCCTGCTCCTCTCAGCTACCCGCCCTGGAAGAGCATGTCTTCTTATCGACATCATAGTGACCACACGCACACACACGATAAGCAATGTCGCAACCTTTTGGGCGTCAGTCGCTGACGCGGCTCCCTTCCAATTCTCACACCTCATCCGTCCACGCCAAATAACCTTGTAAGATGACCTCAGACCAGCCCCTCTTTCCTCTCCTCCCCTCCACCTCGCGTGCTATCACAGAGACACAGAGCACACATCCTTATATCAGCAGATGGCCTTATCACTGACCAAAAATCAACATGGCAGAACTTCAAGGCCTTCCCTCCCTTGTTCTGCTTCTCCTCATCACGCTCATACTCCGTTCTGCCCCCATTGTTTGTGCTCTGCAGATTTACTGGACTACTTGGAGTGTCCAACAACAGCAAACTATTCATCTCTTTAAAAGAGTCGACGTGATTGTGGAGGGAGTGTCACGTTTTTCTTCTCTTTGCTTCAGAGCTTAGCCAGAGTGAGGCCCGATATCTGTCCGAGATGGTACGTGAGGAGGTGAAACGGGATGACAAGTTAAAAATGGAGACGAGGTAACAAAATAAAGCTTAGGAAATAGGAATGCGGTGCCCCCTCACCACCGCTTGACAGAAAATACTGTTTTATACTGTTAAATTACAGTTGTTTATTCATAAAGCATGAACTGTTCATTTATACGTCGGGGATGAATATTTAACAGTATTTCACAAAGTAAGATACTTTTCTAACATCAGAAATATACAGCAATCCATATTTTTATGTTGTTAAATTACAGTTATCTACTGTTCTTGTTAACTGACTGATTTAATTGTAAATGTATGAATTATGTAAATGTGATTATGAATGAATATTTAACAGAATTTACAATTATTAAAAAAACAAACAAACAGTAAGATACTGTTGTAAATTCACCGTAAATATACAGAATTTCATTACAGTGTAACTGATGAAGTGTGTACTAGTCACCCCTGAATGATTTCATTTTGCGATTGAATTGTTTAGTTACAGTTCACATTGTAGGTGGAAAAATGTCTGACATGATTCAGCTTTCTCTCTATTTTTCCATTTCATCATTTCAACTGGGTGTGTAAACTTTTTGTATATCCACTTTGAATAAACTTTCTTTCGGTCTTTAATGTTGCAGCAAACTACAACACACAGCTCAGTTTTACTCCAACTTGGACCCAGCTGTACGCCAAATTCTAAAGGAAAAAGAGCATGCGGCAATGGCTTTGCAGGAGACAGTGGAGGTACTCGCACGCACGCACGCACGCACGCACGCACACACACTCACACACTCACACGCACACACACCAATCTGGGAAACACATCGCTTGACTTGTCTTCCTATTTTCATTCTCTGCTGGGAAAAAGCAGGTCATATAGACATTTTGCAGGTGTGTGTGTATGTGTGTGTGTGCACGCATATATGGCACAAGCTGTGTCAGCAGTGGTCAGTGAGTCAGTTTCACCTCAGCGGATATAACTCTCAATGTGTGACAACATCTGCATGTGAGGCAAGAGGCTACACAAGGACACAAATGTGCAACACTTCCTCTCTTTTTTCATCACGCATCGCTGACTTTGTGTCAATACACTGCCTGTTGTTTTCCCATCTGTGTGTTGGCGTGTGTATGTGTGTGTGCGTAGATCCTGCAAATGAAGGTGAGCAAGTTGGAGCGCCTGGTTCAGCTGAAGGACATGCGGATAGATGACCTGAGGCACGATCTGGAGATGTGTACCTGTCTGAAAGCAAAACACACAGATTCTAAACCCAGCAGCATTTAACCACTTAAAGAGAAAATCAACCCAAACATATTTTTTTCAAGAATTTTTCCCAGCAGGCCCACTAGTTGAAACACGGCATTCTGATTAATATTGCCTTTGTGGAATATGAGTTAACCTGCAAAATCCACTCGTTTTTAGCCATCTCAGGGGGCGGCCATTTTGTCATTTCTGTCGACTGAAAATGACATCAGATGCTCAGGGCTCAGATAACGACCAATCACGGCTCAGCATCAGAAAACAGGTCAGCCGTGATTGGTCGTTACCTGAGCCCTGAGAAACTGTGATGTCATTTTCAGTTGACAGAAGTGACAAAATGGCCGCCCCCAGAGATGGCTAAAAACGAGTGGATTAACTCTTATCGCACAAACGCAGTATTTATCAGAATACAACTCGTGGGCTTCCATAGATCGCATTCTTTAAAAAAATATGTTTGGGTTGACTTCCTCTTTAAACAAATCCTTGGTTGTTAATCGCGATACACACTTTGAATTATTTGCTTGGATTCTATTAATCCCTTACAAAAAAAAGAAGTAAGGTTCGTGTATATTTCAAGGTGAAATCAAGATTTTTTTTCCTATTGGAAATAATGGAAATCAAAATAATTTCTTCCCCTCACACAAGTGTAAAAAGCAGTTACTTTCAAATAGCATAATTCGCCAAGTGACTGCCCGTGTAGTAGCAAGTCAGTCAGCAGCTAGCAGGTGGTAGTAGCTAGCTAACATTCAACAGCTGACTTTTAACCTCCACTCAGCCTTATAATCTTTTCTTGTTGAGTTTGGTTGAGGATTTTTGGAATATATATTTTTAAAAAGCCTCAAAAACAACAACAACAAAAAGGAACATCATTTAATGCTAGCTGAACTGAACAGAAGTGAAATTTGCCAGAATCTTGGCCAATATGAATTTAATGCACTGCAATTCATATGTGCCATAGCATTGTCTCCTTGAAAATTATGAGAAAATGTACCCATGAGAACACTGAGAATTTTGAAGGATTTAGTCCAAAAGTATAATGCAGTTAGTGGAAAATTGACTTCCTTTTTTTTTTTTTTAAATCAATTTTACAAAAAATATTTGATATATTCAAGTTATATGTTTAAAAATGAATGGGAAAAAACCTAAAATATACTGTTACTGACTAGATTGTCACGAGAACACTTGTTCGATAATTCTTAGGTCTAAATTGGCCTAGCTTGTTTGTAATTAAGTCTAAATTTAAGTATCCCATAACTATATAACAATAATAGACTTACCGTTAGTTTAAATTTTGGGGGAATTGCACTGTAAAATATAGCAAGCTATCCTGCTTTATAGTCACTTAAAGTATTTCTAAGATATTGTAGTTAAGATCCAACAATAAAAAAAAAATATATATAGTCAAATTCTAGATCTATATACTTAGATAATTTCTTTCAAATACATGCCTTATTCATCCATAAAATGGTGAAAATAATTTTTAAGTTAAAATTAATAGTGAATTCTAATAAACATCTTTTTTTGTAAGGGAAGGCTATGAAATACACGAACAAGTTTATACATTGTGTATGCTTATCTATGTTTAAGTGTCAAACGAGGGGGGGTTTCTGTACATTATGTATATTTATATGCCTTTATTGTGATTTACTATGTGCATTTTTTAAAATAATGAGGTTCTGTTCTGTGTAAAGTGTTAATGTGCTTGTTTTTATTAAACATATCTGCAATCCTTTGTACAGCTTGTAACGTCTGACCACCCCGTGCTCAATAAATTGTCTAGCCACTTTATGTGACTTGGTGAATAACGAATAGGACACTTAAGAAATAAGCTGCGAACACAATGACATGCAGTGTTAGGTTTAGACACAAGCACTGTTAGTTCCTAGCACACATCTAAGAACGCAACAACTTATTTTTAAAGCAATTCCTGTTTCCGTCTAAGTGTGACTTTTGCTTAAAGATAGCACATTTTTCACCACCACCGTTAACAGTTAAGATGAGGCTGACGGGAATCAGAATAAGTAATTGCTGATTCAGCATCACGGCCTGTCCTAGTCTAATGATAAAGCATTAGCTCATGTTAGAAAGCTGACATAAGTAGGTCAGTTTTGGAACAGGACAGCTTGAACACAGAAATGTACTCAAGACTGAACCATAAAAACGGTCTCGATTATTTAACATTTTACAAGCAAAACAACATCTTAGCTATCTCAAAGACATAAACAACATAACTCAGATACTCGCTGTGCCCCACATTTGCACAAGATTGTGTTGCCAGGCAGAATTTGTGCTGCCCATTGCCAAAGAACACAGACATACTGTATTTCACAAGTCAACCTACTACGCTGTTTTTTTGGCAAGTGGAAGTGCTGCCTCCATGAGTGAAAATACAAACAATGCTGCCTTATTAGAGGCTTACTTGTACTTTACAGTTCACATTTGCTTCTTTAAATGAATGTTTCATTCGATTTCACCATCAAATCACAACTATGAGAGAAAAAAACCGAGTAATTTCCCAACTGACATGAATGGAAATGCCATAAATCATTTCCAACCCCCAAAAAGAGAACGATAGCACAGTATAGTTTTTCGAAATACGAACCATCGCTCAGTCGTTTTTTTTTTGTCTTGATTTGCAAGCAAACACAAACTGCAGTAACACATGGAGATAGACATTATAACAATACTCATGGGTATATATTCTTTATCCTCTATGAAAAATGACTCATTATGTAGCTTACTGTGCCACATCTTCAAGTATTTATTTGGTCTGTATTATACTGCCCCCTCATGGCCAAGGCATGCACACTACAAGGAGCCACATACCACATTGTTTTGCATTACTGTAGTGCTATTCTTTATGAAGAAAAAAATCTTACAGAAGTTTTTGTTGGTGTTTTGGAGGTGCTGGAATTGATTAATGGCCTTTTGCATTCATTTCAATGAGAAAGATGATTTGCTACACAAGTGCTTTGGAGAGTGGTCAGGAACTAATTAATCCTGTAAAATAAGGCACCAGTGTTCTAAAACAAAATGCTCTGTAACAAGTACGAGTTGATCTTTACAGAATGAAGCAAAAGTAAGAAGTTTAAAGTAATGAGTAGTTATACCGTAGGTTGAATGTGGCTTGTGAGAAGTCTATTGTTGAATGACAAAGAGCTGAGTAAAGGGCAGAAAACAGTGTGAAAGCTCAGTAAAAAAGAATATATATTCGGAAAGGTCATGTTTTTAGCATGAGTGTGAAGCTCCAGCACACAGGATTGGAATGTAAGGGAAAACAAGCGGAGCACAGAGCTGCACTGATGATTGAGTGAATCACCCTATCACTCTTCTATTTAATATAAGCATCATTCCAGATCTCTACACCAGAAGCCACACCCTAACGCTTGTGGGCTTCAGCAGACAGGGACTTGACCTCTTGACCTGACTTCCTGACAGCACCAGACCACCCATTTGCATTTTCATTTGCAAGGTTTATTTATCTTGCTCATATGTTGGAAAAAAAGTAATGGAAACGGGGTCAGACCCTCGCTATTTTTGAAAATATAATACACAATAACAAGAGTGCCAAGCAGAAGGGGGCCAAGTGAGATATTGGTCCATGTCAGTGACACAACTGGAACTCCATCGACGTTCTCCCCCCGTAGGGGCCCCTTCTAACAGGTTTGTTTCTTTTAAGCAGCCTTTGCTTGTGACAGGTATTTAATAAAATATATCTTTGCTTCTCCATCGTAGAGTTTTGTAGGGGGGCGGGGCGGGCGGCAGTGACCTTTTGGCTAGCTGGTAGCGGCCTTCACAATGATTAAGAGGAAGCCGTGCCTCACATGCTCACACATGTTGAGACCTTCCTGAGTGAGCAGCTGACCCTCCTCAGGACTATGGAGCCGTGTTGATGCGTTTACATGGTGCTCAATGCTCATGACACACGAGACGTGAGTGTCACCAACTTGTACGTTGGTCCACTCATCCACACGTGGACACAGACAACGGTCACGTGTCAGAATCCCAAAATTTGTATTGTTGCTGAAATAAGTATTTGTCATTTGAGATCTTTTTAACATAGCTGAGTATAAATGATGTCAGTGCTCCCCTTGTTGGAAGCTATTGGAACTACACTTCCGCGGCTCTTCATTGCGAAGTAAATAATGTGTACCACTAAGAAACATATGTTCATGAATGTTGCATGTCGAAAATTATGGTAACTATCATATTAGCACTTCTGCCTTACAGCTGAGAAGTTTTGGGTTCAAACCTTGATCACATTTCAGGGTACTCAATGGTGCTTTTACAGGGGTTAAAAACAGAACTGGGCACTTTACCCTTTTTTTAGCCGGTCCGTCCTCCGTCCGCGACCAGGGTACCCTTCCGTCCTTGGCACTTAACCCGGTTATAGATGGTTAGAGGGACGTACGAAAACCAACCTCTGCCCTTGCTTTGTCCGTCCTTTTAAAAAGAGTTCTCGTCCTCCGTCCAATCGTCCAAAAGTGGGTGTCCGTCCATCCTGTTACATCCCAGGGATGGAATGCCCACCTCTGGTTAAAAACTTGAATCAATGCGTCCCAACCTTTATTGAACTAATTGTCCCAAGGAGAACACTTGGTCTTTTTCCCCCTCTACATTCAGACTATATTTAAATACTTTAAAATCTGCGTTCTAGTGGTACTCTTATTATACCGTGGTATCAGAATCTCCCCATCCTTCACTTGCTTAAACACACAACAGCAAATCTGATTTCAACTTATGAGTTCTATTGTAAAAATAGAAATTTGAAAATACATTATGTAAAGGCTCAGACTGTTTCACATTTTGTTTTCGGCATCTGTAGAAATGTTCACTTTTATAGATAAGATACAAATAAACTAAAACAGTTTACATATCTGCTGATGTATTAAAAATACGTTTTAAAAGCATCATTAGCAGAACTAGATTTACAGTACGTGTACTGGGAGACTGTAGCCAACAAAGAGTTTTCAGTTAACAATCAAAACAAACTTGATTTGATTGACCAGTTAATAATAATAAGAATAAAGAAGATGAATAATTGTCAATCAATGCATGGAGAAGAGAGGTACCAAAATAGGCTTTATTTAAGAACATTGTCAAAACATTTTTTGCATATAAACCCTTTAAAAACAAGGAGAAACAATTTTGGAGAATTTCACAGATTGTACAAAATCTCAACGAGAAGAAACAAATAAATCATGTTGAGTGATTTATACCCCTCATTTGCATGGTCATTTGCAGCCGCTGCCACAGCAAGCGGAGGAAGAGTGCAGCCATTCGGCGGTCACGTAAACATCAGCGCATGTCTCTCTGAACACAAGTAGTGTCTTTCTCTCGGCTCACGTCGACGCTGATGCACCACAGCGTGACTGGCCACCATTATGAAGCCTGGCTAACTCGCGTTTTCCTTAAACAAAGCCAAGAAGAAAAAGTCAAACTAGCCCCTGCCACAAGCACTATTAATTAACTGCATTTTACAAAAAACAAAAGATGATAGTGTTATTACAAGCTTTATTTTGTTTGGCAAAAACCGAGACACTGTGCAGTTTGTACGCAACATCACAATCTGCTAACTGTTGAGCGGTTGTGTTGCTTATTTTCTCATATCACAGTCCCACAACTTTCTTCTGATCCTAGAACAGTAAACTTGAGCACAACCCCAAGTGAACGTGAAAGGGATTTGCATTCAGATCCAGTATCAACATAAGGAAAAAGTCCTTGCGAGTATCTGACAAATTGTAATTTTCCTGAGATATCTCAATAAGCTCTAAACAGAAAGTGTTTTGGCAGATATGAGCAGGCACTACTTTCATCATCAGCACCAGGCCACAACAAGACAAACCAGCAGACCAAATAAGAACAGGAAGCTCTTCCGCTGGAGCGTGGTTTGAGTTCTCTTTAGAAATTTCAAGTCCATTCTCTTCTAGCAGCTGGCGAACGCCACAGTGCACTGTTTGACCCACAACCAAGAAAGACCCAACCAGACATTAAAGAAATAAAGAAGTGACTCATCTGCCATTGACTGAACATCCCTCACACAAAAAACAAATCCCCTCTTGTTTCTAATTAGTGTCACCCGCTGCATTCCAGTCCAGATAGCCCGTGTCAACAATCATCTTTCCATACAAGGAGGTTAGCAAAAAGCATTAAAAAAAAAAAAAAGTTAAACAAGCAAATTAGAGCGACTCCTTGCTGTTGCCTTACAGGCAGATAAGCTTTTAGCAGGCTTTTCATTCTTCCCCTTAACCCCCCCCCACCCTGTAAAGAAAAAAACATTATTCCCTTTCATTACCTTCTTCCTTCTGCTTTTTAATCACCTCAAAAATCCTCCCAATCTCCCTTTGCTGTTTTAAGACTCAATGCAAACGGCACTTTTAAGATTTCAGCAAGTCCTACTCTGGTGCCTTGTGACTGCGTTCGGCTTTGAGGGGGCCGAAGTTTCCCTCCACGAACATGTTGGGGATGTCCTGGCCGAAGTAGATCTTGCTATTGGTCGCTATGGCCTGGTACTTCATCAGCTCCAGGTACTTAGGGGTTAACTTCAGCTGCAAAACAGAGCACATGTGATTGTCAAGCCAATAATCTGAATTTCACAACTCTATTTAGTTCACCTTGACACTATAAGCGAGTGAATTTGAGTGTGAATGGGTGAATGTCAGTCAGTTTGGATAATTTCAAGCTCATCGACTAGCCTAATAAGGACATGTGAGAAAATGGCTGGGTGAATAATGTGAAGACTGGTTATCTTCTGCTTATACTTGAATGATAATTAACAAGGTTCCTTACATCATTTCCTTTACAGATAAAAAAGGTTTTCGGAATAGCTTGTGGTCGACATTGAAGGTTCCCCTTTCTGATGACATTGTTGCTAAAAAATGAGTGGTCTGTACACCGAACTCAACTGTGCTTAGTCTTGAATGTGAAAAGACTCCCCTCTCAGGCACATGCCTGATGGCAATGCTCCCTCTGCACGCTTGTCACTGCATCATCACAGGTAGTTGACGAGCCCACAACGGTTTCTTTTCGTACTTCTGCTTACACTTGATAATGGTTACGAATTATAAGTGTGACGTGCGAAGTTGACTGCATTCAGCAAGACTCGTTCCACATTTCTTTGAAGGCGACACCTCAATGCCTTCGAATAATCGCTCATCATCACTCACTCATTCCGGTCATTGTATTTCAGGGTAACAAAATGATCACAATTGGGCTCTTCTGGTTGTCCAACAATAGTCGTTTGGGTGGAATAACTCTTGTTTGGATTCCATAACAATGGTTGTGAAGGCATCTGAAGTTCTAACGTGGCTGTGTTATTTGTTAAAGACTAAAATACATCTCAAATCGTACCCTATTGAAGAGTGAGCTTTTTTTAATTATACAGTGGGTAGTGATAAAATGCATTTTATAATAATTTCGTTACATATGTCAAAGGATTATCAAAGGTTTTATGATAGCCAGAGTTTGATTTTGGGATGGATTAGTCCTTATTTCAACTGTTTCCTATGGGGGGAAAAATGATTGACAACTATTTTCTGTTTAAGCAATCAAGAGACTGCAGTGACTCCACCCTTTAACGGGAAGTCAACCTAAACATATTTTTTTCAAGAAAATATTCTATGCGGGCCCACTAGTTGAAACAAGGCATTCTGATAAATACTGCATTTGTGGAATAAGCGTTAATCCACTCGTTTTTAGCCATCTCTAAGGGCGGCCATTTTGTCACTTCTGTCTACTGAAAATGACATCACAACTACGCAGAGCTCAGGTAACGACCAATCACGGCTGGCCTGCTGGGAACATATTCTTGAAAAAAATATGTTTGGGTTGATTTCCGCTTTAAGAACATTACTACTGAGGTTGTTACTAGAAAAGAGGGGTGCCAAAAAGTTTACAATACTACCATGTGTGTGTGTGTGTGGGGGGGGGTGTACAATGTCTTATACCTGGTTTGCTTCAGCAAACTTGGCAGCAGTGTAGTATTCTGCATCTGCCTTGGCCTTCTCCCTGGCCAGAAAGGCGGCATCTGAATGAGACACATGACATGACAAGACACAGAAATAGAATAACTATCGGTCTCAAGAGGTGAACAGGAAGTACAATACGTGATGAAGCAAAGCAGCTGACCCTCAATTTCTGAGATCCTCTTCTCTGTCTCTTTCTCCATCACTTTCTGCTGGAACTGGATCTCGGCTACCTGGGCCACCTTTTGAGCCTCTACACACAAAAAAGAAAAAACACAGCAGGTGGGCTTTGTGGTGAGCGGAATAGAAGAGTGTGCAAGTGAAACCGGCAGCAAAAAGGCAGTTACCGATAATGGCTTTCTTCCTCTCAGTCTCCGCCTCCTTTTCCACCACCTTCTGAGTCTGAGCAGTAATTAGGAGACGGGTCTTCTCTGCTTCCCTACGCACACACATACATGCGCACACAATTTTACGCATACTACACGTTTGTCTTCATGCTGTTGAATTCACTTGCAGGGTCATTGGCAAGAAATGAATGATACAGAGCAACTCGAAGTCAAACTCACATGAGTTCAAAGTTCCTCCTGATAGACTCTGGAATCTTTGGCTTGGTTACACGGACAGCCTGCATCCGGTTGAGTTAGAGCGGGGAGAAAGAAAAAGGCCTTTGAAACCACCACAAATTAATTTCATGCATCACGCGATGACCTATGATTGTCATGTTAAACGTTTAAGGCCAGTGTGAGGGACGCATACAGATCACGGACAAGTTTGATGGCACCTAACGCCACGAATGACTATAATGTTAAGAGGAAGGAAAACATTTTACGTCACAGATACACAGAATAGACATATTGATGAAAGTGGAAACATTGGTTCATTTCTGTATGCAAAAAAACAGAAGTTATTGAAGCAATTTATAATCCTTGACTTGAACTGTATTATTCTCGATAAGGCAAACATGATTCTTGAGATTCTTGATTCTACAGAGAGATTGTGTATGTTTCTAGCCAACGGGCAAACTTGTTTACATTCAAACATCAGCGCAAGTGACATCGTGCACTCTGTTCTGTGTTGGCAGTGACTTCAACGATGTCCCTCTCTCTCCTCAACACACCACTTCACTTCTGCGTGTTATGTTTGACTATGTACACCAATTAGTTGCAGCTGCGGTTGTTTTTTTTTAAAGCGCTCCATGAATAAAGTTGAGCATGACTAACAAACATGCATTCAAATTGTATTGAACTGTAGTAACCAACTGGCCAAGTGACATTTGTTCAAAAGGTACCTGTATGGTAAGTCCAGGGGCCATCACATTAAGATCTTTCTGCAAGGCAGTCTTCAGGTTTTCATCAATTATATCTATGCAATAAAAACACCATTATTTTATTGCACATTACATGACACCTCCCCATTTATTTCAACATTTACGCAGAGACGGACCAAAGAGCTCTATGTAGACCTCCTGTAGTGTGTGCACACTGCAGAACTGGTTTAATTCGTGGTGAATCTTGTTGAAAATGAGAGTTTTGTCGTAGTCGGCCGTGTAATTCCTCACTATGTCCACCACTAGAAACACATCGGGAAGACAAATAGTGAGAGTATTGTGACGCCAGGCAGCTGACAACAGTTCGATGCGAAAACAAAAGGAACTATTCAAATTGATTCTGAACATTTTGTACCTGCTGAGGAGACCAGCATGTTGACGACCTCGATTCGGTCAAAATAGATCATCACCCCGCCACTGTCAAGGAGATACAAAATGTGTTAATATCTCTCTGAAAAACAAAATCAGTATTGAGGCCACTTTGAAAAGTAAACACGGCAAAATTATGAGGAAATATATAAGAATCGGAATCTATTTTGTGACCAGCAAAAGTCTGGCGCAAGAAACGGGCTAAATCTACCGCAGGGTGGGCTCAAATTTGTTTTTCTATATTCGCAGATACCCGCAACTTGCCGCTATTTAAAACGGGCATTTTACTTGAAATACTTTTAATTTTATTCTCATAGTCCTTTGACAACACTCTAAAGCTATTCCTTTTTTCAGTTGCATAAACGTTTAGGAGAAAGAAGCAAAAAAAAAAAAAAAATAGTGTCCTTTTGTACCTTGTTCCACAAGGCACATTCTTGATCTCATCAGTCTGAAGTGTAGTCTGAAATCCAAAGAATACAACAACAAAAAAATGACCACAATTGTTCAGATATACAATGATTAAAACTATCTTTTTTTCCACTTTATGTTAAATGTAACAGTGAGATGAGGAGACAATTCTTTGTATGAGCATTTTATAGGTTCCTGTTTTGTTTGTGTGGATGATGAAACACACTGTTGACTAACTTCCTCATTCTTGTGAGAAAGATGCCAAAAGAGATTACCTGGACTGATCTGTAGGTGGTAATGAAAGGCAGCATGATATGATATCCAGGACCATTGGGACCCGTCAACAAAGCCCCACCCCTAAAAAGAGATTTAAAAAACAAAAAACAAGTAAAAAAAGATGAAGAAGCTTGTGGAATGATTTCGTAATAGCTGATTATATGCTGATTACAGTGTAGGAGGGTGGAGAAAGGCAAATCGCCTGGAGGGCACAAAGTTAAGAAATGGGTTCACAATGAAGGTTGTACAATAGAAACTCCTAAACTGAGCATAACTGTGACACCAGTTACCGGTTTCCAAACACATTTTCTGATTGGAAAAAATGTAAAAGTCAACCTGAAACTTAAACTACCATCACAAAATCGTTTTTAATAACTGTCAAGGACAGTGTTAGGTAACATTGTATTTACCATTCAATTGTTATACAAGTATTAAGAGAGACATGAACCACTGCATAATAAAACTAAAACAAAGTAAAAGCATTCACCATCTAAAGCATAGTGTTTAAACAGCAGACAGTATTATTAAATGGTATTTTTAGGAATAAAAACGCTGTCTGTTCTTTAATAAACACAACCTACTGCTACGGGCTTACTACACTACTGTATCTTTCGTCATTAAGGTGGTACTTGGAGAGCCAAGTATTTTCTGAGGTGGTACTTGGTGTAAAAAGTTTGAGAATGACTGCTTTAGTGGTTCCACTGTATGCAGACAATGTAATGATGAGGCATTCATGGGCTTTAATCACACGGTAAGGAACTTAATCTTAAGGCTCAGTGTTAACAATACCTGTAGTAGACAGCAAGGTGGCCTTCCTCTATTTTGTGAATGGAGGAGTGCAGCAGGACAGCCGTCACCCCTGCTATTGCTGCAAACACAGCCCCGACATGCGGCATCATCCTCACTGGCTCTCACCTGCGGACAGACGACCATTATTCACAAATTATTCACACATCTATAATGTTTAAACAAATATATTAAATGGCATGGAGCCGCTTTTCTGTCTTTTTGTTGCAAGCAATTAAAACTACTAGTGCAGCCAACAGGATCGCTGTTAAAAAGGTTCCTGTGAACAACTCACCAACCAACATGAGCAAAATAAAATAGACCATGTTTTCATTATGTCTGTTGTTGTGTCAACATACTTTTATTTCATGCATATTGTGTTTGACGGTTCTGCTCAAAACGTATTTGGTGATCCACTTCGCCTTATGATGTATTTTCCAATGACCATTTAGGTTTTGATGACTGTCTATGTTAACTGTCTACTGCAGTTATTCCCCACCACATTAGGTGTACTGCAGGAAATAATCCTATTCACTTAATTGGTCCAAAATGTATCATTTTAGATCTCTCTGTGTGTCTTTCCGCAATTCCTGAGAGCGTTTCAGTTTTTAGTGTTCAGCTAAACTGTCTCAGATTTCATACTGAGCAAGTAAATTTGTGTTGGTGTGTCATGAGATTTTTCTAATGTAAACTATGTGGATCGGCTCAATAAATGTTGTGAAATACTGCTGTTATGTCATTGTTTTTTGTTGGAATGTATTTTAAGTACCGCTGTCTCTTGTCTTGTTTTGCCTTTGGGGCATTTACTACGACGTTTCTCACGTATGCAAAGAGATACTCAAGGGGTTTATCCTCATTAAAAAATAAGATGACACTATATGTGAAGTGCTTTGTTACAGCTGTAGCTGTTGTGAAATGCGCTTTATGAATAAAGTTGTATTGTATAGTATAGCATAGTCATGACCACAGGCACAGAATACGTTCACTTTAAATGCGTTAAACGCAACAGAACCAATCAACATTATAACGTCCACAACTGTCTCGATGGTTCATTTTACAGTGACAGGTGACAATTACTACACAGCTAATAAGCATTAGCACACGGTCTGGCTTTATGACGCAATGCGTTCCGTAGAACGAACATCAACAAAAAGCATTTTTTGTGATCCAACATTTAGAACGCAAGAAAGACGCGTTGCTGGCAGGCACACGACGTTCGTTAGCCACAGTTAGCCGTGTAGCTATGCTGCACTACCGGGGGCGGATTGATAACGTCCGCTAGCCACCTAGCGAGGCGTAACTTGCTCAGGAATAAAGCCCCACCAAAACGCGTTACAAAGTGCGAATGCCGAGTTGAATAATTAGTTGTAGTAAAATGAAATTACCACTATCTCGAACAGTCACCTCTCCTGGTGTTCATTCAACGATTTAGCCCCCCTCAACCGCCTCCCACAGCTTTGGATTTTGACTCGTTACAGTGCTGCATTCACGGGCTGTGGGGATTATTTTATGCTTCTAGAGGTGGATGGTAGCTCTGAAACTTTTTATACCAAAGTACCACCAAAAAATACAAATAAAATAAAGTGGCTACACAACTATCACATTCACGGTCAACTTTAAAAAGCAGTAGTTCAGAAGGCCCAAGTGTTAATCGAAAGTGGCGCAGAAGTTTTATAAATACCGATTCAACTGACATGTATTTTACATAACATCTGAATAAAAAAATGCACATAATAAACAAATATACGCTCAACGAGAGACCTTATGTAGTCAGTGTACAAACATCACCCTACCCTTCTTCTACGGGTTTGGTTTGGTCTCTTCGTGTGCTGCTCTTAGGGACCGTGTGAATTATTTTAACTTTTGAATTTACCATTTTCAAATCTAGAGATATGCTCACTGGCCACAAAAAAAAAAAACACAACCAGCCTGAAGGTATGTTTACTAATAACTAAAAATACCTGTAATCAATACACCAATGCAAGAGCTGTAAAAAAAATCCTACCATTACAAAGATCCTACCATTCTGATAGTGACAATCAAAAAGTGGATTCATTTACAGTCACATTGTTTATTATTGTAGAATTTTACTGGCTGGCTGTTAGGGGTGTCTACATTGCCAATGACAGTTTCAATTAAAGTTTATCACACTGTGAACCACTGACAGATTAAATTCTGGTTAGCATTCAGATAATGTTTGTAAGTTTTGCTGAAAATTATACTTTAACTACAGTTATTGTTTAATTCACAGAATTATTTAACTAGCACAGTGAAATAGTGGAAAGCATGACTGTTTCATACTTCTGTGGTTCTGGGTTTGAATTTCAGTTAAGTCCCTCCTGTGTGGGGTTTGCATATTCGCTCCATATTCCAAACACATGCATGCTAGGGTCAGTGAAGACTCTAAATTGTCCATATAGGTATTCAATGTGATTGATGTATTTTATTCCAATGACATTAAGTCGTGAAGTGCAAAAAATACCTTTGTGTCATATTAAAAAAGCAAAATATTTAGAATACAAACATATCAAAGTGGTGTCCTTGTTAACCGTAAATTGTGTCTAGATTATGCTGTGAAGGTGGATTTGGCACACACACATAGCCCTTGAAGACACTGTTATATCACTTTCTTGTCAATACTTCACTCTGCTCAGTTTCACTAGTAAAATAAATACATGTTATCTTACAGGCTGTAACACACTTAAAAACAAACCTAAAAACATATATCTTATATCATTGCTTACAGGCTTTAACATAAAGTCTGTCTAATACATCATTCTGTGTAAGGCGAAGATACAAAAAAAAAAGCAACCAACAACGCGTTCCAGGCAGCGTACATATTCTAAGGCACCAATAATAAATCTTTGACTCATTGAGTTGTTGGTTGGCTGCTCAAAGCCTTTTGGTTAGGTTTCGCTGCACCATTAGGGATCCAACTCCAGTCTTGATCCTGAAGAGAGAACAACGAGATGAAACATGTCATTACAAGACAGGAAATTAATTGCTACAATCTTGTTTGGAGAGCAAATTGCTCTTCTCTTCTCAAAAGTTCTTCTTTATAAATGATACATGATTAAAATCTCTTCACTAACATTTGATATCAATATGTAGCTGCAGGATTTTGTAAATGGAGGACTTTAAACGTTTTACTTTTCTCAAAACTGCTAAAATGCAGTGAACCGTCGGCTAAATGACACTTGAGTTTACTGAACTTCAATGAGAGAATCACAGGGGAAAACATGCCACCATGTGGCAGAAATGCACAAAAGCCATTATTCATGAATTTTCATCAGGTCCGTGCAGTGATTCCCAACCTGGGTGCTGTGGCAGCCTTGCGTGAGATCGACTAAATTTGTCCAATTGGCTCTTGCTGAAGGCGAATGGGTGGTGAAGTGCTGGGAAAATGTAAAGTCTAAAGAGAGCACCAGTGTTATCACATTTGATTGTAATTTTATTATCTTGAAAAATGTGTGTTGTGATTGAAATAATTCAGACATGGACACGATTGATTTGTGACGTGTCAATGACGTGACGTCTTTAATTGACGTGTCCATATGATGACATAGACGAGCAGATGTCTCATTTTACCCAAAATTTGTCCCTCCTCCCTCCTCTTTTGTTCTCCTCGACGGGATTTCTGGTAGGAGGAGCTGCTTTAAATAGCGAGGATCACAAGACAAAGGAGATTGCACTAAAGAAATAAGATTTAGACACACACTTGCTCGACTTGTAAAACTACTCTGAATAAATGATTTGATGGGGTGCGTGGGGGCACGTGGGAGGTGTTGCAATGCACGCAATTGGTCGATGTGGTTCTTGTGTTTGTACGTTTTCAACCATAATGACCAGAAAAAAATGCTCTGTAAAACATACCATCACACTTTGCTCCCTCTCATGGCTGGCATCCTGCAGCAAAGAAGTGAGCTTACTTAGATAGCGCCAGTTGTCATCCAATAACTGGGAAACTGTCTCACTGCAAGAGACAAAAAAATATTAGTTTAACTTGTCTCTGTCTTTTGCTGCAAAGACAATGAAACAAAATATACACAAGAGTTTGTACAAATCATGTATTTCTAATTCAAACACATTACCTATCACTGGATGGCTGAA
Source organism: Filicampus tigris (assembly GCF_054856515.1). Lineage (NCBI taxonomy): Eukaryota > Metazoa > Chordata > Actinopteri > Syngnathiformes > Syngnathidae > Filicampus > Filicampus tigris. The sequence continues at coordinate 13,943,201 of NC_141227.1, read as the reverse complement.
CACAAATCTGTGTATCGTTCTGCGCCTTAAGACACAAACACACAAGGTTTCAACTACAGCATTACTGTTTTTAAGTTTTTCCTTGACCTCCTAAATATCATGGCTAGTGAATATTATTTTTATACTCTTTACTTATTACTATTACTCACACAGGCAATCTTAAGAAGGTACCAGAACTCTTTCTGCCGCTTTGTTTGCATCTGCATTACAGCCGCCTCTGCCGTCTTTATGCTGTCAACTGCCTTTTCCAGCTTTGGGAACAAATCGACTATGCGTTGCTTAAACACCAGAATTGTACTGCAGAGTGAGACAGATATGGATAAGTTGAATGAGACAACAGTCGTGCTGCATTTTCCTCGGTTGTTCCTGAATGAATTACCTAAGGTGAGTGTACAAGTCTTTCAGCACTCGGTCTTGGTTCTGAACCATTTGTAGTATGGCCTTCACCATGCTCGAGCTGTCACTGTAACCATGCGGCGGGTCGGTGTCTGTGCAATCAAACAAAAATATGTTATTTTCACAAAAAATGGCTGGCATTTATTCATTCGCCTTTCTAAAACAATTACGGGGAAATGAGTGAAACACATCTCCTTAATTACAGTATATTCATAAATATAGACATTTATAATAACAAATGTTAAGATCGTCACTAACTTTTGCATTTAGCTTTTAGTTGCTTGTAGAGTTCAATAGCTTTTCCCTCACTGTGGAAAAAGCACATGAAGTTACTTATTGTGCACGACACAGCACTGATATGATCGTTACGCCATTCCAAGTATACTGACAGCTGTTCCATTAAGTCGCCTTGTCGCCTCAAAAATGGACTCCGCTGCAATTCCACAATTTCAGAATGAAGCGCAACTATCTCTTCATCGAGATATCCCACCTCAGCGACCTGCAGCAGAAAATATTTGTTGAATATTTCGATTCTCAAATGGAAGTATGTCTGCGATAATGACTTTGTATATTTTGTCCTACCTCTGTAAAGCCATCAGCCTTTGCTTCATTTTCATGCCACGTCCTAAGCATCTTCTCTGAAGCTTCGCATCAATACACAAAAGCGGATCATTTGCATTGGTAATCATTTTAAGTACAGTGAATATAAAAAGTCTATTTTTATTTCCACTCTCTATAACTTTATTGTTTTGAATTGAGTAGTACACGTTTTTAGGTCACATGAATGGCGAAAAGAGCTTTCAAAAGATTTATCTTGGACCCATTTTCTTCAAACACAAAAATCAGGCATTTGATCAGGGGTGTGTAGACTTTCTCTATCGACCGTATGTACATGGATAGATGCGTAAATAGAATAGGACCAAAGGAAAGACACTCACAGATGCCTGTGTGTGTCTGCTTGGTGTATTGTTCTAAGTCATGCTGGATGCTGGTTTTGAAGAAAGCCAGCTTGGCTTGCAGCTGCTGTGACTGGGAGAAGAGCACGTTCTTGTGGCGTGTTAAGTTGGTGTTGTAACGCAGCAGACTCAGCCTACGCACAAACAAACAAAGGAAAGGAATGCTTTTTAGGAGCAGGTGCAGCTCCTAGCTTGCCCTTCCTTAAGCTAAATGCAATAAAGTATATACGGTGGAACCATTGTTTGTTTCACAAAACATTTCACGTATGATATCACACAAGAACACAGAAAACCTTGGGGAGTATCATTGGATTAGGTCTGGGCTTATGTTTTGCTTTTCCTGTGGCTTTTTTGTAACACTTTTCCTAAAAGGGCACTCAAGGTCATTCAAAGCAGTAACACTGCCAATGGTAACAATGGTTAAGTTATTTTTATACTTGTACAGTATGTTAATAAAACATGGAAGTAAAAAAAACAACTTTGCCTTCCCTCGCAAAAACGTTGCGTTCCCTCGCAAAGAATGCGTTACCTCGCAAAGATTTGCGTTCCCTCGCGAAGATTTGCGTTCCCTCGCAAAAATTTGCGAGATAACGCAAAGTTCTTTGCGAGGGAACGCATTTTTTAACATGCGTGTTTGTGTACTTACGAATCATTTTCCGGGAAAAAGAAAGCAACAAAGGGAGCGTTTTCAGCCGTGGGTGGGTTTAATGGAATTGCTTTGAAATTCGCTTGTAATACAAAGACCTAAAATCAGTTTTTGATATTAAGCACGGTTTCTCTCTGACGTACTGTCGTCTCTCAAACAGCCGCGCATTAGAGGCTAGGCTAGGCGCTAAACTGACCCGGAAGTACGTAAACACGCATTTAAGACAAAATGCGTTCCCTCGCAAAAAACTTTGCGTTATCTCACAATTTTTGAGAGGGAACGCAAATCTTTGCGAGGGAACGCAATGTTTTTTTTTTTTTTACTTCCATGTCACCTTAGGAGCTCCGTAGCATTTGCATTGTCAAAGTAACAGTATCAAAACTACAAAGTTTCCCGACCGGACCATGTCAGCTCTCCACATTTATGCCACCAGTGAAGATGTTTTACATTGAAAGTTTCCCCGCCCCATCAACTGTTATTAGAAATGTCACACCAAGAAGCTGCGACAGCTCTGACGAAGGCTGAAACATCAGTTGTGAGCTAGGTAAGAGAACTTCTCTTTCCCTCAAAAATACGTCCGGACACAAAAAAATGAAAAACCTTTCAGAAGAGAAGACATGATGAATGCCATAGATGTAAGACTTATGGTAAGCGTTTTTTTGTTTGTTTTTTTATTTTGTTTTTACACAACCCTTTACAGCAACTTAAAAATTACCCATGAAGTCAATCAAGGTTTTATGATGGTGACAGTTTGACCATGGAACAAATTACTGCTCTTCCTATTATTTCCTTTGGGGAAGGTTTATGTGGATATGGATTCATTCATTAATATTCTTGTTTCCAAAGAGCAATAAAATTGCAATAACATAAATGCACTTACATAGCAGCCCTTTGTCCCTGGTACAGGCGGGTGTAGTCCTCTTTCAGTCCACAAATGTAGCTGACTGCTTCTCCCCATACCTTCCTCAATGCAGCTAGCGGGAGCTGTGTCTTCGTCTCTCTGACTACGAAAACAAACATTTGTTCCCAACCCTTCGAAAATGACTTTTTTTTCGATTGGAGCCAAGTCCTACAAGACCATCTTCGAAAAGTTCAACAGTTTAATTTAAAATGAAGAAAGAGGCAAGAGGAACATTTGAATCCTATTTCAAAAGGAATATTCTTACCGATAAAGTTGACACTCTCAGGCAAGGGTCTGGCAGTTAGGGGTCCTGAGTACTTGGATAGGCTCTTATCAAACAGAAATACGATGCAGGTGTCCCAGCCTCTCTGACAGAATAGCACAACAAATATTAAGGCACAAAGTGCGTACGTATTGCAACAGTTTTGTCACCAGTTAGGACAGAGTGCCTGCAAGAAGATCAATTCATACAAATGTACTTCTGCGTAGGCATTACATACCAAACCATCGGGCAGACAGTGCGCAGGAGGTCTGCGTGGGTCCAGGGAGATTCCCGTCTCTAACAGCAGTTCCTGATTCAGAGGGGAGATGTGTGTTTGTGTGTGTGTCTCCAGACGAAGCTGCAGGGAGTGCAAGCTCTCTTCGGCCTCCAGGATCAAAGAGTGCAGCTGGGCTGACGTCATGTCCAAAACATGGATCACCTGAGCACCAAATCTGGGAATTATTATCTTGATAGAGGCGCATTTATGACACAGCGAGCTTCTGTATGACATCTAGATTGAGCAAGTGTACTTAATGGTAGTTGTCGATGAATGTATAGATAGTGCAAGACTTGATGCATGACTAAAAACCTAAAAGTGTGTCGTAAATAGTGTAAGGCTGTTGTTATTATTGACCTTCATGTTGAGAATATTCTGGAGCGTTCTGTAACAGTTTGCCTTATTCGTAACAGGATCCAACCCTCCGCCACGTGCTGCGGGGTCCCACAGTAGCAACATCTGCAGCAAATTCTCTACTGGCGCCAGCAATGGCCTTAACACAAACACATGCAAAGATTTTAAATTAGCATAAAATTAGATACTCGATTTATTGTGTAATCACCTGCTGAGGTTATTGGGATATGGAAGATGTGTTGAAAATCGAACTTCTCCATTCATGTCCTCCACTGCCATGATGTCTTTGGCACCTTTATTCTTAACTTGGCTTGTCCTATTAAAAAGGCACAAATATTACACTTACAACAAACAATGTAAACATTCATCAATAGGTGTTCTAAGTTGAGGTCTTACACCATTTACGAAGTCACCATTTATTTGCATTTATAAAGGTTAGAATTTTACAAAAAGGACGTTTTTGGCCTTTTAATTTTTTCCAAACTGTACGTTTATATATACTGCAAATACAATTACGAAGCATTTGTCAAACTCACCACTGTACGGGCTGCATGTGGTGTAGAAATGGGCGAAAGCCACACGTGCATTCAAAGATCACTGTTCCGAAACTCCAATAGTCCACAGTTACCGTGTACGGTTTACTTTCAAACAGCTCTGGAGCCTGGAACATATAATATAGGGCATGGTTCAAAACATAGCAAAAAAGTACGGTAGTGGTTTATAATCCAGAAAATACGGCACTGCACTGCATAGTAACATATAATTTGTGCACTTACGAGATACTGGAGAGTTCCGACGAATGACGTACAGACACTGCCCTGGTCAAGATCTTTCGCATAACCAAGATCTATAATTTTATGGACAAGCTAGAGGCAAACAGTATAATAATAATCACCGGCAAGTAGAACATTACAGATGGCGCTTTTGTATACATGCAAGATTGTGGTTTACCTTGCCATTGATCTCTTGCAGAACTATATTCTCTGGCTTTAGGTCTCTGTGTATTATCTTATTTTCATGAAGGTACTCGATACCGCGTCCTGTCAAGAAATTAAAATGTCTTAAAACTGCGTCATCACATGAGGGCTTTTAACAGCGAAAAATCTTACCGATGTCACGGAGCAGGGTGAGCACTTCACTCTCCTTCAAGCCACAACAATTTTCTGGTTTACTGAGAACCTAAACAGGGTTTAATGAAATATATGTAATGAGAATTGAATGTTTAAAGCATTGATAAAACACTTAAGTTCACAACTACTTTGCGTAGGTCTCCTCCAGAGCAGTACTCCATAGCTAGCAGCGGTAGGTCATTCAGAGCAATCAAGCTCAATTCTTCTGGAACTTCGCTGGCCTGAACAACATTCACGTGGTTCAACCTGAAACGGATAAACACCACGGTAAAAATCTAGGATTTTCGTGCTGTACCACGGCTGATTATCCATATTCACTTCTTCATGATCTGGATCTCTCTGCCCCAGCGTTCCTTGTTCTTGGAGCTCAGTTCGAGACGGCAGATTTTCACAGCTAACTTCTTCCCCGACTTCTGCTCAACACATAAACATAATAACATGTCACTTAAGAGCAAAAATAATGATGCACTCTAATCTCTTTGTTCTAAGTAATTTTTTTTCATCTATTTTTTTTTACCAGCCAACACAGTTATGAAAGAATCTGGCAGAAAGTTGTCACAGCAATATCACTTGTGTTGCATTTTAATATTGATTTTTTTTAAATTCATTGTTTAAAAAGTGAAGGTTAAGTCACTTGTATCTCAAGGCACCACTTTATTATTAAAGGTTAGGTAATCTTAGATCTTCTTTTTTTTTTTTTAGAAGTGTACATTAAACTGGTAACCTTTGCATCAGTATCCAAAAAGTAGCTTCCAGTTTCCAAAGTGTATCTACAGCTCAGGAATCTATGAGAATGATGGCTGGAATTCTGGCCAACTTGTCATCTCCGACAGCGACTGTACACCATCTCAGTTCAGGGTGGTCGTAATGTTCATGATCGTATTCTCCTGTGTAGTGACAATGTGGATGGGAGCACTTACATGATTCTGGTACAGGTAGACGTGCCCAAAGCCTCCCATCCCAAGCCTCTCCTTCATCTCCCATGGTCCACACAGCTGGTTTTGTTTTATGGAAGCCCGCTCCATTGTCACCTGCTGAAGACACAGCAAGTACGTCGCAGGTAACGTAAGTCCTTTACACTTTTGACATGAGACAAACAATCATTACAACAGATACAATAACAAACAATTTGTTCCCACACTGTTACTTTTAGCACCCTAACATCGTTGCACATTCTTTCAACAGTCCTGCCACTAACATGTTGGTGTTTAACGTGTTTTGGGTGAGAATAAATTTTTTACATGACGTATTTTCTGCACACAAACACATACACTTATAAGCCAGTAGTAACTACAGAACTAACTGTCAGTAGTCAAGAGATAGGATCATCTGTAGAAAGAGTCCTGTACTCGCAAATACGGTGTAATTCGTCTTACCTATTTAAGACGCCAGTTTTGCTATGCCATGGCGTAATCACGTCACAACATTTTAATCGTACACAAGTAATTAGCCTTCCTAGTTAGCTATCAATGACGGTCCTTTTTTTGTCACTGTTTACGGCCAAATCTTAATGTAACAAAACCGTAACCGTCCCTGCTCTTTCGCGCTTGTCACTGGAGATATTTATGATCTAGTTATGCTGTCGGTGAGGGTATATTGATCCTCTTGAAGGGAGTTACAAACAAAGTGAAAGTAATGTCAACGCTAAAGACCAGCTGCGCATGCGTGAGAGGATCGCCTCGGAAGAAGGGAACATGGAGGGGAGTTGTTGTAGGCTGCTTGCACTACTAGTAACTTTCTTTGCCTGCATTAACATTTTTGGGGAGGCAAGAATGTATTGCAGCCAATTTCTTTTAATTGATGTTACCGACCCTGCTCCATGAAAAGTCTCATTCAACATGGCAGGGTTTTACTTTTATATTTGGTCTGCAGATGGCGTCATATACGCAGCTTTAGTTACAGTATGTTGGTTTCATTTCTTTTTGCAATTTGTAATTCTTCCGCTTACCTTTGCGGTAAATCATTTGTCTGACTTCAAACGCTTATTTTAAAGGTTCCATCCATCCACCCACCCATCCATCTATCCATATCCATCCACCCATCCAAGTATAATGGCACACTTTACACACCCTATTCTTGTCTTGCTCAAATCAGCAGTTTGTGAGGGTATTGTGGTCTTTCAGAAAAACCCTGCAAGATAGTGCCAAAGGCCTGTCTGAAAAGTAAAGTAGTACAGAGGATCTAAGTAAGTATTGTATGTAGAAGTGATATGCTTTGATGGAAAGACAAGCCTTGTTTGTCGACAGTAGCTTTAGCCTGGGTTGTTATGGCAACAGGTCTGCAACAAATGCCGTGCACACAGAAATTGTTGCTGCGTATACGACGCCGCATTCACTTTTTTTGATTGGTCCGTTACGTCACATGTAGCAATGATGTACACTTTTCCCCGGCTCGGTTCTTTGAGGGTAATTTATTTGTCACCACGGAGGAGAAGATCTACACGAGCACGTACCCCCTTCGCCGCCACCTTCCTGATTGACTTCACAATACAATTAAGCTCATCGTCTAGTCATCTAGGTCCCTAAGGCACGATATCCATTGTTGTCGCTGTCGTTGCTCTGCAGTAAAAACCGGAATTGGCCATAAAAGGAAGAGACATTTGTCTTTTTATTCATTGTTTAATCGGTATTACCGCTCTACTGGCCGCTCTAAGCTATCTTCCATAAATAAGTACATTTTCCATAATATGTCCCTTTAAATGTTCGTTTTAATAAGTATTGAATCTCACAGCATTTCTTTTTTATTTCCAAAACATATCTGCCATCTCTGGAAAGGTCAACTGTATCAAAACCAGTGACCAACAAGGTAGACTCTGTTAATTTGATCAGATGAATAACATTTGAATACATGTCTGAGTTGTTCATACTGACAATTAACAGTGCCCAGAGTCTGAGGCCTCCAGGATGAATAACTTCATTTGTGATCATGCCAAGGAGGGAATCAGCTTGCATTGTAAAACAAACAAAACACAAGGTTGAGTGCATGCAACCTTGAAGTGACTGTCCCTTATGGAACAACTGCAAACAATAAGTAAATGAATGTTTTCATTATTGTTCCTGTTTGTGTTTCACGCTTCCTGCCTTGGTCATGATTTAACTGTAGCATGTACCGTAGTCATCCCTAATACACTGATCATCAGGAAAGCGGAAATGTGACTAACAAAGTCGTCACCTATGAGGTAGTGTTTTGGAAGGGAATTTCAAAGACAAAATCCCCTGTACTGTATATGCCACCGCGATACTACAAACAATTGCATTATTACATAAAATGTGGTCAATTTATTTATACAGCACTGTAAGATTTGCCTTATACATGTATTCTTGTGCAAACCGAGGAGTGTTTTTGTCAGTTTGGATGTGTCCAAACCATTTTTGGGGTGTGCCAATGACAAATAATTTCATCAAAACTTGTTTCTGTGCATAATGTAACTATCTAACCACTACAATTCAAACAATTAATTGTTGGTGCACACCTTTAAATTAGCATTCAGTCTTTAAGTTGTGTCGGCCTCAGTATTCATATAGATACAGATCCTTCAGTTGGAATCTATCAGCGTTCATTTTGCACTACCGGTATATTGTACTTATTGTATTGTATGCACTACAGTATACTAATGCATTTGATATACAAACCTAAACTATGAGAAGCAATTGTCAACAACCAGCCCATTAAAACCAATGTCCACATTGTAAGATTAATGTCAGCCATGTAGACTTGTTTTTGCTTCCTATTGTACAATAAATTGTCAATGTGGGGTTGCACTCGTCTTGGCAAAAGCGTGGGTGCCTGTTTTATTACCAATTTTGGATATACTTCTTCTGTTCGACAGTGCTGATGTCACACATCATGAGCAATTCTTTGGTGATGTCAATCGTGATGGTCAGCTGTTTTGTGTGACTGACGTTTCGTGGGCCTCGCATTAAACTCCTCCTCCCAGCTTCTACATTTATAAATGGGAGGGATGCAGGGGAGCTCAGGACTCAAAACACAGCAAGAAACAAGACACGTGGAGGGGAAAAAAAACAACAACTTCAGAAAAAATCTCTTCATCAGGATTGTTTACACTGTCTTGCAACAGAAAGGTATGCATCTCCAATCAAGCAGTTTTTATTCTATGTTTAAGTTTGTATTTTGTGTTGTAAGAAAGTGAAGAGAAAGTGCAGTTCTGAGCATGCAATCGTGTATTTTCATTGCAATCACATTGATACTGTGTTGTGTTATGAGAAAATATTTAGATATTCTAAGTTCGTCTGATACTGTAATAAATAAAGACATGCAATTGACACAAATGTGTCTACAGTAGACTGATGTACTTGATCACCTTGTCTTCACCGTCTTTCCTAGTAATCACATGTGCGTCTGTCCTCTTGTATCTCTTCAGATAATCTCCCTATAAGGGCATTCTGTATTGATATCTTCTATTCCCCTTTTTTTTTCTAGTTCTTGCCCAGACCAAAATATCACGAAAGCAGAAGTAAAGATGAACTTGTTAGTCATCCTGTCTATCATTGCAGTTGTCAGTATTGAAGTTGTAAGTACATTTCAAATGCAAGATTTCATTTCATTCTCGGCCACTGAGCCACATTATTATTTTTTGTGTGTTTTGTTTTTAAAATACATTAGTAAATCTTTTTCTTTATCAGGCAATTTCAAAGAAGTGGATTAAGCGGTCACCAAGCCATACACGCTCGCATCAAGGTGAGCTTACTGTTCTTCACTTGTGTATTTTGATTTTCTTTTGTGTGGATTCATTCACAATTTTTCACTGTTTTCAAAGATGATGCTTCAGAAGGGTGTTGGTCAGGGGATGGGAGCAGTTACAGAGGAATTATTTCCAAAACAACAAATGGGCGACGGTGTCTTAACTGGAACAGGTTCAAAAACCCCTGGGGCGCCTCATCTGGAATCGGGAATCATAGATACTGCAGGTAGGCATGAATTGACTTTGCTGAATTGATACTTAATTTGAGCTTCGACACGATTTTAATTTCAAACACAATGCATTCAAAGCAAATTCCCATTTGAAAACTGCTGTAAACGTGTTCCGAATGCACACGATAAGCATCATAAAACCTTTATTACATGTACAGGCAATGCTTAAACTAACATTTAAACATTTTAACTTGCATAAAAGCAAATAAATGCAAAATAGGAACATTGGTATTTCTTACATTTTTTTGTTATAATGAGTTTAAAGTTTGAGTAGTGAGTGACTTGTCTTACTGACTTAACTTATTTAGTACATTACAGTGCTGTTGCAAAATTTTGTGTTGATGTTTTTTGGGGCATTGGAACAAATTATTGGCATTTCCATTCATTTCAATAGGGAAAAGTTACGAATGTGGTCACAGAACGAATTAAACTTGTACGTTAAAGGCACCACTGTAAATGTTTCACTTGTAGGAATCCTGACCAGCGCCTGAAGCCCTGGTGCCGCGTCAAAAGAGGGAAGAGAGTCGTGAGAGAATTCTGCGACGTTCCCAAATGTAAGACATTGAAATCAAAAAACATATTCTCAGTTTGATTTGCACTTTCTAAGGTTGTCATGTTGCCCTCCAGGTTCCACAACAGTAAAGCCTCCTGTTGCTGTGGATACAGGTAGTCCCACCAACTTGTCACAATAACATCCCCTGACGACGCACCGGCACTGATGATTCCCTTCCTTACCGTTCTTGCAGAACTGACATGTGGCAAGACATCTAAGCGAAGGATGCTCAGAATTGTTGGCGGTTCGTTCATAGGCGTGCGGTCGCAGCCGTGGGTCGCCGCCATTTTTCATCAGCGCCACAAGTTCTTTTGCGGCGGCTCCCTCATAGCTCCGTGCTGGGTTCTCACGGCTGCGCATTGCTTCCCTGACGGGTGCGGCCAAACACGCATCAATTCTGCGTGTTATCATTTCCTCTGCTGCAATTCTCACTTGATAAAAGCTCTGACTCATTTTGATCAATGTGTGTGTGTGTGTGTGTTGGGTTCAGTGACGAGACCAACATCCAGCGTTTGTCTGTGTTCCTGGGGAAGAGTGCCATCAACGAAACGGATGAGGTCAACGAGCAGAAATTCACTGTGGAAAAAATGATCCTCCACCAAGCATACAATGAGACCAACTACAACAATGACATAGGTGAGCCCAAGCAAGGCTTTGTGTAAAAAGCTATCTCCGTGCACTCTGTGAAGAGCTTTTGTCTGTCCTTTCAGCCTTATTGAAGATCAAAAGCAGTGATGGGCGATGTGCTGTGCGATCAGAATCTGTTCGCACGGTTTGTCTTCCTCCACCTCACACTCAACTTCCTGTTGGCTTTCAGTGCGTCATCGCAGGATTTGGCAGGGAGAGATCTGGTAGGTACAACGTAATGACCAACAGTTTGGTATGTTTTTCCTCTACAGTCATGGTAAAACAATATACTGTTGCTACAGTATCCCCTATGTAGCTATAACAGCAACAAAGTGCCTTTGTCAGTGGGAAAAGAGGCGTGGCCTAACAATTTCATTGACACGATTACTTTATGTGTAGATGTATGTTGTTGTGTGTATATATATATACACGTGTATATACACATGGTTACTGCGTATATTTAGATTGTTTTTTTGATAACGGCTACATTATGCCGCTGTCTCTGTGTGACCTATATCTTTCCTGCTGTAATGAGGAAAATCTCCCCACTGTGGGATCAATAAAGGCCTTCTTATTCTTATTCTTAAATATAGGGAAAACCCATTTTTTGTACTTATCCTCATTAGGGGCATAGGTGAGCTGGAAACTATCCTCGCTGAATTTGGGGGAGAGGCAGGGCACATACAGATAGACAACCATTCACACACACATTCATACTCATGGACAATTTACAATAGTCTTCATTGAAGCTAACATGCATGTTTTTGGAATGTGGGAAGAAGCCAGAGAGAACATGCAAACTCCCTACAGGAAGGCCGCACCCCGAATTCGAACCCCTCAGCCGCTGAACTGTGTGGCAGATGTGCTAACCACTAGGTCACTGCGCTGCTCGGCTAGAAAGACCATAGAAGAATGTTTTTAAAACAGTTTTACCCTTCCCATACGATGTAAACACATTTATAACTTTTTCAACACATTGTCAATTTGAACAAAAAAATAATTAACTTTAGAAATTAAAAAAAATGAAAAGAAAATACTGTACAGTGCTGATAAGTGCTGTGTGCTGTGAATCACCCCCAGATGGCAGTAATGCCTCAGGCCAGCTGCACACATGAGGCCATACCTGACTAGACTGTTATATTTACGTAAAAACTGTCAACAAAACCATAAAAATGTTTGCGATGTAGGAGGGATTTCCGTGACAGATGGAATTCCACACCAAAATCTGTGACACAGTGAGTCCACAGTGGATAAACTGTGAAATAGTTGTGGACACTACAGATAAAAATCTAGCATTTCTAACAGAAGTCTTATCTGCAGGAGCAATGCAGTACTCTCAGTACTTGAAGGAGGCCCGTGTGAATCTTCTCTCCCAGTCTCACTGTAAGAAAAATTCCATGTATGCAAATCTGCTCACTGACAACATGTTCTGTGCTGCGGGACCCAATTGGAGTATGGACGCCTGCAAGGTGAGTAAGCCCGTCCATTCCAAGAACTTAAGCACATTGCATCCAAAATTTAGCCGTGTGAACAAAAGCAACTATAGGAAATACAGTACAGTATTTCCCAACTGCAAAGGGAATGTATTTGTTCCAGACTCAAACCGTCACCTTCATAAAAACTGTTAAATGTTAAGATCATGTTTTAACCTGTTAATAGTTTAACATTGTGAACTGCCATACAAGAAAGGCAAGTTAATCACTGAAAAATTAAACAAAACAAAAACAGCAAAAGTAATCACCATAGTAGGTTTCTCAAATCATTTGCATGTTAGTCAATAGCCATTATTCTTTCAGCTAAATGCTATTTACATTAGCATTTACTTGGTAAAAATGAATTTGTGCATGCAATTGGTTTTTAATTGGTTATAAAGTATTGATTGTTGTCTACCTTACCTTTTTATTACATGTTCACATTACAGTAGATTCTTTTCTATGTTGCAGTAAAATTATTTTCCTGTTGTATTCTGTCATGACACTTTAACTCATTGCTATCACTTGTACAATTCTGTGGTGACGTCACACACAAAGAACTAAGAAAAAGAAAAAGACAATAGTGAAATGAATCCTTGAGCCACTTAGTGAACTGAAGTCTCGTGAAATTTGCTGGAGCCTCACATGACGATTATTTTGTAGAACCTCTGAGTCTTCTCGAGATGTCTTTTGTTGAACTTCAATGTTTAGGACTTTAGACTCTGCACTGCTGTAAAACTGTCATTGCTGCTGCTTCCCCTAGAGGGCATAAGTTTGTTGCCTGAATATAGACTGCGGGTCTTGTATGGGGATGTAGCTCAGTGGTAGAGCGCATGCTTTGCATGTATGAGGCCCCGGGTTCAATCCCCGGCATCTCCATGTTTTGTCCTCCTAAATGGTGAAAGTATAACTCAAGTTCACCCGTTATCTATATTGCTTATGCTCATCATGAATTTAGGTGAGCTTGGAATGAATGTAACTTTGTTCATGTGTAATGTTTGATACAACTCTTGTGTTGGACCATGGATGGATGGACATGACTTCTCACATTGCGCATGAGGCACTGATTGACGTGTGTCTTCTCCTTACAGGGTGACTCAGGTGGTCCACTAGTGTGTGAAGCCTCCGGTCGGCTGTTTCAGTTTGGGATTGTGAGCTGGGGCATTGGCTGCGCTACGGAGAACAATCCGGGGGTTTACACTCAGCTCACCCAATACAACAAATGGATTGCAGACAAAACAAAACTACCGCAGTATACAGAAGGTGTCATGTACCCCCAAAAATGAAGGTGGGCTACAGAGAGACCCTTGTCGTAAAAATTAAATTCGAAAAGGAATATTTAGCAGCAGAGGGGAAGGCTCTGGGTGCATTTTGTTGTTTGCACTGTGCACGGAGCAGTGGCGGAGCTATGGGTGGGCCTGGGTGTGCACAGGCCCACCCAGATTGACAGACTGCCCACCCGTGGAGATTCATGAAAAAAATATGCTTTTAAATGTTTTGTAAATTATTATGAAATTGTTTTTGAATTTGTGTTTTTTCGTTGTTTTTTTTATTGTATTGAATGTTAAGAATGGCATAATTGTGGTTGTCTAAGGAAGATCTGAACTTCATATTATTCAGTCTGTCATTTTATTTGAATATATGATGTGTCGGGACAGGAGGATTGTGCTCAGTGAGGGAAATATTCAGGCCCAGCCTGATTTTTCCAGGCCCACCCATTAGCCATGTTTTGGCTCCGCCCCTGGCACGGAGAGGCAGCTAACGGGCATTTACTGCACATGGACAGAGACAGTCATTCTAGGATTTACTGTCATCTTTCTAGAGGAATGTTTTTTTCATTTTATTTATTGTATTGGATGTACAATAGCTTTATATACCTATCTTTTTTTTTTTTTTTTTTTTTACATATGTAACAGTCCTGTTTTGTATAATTTAATGTACTGAATGCATTTTCTGCTAAGCATATTCTGGAGGAGGGTTGTCCCTCGATATTTTAAATAGATTGAAATGTAAATACTTTACTACTGCTATTTTCATACTGTGCAAAAGAGAATGTGTTAATAAGTGGAATGATCCACCCTACTGTATAAATTCACTGCAAAAAATAAATAACAACACTGTACCATACATTGGACTAAAATTCACACAGAGCACTGGAGGGTGCTATTATGGGATGTAGGGAATCCTGATGTGACTCACAAAAATAGTATGCACCAAGTCATCTGAGAACAAGAAGTACTTTTGTATTTTTGTTACTTCTCAAAACACTTTTAGAGTGATGTGCATCCTGTTAGATATTGATGCAAGCAAATAATCGCTATCATCAATTATGTCACTTGGTTTTATGAAGTTATTTTGATATCACATGCACAAACATATTTACACAGACCTTAATACTGTATTGTGAATCATAATCCTTCATCTTACCTAATGTCATTACATATACGTACAGTAAATAGGTAACAGATGGTATATTGGGTAGCATGCCTGCCTCACAATTCTGAAATCAAAACCACTAGAAAAATTAATTCATTAAAGACTACATTATCCTTATATCTGAATGAGAGTGTGAATGGCTGTTTGCCTATATGTGCCCTGTGATTGGTTGGCGACTAGTCCAGGGTTTTCCCCACCTCTGGCCAAAAGTCAGCTGTGATAGGTTCCATCTCTCATATGAGCCTAATGAGGACAAGCAGTCTACAAAACAAATGGGTGGGTGTAGATACAATCAATTAAAAATGCAGTTTTTGTGCACTTGTTTTTAGTTGAGCTCAAAACATTGCGTGAGTTTCCGGAGATCCTTTAATTGAGCCAAATATACAATATGAGCAATACGCTCAAATAATCAAACCCTGTAAACATAAACATGCTTTGTATATCGCAGAGGGACTTTTTTTTATGTGCAGGATAAGCATGGTCATGTTCTTATTATTATTATTTTTAAGCTTCAAAACATTTCCAATCAGCTGTTCTGACAAAAGTCTTTTTTTGTTTAATAACAAATACCAAGCCAAAATAGTTTACAACAGCACCGCTGTGGCCAATCACAACTGTAGCTTGTCCACCTACACACAGCTAGTCACACAAATCTGTTTACTTTATTACTGTGCCTCAAACCATACATGGCTTTGAGATGCAGCAAGAGTACGAGTCTCACTCCCCTGAAAGGACATTTCCGAGGAGAAGGTTGGGATAGATCATGGTCAAAGATTGGTTGCCTCGCAGCTGGAAGCGTTCAGGTTAGATCCCCCGCTTCCCACCCAAGTTACTCCTGGTGCTTCATCATCAGAGTGGGGATGAGACGGTTACTTCCCTTTCATGGAAGTTTACACAGGGTACAGAAACTGAAAAAGCACATTTTTCTTATGTGAAAAAAAAACGAGACCAGAATAAATAATTTTGAAACTTTTCAGTTGTATAAGTCAATTGAGAGAAAGTTATCATAATGTCAAGAAGCATATGTACAGCTATACAACGTATAGCTATTTTTGGTACCATAGTACCACTGCACGCAGGCTCCCTATAGTGGTACTGTATATGAAAAAGTTGTATTTAACTTTTTAAAGCATTTTATCTTTAATAACTGTTTTCTCTTTGAGCTTTTATTCAGGTACAATTTAATGTTTATTAAACTTTTATATGGAACACATTTTAATTGGATAGGTACTGTTTTTTTCATACAGTTACATGCAGTGATGTTCAAGCTGGGCATAATGTTCCAGTGTCTTACAGTAGTATTAGATATATTTTTAGGAATGAAACCTCAGTCTTGTGTTTGATGAACACGTGGGTCTACTACGCTACTGTTTTGTAATGTCGGTGATACTTGAAAAGCGTAGTATTTTTTTAAGTGGTTCATGTGCAAAAACTTCAAGAACCACTGGCGTTTTATAAAGAACAAAATAACCAATCCCATTTCAAAAACCCTCAATATAATAATGTTCAGTCAGTGAGACCAGTGACAATATTAATGGTCACTTAATTTGACGCTCTTTATGTGTCATTGTTGCTCTGAATCACACAAGAAGATGCACTACTTAAGTGACCTTCCAGTTAGATGAGAAGAGCCCCTTGAAACCTCTCAGTGTGATTTCATTTAAGGCACCTTTTATCTTCGCAGTGGCAGCCATTTTAAGAGCTCTTGTAATAAATGTGATTGGATTGAGTATCTAAATGCTGTCCATTCAAGAATAGTAGATGAGAGCCTCTTCAACCAGGTGGACCAGAGTGTCTAGTCTCTCCAGTCCGGATGACAACAGCCTCTTGTTCACACACCCACACATTCACATATAATCACACACGCACACCCACGCACACACGCACACACACGCACACACACAGCTTCAGGCACTGTGGTAGTGAATGTCTCCAGGGTATAAATACTGCTGTTTTTGCCTCCGACGTCTCTAGTTTCCTCGGCACACATTGAGAGTGTCCCCATTCCAGCAGCACTTGCAGGGAGTCGCTCACCTAATACCGGCAATATGAATGCACCATTACACCCTTCTGTAATAAATTTATTTATGCACGGAATTCAATGTGAGGTTATAAAGATGTTTGTGCCCCACGGAGGGACTCTCTTCTTCTTTGGTTTACAACAAAATGAATTCCTGGTCTTAATATAGACTTGAACGGCTTGGCGATGTGAACTCCTGACCCAGCATTTGATGAACGTGGATCATGTGTCAAATGTAAGTTTGTAGCTTCATAAAAAAGAAACCGCTGTTTCTTTCACATGGGTGCATTTCATCTACGGTGTCCTCGACACTGGAGGCTCGGGACCTAAAATTGGTGGCCACGGGCCACTTTCATTGGGTCGGTGAGTGAAACGTTATTAGCTAGAAGAGCAGTGATTCTCAAACTTGCTACAACAAGAATCACCACCTGTATCTTTCTGAGTACCAGCATAATGACCAACACAAAGATACAGTATCAAATAAGGTTTGTGTTCATCAAAAAAAGGAGACAGCGGTTTTATTTCTTTAAAAAAATCAGTTGTGTTGGAGGAGGAAGACATCGAAAGCAGACTGGAGCGGTGCTCCCGAGAACCGGACTTGGGTACCCCTGGTCTAAAACTGACTTGTGGAGAAGAGACTACAACTCATTGTGGTGCCAAATTCTTCCTGTTGGCGGCACTACGCTCAACGTCCTCATCCAATCGAGGAATCCCCACCTCTTCTCATTAATTTTGCCCTTTCCTTTTTCGGGGGGCGCACACTGGCATGCGTGCATGACGTAACTTGGAAAGAGCTGTCACTTGCACGGTGCTGTGCTCGTGCATGTTGCCTGCAGCGTGAGCGCGCACCATTACCGAGTCTCCTCCATAGCACAGGCACGGAGCAAGCTGCGTCTTCGCCGTGATTGGGCGGAGGGCGGTGATTCCTTCCGGCACGACTAGGGTAGACCCACCGGAGGGACCCGGGTCCAGAGCGGACGAGGTTGTTGCTCCTCCCGCGAGTGAGGAGAGAATAAAAAGCAAGAAAGGAGGGCTTCTTTGCAAGGAAGCCAGCGGCCACCTTTTTGTGTGTGTCTGTGTGTGTGTTGGGGGCTGCGGTAAAAGTCGTTGACCATGCCGGTGTTTCACACCAAGACCATCGAGAGTATCCTGGAGCCGGTGGCCCAGCAGATCTCTCACCTGGTCATCATGCACGAAGAGGGCGAGGTGGACGGGAAAGCCATCCCGGACCTGTCCGTACCGGTGCAGGCGGTGCAGGCTGCAGTCAGCAACCTTGTGCGGGTGAGTCGATGTGAGTTTATTCGACCAGTTTGATTTCTTGACATTCATCATGTCAACGTCAGTTCGTGTGGCACAGTCAATGCCAGACAAGACATTCACATTTTGACCAAAGAGACTTTTTTTTTTATGGTGTTTGATCTTTGCACATCATTAAAATGGTGTAAAAGTGACGCACACAAACGCAACATAAAATGTTCAACTTTGCCCTTCCCGCTAATCAGATGGACACTCAGCGCTCAATGGAGTTTGTGGGGCGGAAGATTGATTTGACACACACACATACACACACACACAAACTGGTCATCTTTAATTTAAACTGAGATTACACAGTGGGTCACTTTGTCTGTGTGCACTGACTGGCAAAATCAATACGAGCCCTGCAGTCAAGAGACAACACTCGAGACACTCACGGACATCAGTCATTTGCTTTCGCTTTGACCTGCTATGGGACATATTGGATCACAATCAAATTGTGCAACTCATAAAGAGTCACCCACAGCGTGAATTTTGTTACTTGAATACTGCACTCACAGTTAAAATGGAAGAAAATGTCAAATAATGCACTGTAAAAAAAAAGTGGCAAAAGCATCCTGGATACCCTTCATCTTTATCCTGATCTGCACCAAAATTTCATAGCAATGTTAAAAAAAAAACTTGGTTGATGTTTTATTGAAGATCGAAAGAAAAATATAAACACATTGGCAAATTGTTCCTCCTACTACAGACAGAAGTACTGCAGTACTCCTTCCAATTAATTGGCCATATACAGCCCAGAAGCTCATTTGATCCGACCATCTCTCTATTTTCTATAGCACTTGTCCTCATTTGGTTCACAGATGAGCTGGAGCCGATACTGCTTACTTTTTTGTCGAGATGAGTTACCCTGGACTCGTCGCCAGTCAATTTCATGGCACAAATAGACAAACAATCGATCACACCTATTTTTCAGAATCCTTAATAAACCGAACATGCTTGCTTTTGAAACTTGGGAGTAAGACAGGTTTCCCAAAAGGAATTGTTGAAGAGAGGCCAAATGTAAAATACAAACATCTTTTCAGCTGTTACATTTAATTTTTTCATGTCCTTCAGATGACTTTATAAAAACAGAAATGTGCATTGATAGGAACATGTTTCCCCACCCTTGATGTAATAAATAATGTGTAGTTGTAAAGTACAGTCCATGATGTCCGATTATTGCATCTCTGTCTCTCTGCTTGTCCTGATCATTTCAGTAGATTCATCCAGACGGCGAGCAGAGGGAGGCTAATAGCACCCCCGGGCACGCCTTTGTGTCCCTGATGCGTTTGTTGAGAAGACAAGAATGGGGAAGCTTTTTCGGATGTAATTAAGGATTTAAGATTTGGGGGCTCATTTTCATCTCCTGATGATGCCTGTTCATTCTGCAGCAATGCAACTGAATAAGAGACAAGTGGTGGTTAATGGATGAGAAAGATGGAGGGAAGAGTTGAACGAGCGCACACAGCTTGCTGGTTGCCGGGTAGAAAAACTTAATTGGGCATGATGGAGCCCCTCATGTTTTGTGGACTTTATTTTAGCAAGCAGAGTCAGTTGATGCAAAAAATGTAAAAGAGTCCCTCTGCACACTGATACGGTTACACCGTTAACTCCCATCATGGTGGGCCATGTATATAAAAAGTAGGTCACTGAGATTCTTCCAGACGCAAACAAGATGGTGTCAATCTGTCAGAGACGCTTGCGCGTGTGTGATGACGATTCAACTAAACATTTAGCTGGTGCATTTGTTTGGAAAAAAACGTGAGCTCACTGGAGTTGTGCTTATGACGGAGCCGCTCTTGGAAGTTTGAGCTCCCTAAGGAGGCGATGTCGATCTCATTCCTGAGTATGTTTGGGGGGGCAGGAGGATGGAGGAATAAATAGATTTACTGTTGAGAAGTGAGCAGAAGAGTCACCTGCTTCTGTTTGGGATGTAATTCATTGGATGACCCTGGATTACCTTTCCCACTGTGTCTTCCTTACTCCTTCCGTGTCCTATTCTGTAAACCCACTCAACAGTCGTGAATTGATTAGAGCCAGGACCCCAACTTGGTATTTTCACTTACTCACACGCAGACAGAGAAAATATTGTGAAAACCTTTTTTTTTTTTTAAACCACCGTTTGGTGGAAGACAATCAAGACTCTATCACTGAAGCCCTTCAAGTTTAAACTACCGAATCACCGAAATGCAAAACATGATGAAGCGTTAACATTAGCATCAACCATGATAGTACTGTTTAGCTAGTTTGTATTAGCAGCTTGCTAAAAGAAAAGAATTATGTGTTGTCCTGACAGTGGTTTTGTATAGTTGAAGCAGAGTCGAGACAACTAAACCCATGATACCAATAGTAAAAATAGTATCCATCTGTGAAAAAGAAGATAATTCCACTTGACAGCGACGATATGTGTATTCTTCGTCCATTTGAATTGAAAAACATCATCTTATTGTGCCAAATCTTTTTGATTAAATTGTTATTGTGTTTAATTACTAAACCTCAAAATAATTGTCATTGCTTTAATGCCAAATACGGGCAGCACTTTTGCCAAGTGGTTAACATGTCTGCCTTATAGTCTGATATTCCTGATATTCAGCATTTTAATCTTCCTGTATGGAATTTGTATGTTCTCCCCTTGTATGTAAAAAGGAAAGGCAAAAACATTTTGAAATGTAATGGCTCTGATTCAGCGGTTTTGTCGGATCTCTGTGTAAGAGACCGATCGTGGTTTGGGCTTCCTCACTTATGTTGCCCTGGATGAATAGACAAAAAAATCCTACAGGCACACTCCAGAGTCTTGTGGAATGTCTTCCCAGATGAGTGCAACCTGTTGTAAAGAAGCGCCATGCTTTATTCAATTTTCACTAAGTTACAGGCGGTGTAACTGCCATTTGTCCCAAAACTTTTGTTTGTCCATGTAGTGGAGCAAACCTCTGCTCAGTAGGTTTGCTTTTTCTAAAAAAAAAAAAAAAAAATTGTCAGACTGCTTTTAGAGAAATTCAAACAACCATCATTCTAAGTGATTATAAACCTGCTCGGGGGAGATTTTCCAGTTTCAATTTGTCTTAATTTGTCCTGCTGAACACCTTTCCAACAATGTTCCTGTGTGGACAATACAGACAGGGGGCCACTTAACCGCACATTAACCATGCAGCGATTGTACATTGAATAATCGATGCTAAGTGATGCCAATTACAAGAAGCGCTTGCACTCAAGCAGGTTCTTTGTCTAAAGTTTCATCACGACTCGCTTGCTATACTCGCAGAGCTCCATTCCTGCAAGTTTCAAGGAACCTTTTGCAGTATGATTGGATGCCAGACAGTGTTCATGGTTGCTTCTCGCTAAGAATGCATCTTCCCGTGACACTCTGGGGGCCACAATGTCTATTAACTGAAGTCCACCAATGCGGCACTGAGAGTCTGATGTCATCATCTTCCTGAAATTGCATCTCCACTGTGTGTGCGTGGCCACGTTTGCATTTTCGTGTTTGTGTGGAGGGCATGCGCATGTGTGGCTTCTCTGCCAGCCGTCTGCATCTCTGTTGATGAGAACATCAGCAAGAGAAGTTAGCATTCTCCCTGCAGTTTTATTATATGTATACTCCCAGTTTGAAATGTACTGTCAAACTAAACATAAAATAAAGAGAATTGCACATTGTGTATTTAAAGCAACCAAACAACATAGCCTTAAGAATGCCCCCGCTTGCTTGATGCTAACACATAATGGAAAATGCCAGTGAGAGACCAACAGGTTATGGTTGTGTTGTTATAACCGTTTTAGCATCGGAAATTTGAACACAAATGGAGGAGAAACACATGTAGGCAGACAACATCACAACACCAGCAAGCATATATATTTCTTTATCCTTTTCAAAAAAACGACTCTTTTCAGTCGCTTACTGAGTCACAGTACCGTAGTTGTGAAACTATTCTTAATTTGTGTCGGCATGACTGTATTATTATACTGCCCCTTGGTGGCCAAGGCAGGCACACTCGTAGGAGCAACGCAATGTATTGAATCAAATCATGAAATCTTGATGCACAAACTGTTTGATTCTTTACATTCCATTTTTTTTTATAAATCACAATATTTTACAGTGCCACTTCTTCTATTAAAAAAAAAAACGTTTCACATTTTATTTAGAGGGGGCAGAAACTGGAAGTGTCGGCATTTCTATTCTTTCAATTGGTAAAGATGCTTTTAGATGTGAGTGTTTTGAGTTAAGAGCATCATCACAGAACAGATTATGCTCCTATCTTAAAGAGGACAAGTGGTAAAGAAGATGGAAAGATAGATTCAAAGAGCTTTATTCAACTCTGCACCAAAATGTTCTTCACTCAAATAGTTTGTGTGAAAGCTTTATATCATCCAAACCTAAAATAGTTTCTCTTTCGATGGAGTGAATTACACAAACATTTAATCGTCCATTTATGTTTTGCAGGTTGGGAAGGAAACGGTTCAAACCACCGAGGACCAGGTGCTGAAGAGAGACATGCCGCCTGCATTCATCAAGTAAGCTTGTTTATCATTGACTATCTGCGATGGAATTCATCCACTTCATCACTCAGCCGCCAGAGAACTTGTTTTGAAAAATACGGAAGAGGATTCCGAGCAGTTTAATGTTAGGAAATATGGCAGCGTGCCCAGCTGCAACAAAGAGCCACTTCTGAACTGAGTGCTCATTCAGAAGCGACCCACGGGTGACTTGCCCGCCATCAAGCATTCATCTGGCCGAGAGGCTGTTTGTTGTGTTCCAGCATGCTTCCAAAGGTCTGTTAGGGTGGCTGAAGGCGCCGACTCAGCAATGCTGCACCTCTGACATCAGGCTGCATTGACTTGAGTGTCCTGTAGAGACCAAATTATAGAGATCGATGCCCTAAGTGCAGCAACATAACATTGGTTTTGGATCATGAATTATCAGCAGCCTTTGTCTGTCTTCAGTTTAAAAGCGGAAGTCAACCCAAACACATTTTTTTTCAAGAATATCTTCCCGGCAGGCCCACTAGTTGAAACGGGGCATTCTGATTGATTTTGCGTTTGTGGAATATAAGTTAAGCAGCAAAATGCACTTGTTTTTAGCCATCTCTGGGGGCGGCCATTTTGTCTTCTGTCGACTGAAAATGACATCACAACTGCTCACAACGACCTATCACGGCTGACCTGTTTTCTGAATCCGAGCCGTGATTGGTCGTTGTGAGCAGTTGTGATGTCATTTTCAGTCGTCAGAAGACAAAATGGAGATGGCCAAAAATGAGTGGATTAACAATTATTCCACAAACGCAATATTTATCAGAACGCCCTGTTTCAACTAGTGGGCTTGCATAGAACATATTCTTGAAAAAATATATGTTTGCGTTGACTTCCGCTTTAAGTGCAGAGTCCAGATCTTAAATGGATATAGATCTGCAAAGTGCTCCCCAACGCCCCCCCCCCCCCCAAAAAAAAACACCTCCCCCACACACACACAAACGCATTCGTGTATACGCATACATACACATCGTAAATCTCACCCACCAGGCAAAGGAGAGGGACATGTGTAACGTGAAGCTGACTAAATATAGATGAACTAGCAGCCATCGATACCCTGACCGGCGGGGCTCAGAAGAAGGAGGAGGTGCCTTGGCTTCTTTCAAGCACTTAACTTCATCACCTTATGCAACCTAAGAAAACATGTAATATCTAAGCATTGGGGTACACAAAAACAAAACATCCAATGTTGTCGTGCCTTATGTGTAGATGTTCGCTCAACAAGGCGTGTTTTTTTTTTTTTTGTTTAAAATATAACCGAAAACAAGAAAAACATGTTCCGGGTGTGTGCAGGGTGGAGAACTCGTCTTCTAAACTGGTCCAAGCGGCTCAGATGCTGAAGACGGACCCCTACTCAGTCCCCGCTCGGGATTACCTCATCGACGGATCCAGAGGGATTTTGTCGGGCACGTCTGACCTGCTGCTTACGTTCGACGAGGCCGAGGTGTGTTCGTGTTCGTCTGCCTGAGGATATCTTTCAGGGGAATCAAGCTTTTTATAGCGGCGCACGAGAAGGAAGTGAGCTCAGAGCTTCAAGCAGCTCAGCAACGGGAGTCTCAGTTAGATTTAATCAGTCCGATCAAATGACTTTCCTCTATCATAATGCATAATCAGTGCGTGTGGGTGTGTGTGTGTGCGTGTCGGATATATTTGAGGCTTCTCCTTCTCCCTAAGTGGGATCACATTGAGCATGTTATTATGGTCACCGCGCTTTATCACTAGTTTTCAAGGAGCAAACCTCTTCTAGTCACAAGCCAGACATCACAAGACGGCACACACACATACACACACAAACACAAACAGGGGCCACTTGAGGAAGAGCAATAAAAGGCTTCGTATGTTCGTCTGTGACGCCACTCTCTGCATCTGTATTGTGTTCCAGGTGCGTAAGATTATCCGCGTGTGCAAAGGTATTCTGGAGTATCTGACAGTATCTGAAGTGGTGGAGACTATGGAGGACCTTGTCACGTACACTAAAAACCTGGGACCAGGTCAGCAAGAGTGGTTTCTGAGCACTTTGCAATGAAAAAACTTTGAATCACAACATTCATAAAGATTTAGCTCAGTTGAGCGATAATGGCCGTCAAGGTATCAAAGTATCATCATTTGCATAAGCAACAAATTGTACACATTCATGCTTAGTTCTTACTTGGTACCTGCCCAGGTTTTGTGGAAATACAGTAAATGGCCCCTTTTAAAGGACACATCTGCATTTTTTTAAAAGCAGTTTGCAAGTGTCTTAATAAAAGGTCTCTGATATTTTCTCATCAGAATACACAAACGATAAAATAATTACAGCACTCTAAAAGAAAAGCACTCCTTGCCAGTTAAGATAAAACGATATAAGCTTTATTAGTATCACAACGGGGACATTTGCATTGATTTATGAGCAATAGTGTATGCGAGAATACAAAAATACGAAACACAAAAAATGTAACCGCTGTAATGTGCTCTAACCATACTAACATATGAAGTGATGGCAGAAAATATTTAAACTTTGATTCAAAGTGTAATCTCATTTGTTAGTCTCTTGTTAGAAGACATTTTCGTTTTCTTTTATTAGACGTCGAAACTCCTATTTGCTATTACGCTACATTAAGAAATGATTGTATAAACGTGCAAGAAATGTAAAGAAGGGCATCATAAAGTTGAGTACGGCAAGATCCATGTTTGAAGGTTTTGTGTTAATATATGAAAATACTGCTGATGTAAATGAGCAGAAAATGAATTCAGCACGCAAACAAATTTAGACACGCCGTAAGCCGATCGTCACTATTGGTTTTACATAATGACCCGAAACGTACACAAATGTGTGACAGAGTCAGTTAAACGGTAAAGCGCAAACAGTCTCCAGGGTTAAAGGTTCCGATAAGAACGTTTTCACCTCTCTGATTCCTCGAAGATTATTTTGAATCCTATCATCCTCACCTGTTAAATTCATCTTGTCAACACAGATAAAAATGTTAAGCTGTGCACATTAGTCTGAAATATGATAGTGAGGCTATTCAAACGTCTGGTGTTTACTCTGTATGAGATCAGTGGTTTGCGAACCCCCTATTTGCTGTGACTAAATTCCTCAGTTGTTTAATAATTGTTTGCCTTGGCTCAGGGATGACCAAGATGTCAAAGATGATAGAGGAGAGGCAACAGGAGCTGACACACCAGGAGCACCGACAGATGCTCATCAACTCCATGAGCACGGTCAAAGAGCTGCTGCCTGTCCTGATATCAGGTGAGTGCGCGTGGACCGACTGCGCCACAAAAAAGCCAAAGCGAGCAGGTCACTGAGCATTCCGCACGGTTGTTATAGCAACCCTGATCATTACAGTCATCATTAGTTGCGTTGTACTGTAAGATTGGCTGCAAGTACACGCGCAAGCTGCTGCCTGTTGTCCTGGATCGACTAAAAGAGCTGGGCAACGCTCTATATGATAGAGACAAAAGTATTGGGACGCCAAGGCCATTACGGGGAAGTGAAAATAAGGGACAGTGGATTTAAAGCGGAAGTCAGCCCAAACACAAGCAGGCCAGCAGGCCCACTAGTTGAAACACGGCATTCTGATTAATTTTGCGTTTGTGGAATATAAATTAAGCAGCAAAATGCATTCGTTTTTAGCCATCTCTGGGGGCGGCCATTTTGTCTTCTGTCGACTGAAAATGACATCACAACTGCTCACAACGACCTATCGCGGCTCAGATTCAGAAAACAGGAATGCCGTGTTTCAACTAGTGGGCCTGCTGGGAACATATTCTTGAAAAAAATATGTTTGGGTTGACTTCCACATTAACAGTAAAAACAGTTTCTATACTGTTCATTAAGAATCTCCTTTGGTTGTTCTTGTGATTATCTTAATCCTTTTTATTTATTTTGTTACATTTTAAATTTTCACCTACGGCATGCTTCACACATGCATGGTTCTATTTTGATTTTGTGAGTATTTGTAAGCTCATTCAGTTATATCAATATTTGTATCGTATCATGATACAGTACATGGGGTTTCCCCAAAATTTTAACATCATTTTGTAGTCTAAAAACAGTCAATTCTTAATCTCAAATATTCATGAGATAGGTGAAAAGGTTAGCTAAAAAAAATGTATTTTTCAAGGTGGAGAATCAGGCACGGCTCCAGGATTTTTTTCTCTGCCGGGTCTAAAGGGGGGCTTGACCGAGAAATAGGGGTCTGAGGAAACTAATTTGTAAATATATTTTAAAATGTCAAATAAAATGCTGGACGGGGCTTTAGCACCCACTAGCCCCGGTGTACCGCCATCCCAGTTAAGAATGCCATTCAGTAGTGATGAAAAGATTTTTTGTGTGTTGTGCTTGAATACAGTCAAACACGAGAGTGCACAAGGAAATTGAATGAAAATACACTACACGAAGCGAAGGCAAAAAAGAAAACGTGTCATGTCACAGGGGCTGCGCATATCAAACATTTGTGAAGCTTTATGAAACGGGGGAGGGGTCTGTGGATGCCCCTCGCCCCTTTGTGGTTGCTCATGGCTATCTCCATCTCAGCCACGCTACCTGCATGCCACTTTTTATATATTATTCTTTTTTTTAATTCAGAATGAATTTAAATGAACCTCGATACACATAAGTGGGTCGTTGTAAGTGAAAATATTCACTCATTTTTGATGACGATCCCGGTCATTATAGCTCGTCTTTCCATCCTCAGCGATAAAAATTTTCGTGGCAACCAAGAGCGGGCGCGGCGCTGGCGTGGAGGAGGCCGAGAGGAACCGCCGCTTTACCTTTGAGAAGATGAGCGGCGAGATCACAGAGATCATCAGAGTCTTACAGCTCACCACGTGGGACGAAGACGCCTGGGCCAACAAGGTATCCCTCAGCTGACTATGCGGATTCTCATTTTAAACCCTCTCACGTTAATCCCCACACACTTATTTCATTTGCAGTTTTGGTGTGGAAGGCCTGTTCACACACACACGCACACACTCCTCCACACGTAGTCAAACAATGTTAGCCACGCAAGCCTCTTTGCTGCCGAGGGCATCTTTTTACCTTCTGTGATTCACTTTTTCTTTTTGCTTGCTGGTGTAACCCCCTTCTCCTTTTTCTTTCCGTACCTTCCTCCTCCATTATTTTCCCTCCTTATAGAAGGTAAGCCTGCTTCTCTCCCCATCTGCAGCCACCAGTGCACGTGTGTGTGCCACTTGGTTGAACACATTTTAGTGTAAATGCCGTGCTGACACTGAACAGCCTGTATGTCCCGTGGTTCAGTCAGCTGATGTGATGATGTTCTGTTTATATGTAACTCATCACTATGTGTATTGTTTTTATGTGCATCTGTTTGTGTGATTTGAGCAGAGGTGACAAAAATACCTGCGCTCTGTCTTCAATTAAAAGTACCGATTCAACTCATTTAAGTAGACTTTTGGAAAAAAAAAAAGCCATTTTTGACAAAGTAAGGAATCGAAGGTACTGACATTTGATTTCAAATGTAGTGAATAGAAGTAGAAAGTTGTCAAAAATAAATACTTGGGTAAGGTAAAGACATCCTACTTATAGGGAAAATCAACCCCAAAATTTTTTTTCCAAGAATATGTTCCCAGCAGGCCCACTAGTTGAAACACGGCATTCTGATTAATATTGCGTTTATTGAATATGAGTTAAAGCAGCAAAATCCACCTGTTTTTAGCCAGTTCTGCGGGTGGCCATATTGTCACTTCTGTCGACTGAAAATGACATCACAAGTGCTCAGGGCTCAGGTAACGACCAATCACGGCTCAGCTTCAGAAAAGAGATGAGGTGGATTAACTCTTATTCCACAAACGCAATATTTATGAGAATGCCTTGTTTCAACAAGTGGGCTTGCATAGAACTTGAAAAAAACATGTTTGGGGTGACTTCCTCTTTAAGTATAGTAACAACATATTAGTTGACACTACTTTATGATGTATTCTTATAATGGAATGTAACCTCATTTAATGTATTTTTCTCTACAGCTCATACGCTTGTGTGTTACACAAGATGTTGTTTTAAGTCAAAATGACTTCACTCAGAAATGATTCTCATGTTTTTTTTCCATGTATTTATTTATTTTTTACAGCGTCAGGGATGATAAGATAAATTTCCCTTGTCCAACTTGTCGCTCTGCATGTTTCAACACACATAACCGGTCCACACAATGATTTGTCTTTGTGTGTCTGAGTGGTTGCTGTGCACATATTGTGGCCAGTCCCAGTCATCATGAGGGGCAAGTGCTGCCCTCCTCTCGGGGTCATGAATTATATAAAATAAGCTGGTCCAGACACATCCGTAATACATGACCTATTGAACGGTTCCACTCAAGCGTTTTATCGTCCTCTGAGCTGGAAGTTAAATGTTTTTCTCTATCATTTGGAAAAAAACGAGGAGGTTCTTGAAACAGTTTTGAGTTCATTTTGACCTAGCTAGAGTTTTGTGATAACATAATCGCATGTTTAATGGCATGTAATGTTTTAATGACTGCTGTGACTATGTGCTGTATAGTAATCATATATTACAACAGTTAATGTGACCTATAAATGAATTGATGTTTTAACAATTGTATAGATTTTGTGGAATTAATTTGTATATATATATATATATATATATATATATATATATATATATATATATATATATATATATATATATACATATATATACATATATATATATATATATATATATATATATATATATTGGAAACTTTTTCAATTTTCACTTTATTGCGATTTCTGTAACGTGGAAACATGATTCAGGTAAAAATAAGAAAATGAACATGAATATACATATATATATATATATATATATATATATATATATATATACATATATATATATATATATATATACATATATATACATTATATATTATATATTTGAGTTGAGCCAACTATATTAAAAAATACCAGCAAAATCCTTCGTCCAAAATTGCGTCATTCAGTGAGGCATTGTTTTGATGAACGTCATGCTCTATTTTTATAGGTAACTATGACTTCTGGGTACCAAAGTGGTTGAAGTCGTTCATAAAAATGATTCACTAACAACTAAAAATAGTCTTGTATGTAAAAGAATAGTTGTGTAAGGTTTGCTTTAAAAAGAAAAAAAGACTCAGCTATTTCATAAAATTGCTGTTACCTACACATGTATTTTTAAAAATGAGAAGAACATTGCAGTTTAATAAAAAGCATGCACAGTTTGTCAACACTTTGATTTTTTTTCCTTTTAATCAGAAAGCAGAGCTAATAACATTGTTTGTTTCTATCAAAGTCATTGATTATAATTATACATTAGGCATTTTATTTATTCATTTAATTGACTTGATTCTAAACCCCGGGGTTTGTCACAATCACATTTTAATGATTTAGTAGCAATCCAAAAAGCTTTTGGAGACGATTGCAAAAAAAAAAAACAAACAAAAAAACTGTTTTTCCTCATTATTACCATATTTCAATTTAATAATGAATATTTCTTCCATTTTAATAATTTATTAGGATATGGAAGCACTGAAGAGATCTTTGGCCTTGATTGAATCGAAGATGATCCAAGCGAAATGTTGGCTGAAAGACCCGTACGGACAACCAGGTTTGTAGCTGAGGGGTCTATGTTGCCGTGCGCTTTTATTGATATGATAGAACAATGTTGTGGCATGTCACCCCCACCAGGAGAACCGGGTGAGGTCGCATTGCGTGTGATTCTGGACGAGGCGGGAAAGGTGGGAGAGCTTTGTGCTGGCAAGGAGAGGAAGGATATCTTGGCGACACACAAAGCTTTGGGACAAATGGCCGACCAGATTGCAGATCTTCGAGTCAGGTATTGCACACTTGTTAGGAAAATGCAGTGATAGGATGTAACGCAGTACCCAGACCTTGTTACTGTACTTTACTGAATTATTCACCGTTTTTTATGACAACTTTTTACTTTCACTACCTACATTTGAAAACACATATCTGTACATCATACCCCTTACTTTTTTCAAAATCCTTTGTAGATTTTGACACAATGTAGAATAGGTATAAATCAACAAATTATAAAGAAAAAAAAGGAGGTGGATTGCGTCAGAAAGGGCATCCGGTGTAAAAACTGTGCCAAACAAAATTATGTGAGTGAGCCACTGTAGGGTTCCCCAAGTGGGACAAGCCGAAAGTCGCAACAACAACTTGGGAAACCAACCCAAACATATTTTTTTCAAGAATATGTTCCCAGCATGCCCACTAGTTGAAACAAGGCATTCTGATCAATAGTGTTTTGGTGCAATATGAGTTAAGCAGCAAGTTTTTAGCCATCTCAGGGGGCGGCCATTTTGTCACTTCTGTCGCCTGAAAATGACATCACAAATGCTCAGGGCTCAGGTAACGACCAATCATCGTTCAGCTTCAGCAAACAGGTCAGCCGTGATTGGTCGTTACCTGAGCCCTGAGCAGTTGTGATGTCATTTTCAGTCGACAGAATTGACAAAATGGCCGCCCCCGGAGATGGCTAAAAATGAGTGGATTAACTCTTATTCCACAAACGCAATATTTATCAGAATGCCTTGTTTCAACTAGTGGACTTGCATAGAACATATTCTTGAAAAAAATATGTTTGGGTTGATTTCTACTTTAAGTACATGTTCGAGTACATACTTTTCTACTTTAACTTACTGTAGTTACAAGAGTTATATCAGAAGTTCTACTTCAACCAAAGCCATTTTTTTACACAAGTACTTCAACTTTTATGTGTGGAGTGTGAGTACTTTTGCCACCACTGGACAAAATATGCATGTATTTACATATACAAATTCATTCGTGTTTATTTTTGGCAGAGGCCAGGGTACGAGCCAGGCGTGTGTGCAGCGTGCAAGCCAATGCTCTCAGGGCTTAGACTTGTTATTTGGCAAAGTGGACACCGCTGCCCGCAAACTGGAGGCTCTTATCAATGCCAAGCAAGCCATCGCTAGGAGACTGGATGCTGCACAGGTCTCGTAAAGCAACAACACTTTTAGCACTCTTTTAACACAAGCTGGCATTTATCATCATGTTATTTTATTCAGGCATGGCTGGCTGACCCCAACGGCGGTCTGGAGGGTGAGGAGAACATCAGGGTGTTACTCGCAGAGGCCAAACGCATTGCCGACCTGTGTGAGGACCCCAAAGACAGGGACGACATCCTGCGTTCCATCAGTGAGATTGCAGGCCTCACCTCCAGACTTGTTGAGCTACGCAAACAGTATGTTTATTTTGTTTCTTTCCCCTCCTCCGACATTAATAACTACACTGTATTTTTATCTAATTCCAAGACCCTTCATTCCCAGGATCAGAGTGCAGCCTTGTGTCACCAATACCTGGCACATTGTACCTGCATGGAGGTTATGTTGTTGCTTGTCAACTTTAGGCAGCCGTCCTACAATAAGGTTGCTAAAATGTTTGAATATGTTGAAGAGCTAATGGGGCTATTTATTTAGGTGGTTTAACAAAAAAAAGAAAATGAGTGCAGAAATTAAAGGGAAGTAGCACATTGAAGTTTGAGAGCCCAGTGAGTCATAACAACATGAATCATTATTTCTCTAGATTCTGAATTCAATGACCATAAAAGGAAACGCAACATAAACATGTTGAGTAACTCTTTTGTCCAATGACATGATTTGACACATGAGCGCATAAATTGCCCAATACATTTTTTTGATTGGCTGCACTGCTAGAAAGTCTGTACTGACGCTCTGTTTATTTTATATATTGGTCATATTGTGTTTGTGTTTTATTAATTCAAAATATGGATTCTATCATTGGCTGTGTTAATAATATTAAAAAACAAAAAAAAGTGCAAGAAGACTTATTTACCTAAAATTCTGTCATAAAATATATAATATTTGGTAACAGGCCAATCAAAAATCTCAATCTCATCTATAATCTATAAAATAACCCTAAAATCACAAATGATTCTAAAAAGCTCATGTTAATCATAAACATTTTCAACACTATTGTCATATATTAAGATATAGATATCTTCAATTATAATTTTAGTGTAATGTACTGTTGCCTCACACTATACATGGCTTATAGTGATATGTATAAACCATCAGTATCTACTGTACATGCCAGAAGAAACCCATAAGTAATCATAACTCATAATTTCTAATATTTAACCAATGCATCACGTTACGCACGGGTTCCAAATACTAGTCACAAAAAACCTGGCATTTGAACAGGGGTGTGTAGACTTTTTATATCGACTGTATGTTCGGAATTCTATGGTATAGTAAATATTGACTAAACAAAACAAAAAAAGTGGCATCAACATCAATGGTATTTCCCTTTAACGATGATTGTCTAACCACGGGTTAATGAGATGTCGGGCTTCTAACAAAATAACAAAAAAACTCATTTTTTCCGCTTTAAAGGTGGAGAAGACTTTGGATAACTGAGCACCTTATTTCCCTTCTTATTCGATGCTCCTTTTTGTGCACATCATTAAACAACATTTTCTCTCCGTGTTGCATTGTTGTTTCAGAGGTAAAGGTGATAGTCCGGAAGCCCGTGCATTGGCAAAACAAATTGGGGCGGCCCTGCTGACCTTGCAGGCCAAGACCAACCGAGCTGTGGCCAACATGAGGCCCGCCAAGCCCGCAGTCACTCTGGAGGGCAAAATGGAGCAAGCGCTGCGCTGGGTCGCCAACCCCGGAGTGGATGACAGAGGTGTAGGTGAGTGGGTTTGGAAATAAGGAAGTGAGGGCTTCTGAAAAGGCTGACAGACACATATTGAGGAAATAACAGCAGTAGTTGCCATTCAGAGAGGTCGAGAAGAAAGTTCATCCACCTATTTGAGCTAACACTATGTAACAAGCTGAAGACATTAAGAAAGAAAAAAACATGTTTTGTATTCTTAGTTTTGTGTGTCTGTTTTTTTAATTGCCGCCTGTTCCCTCCCACGCTGCCTCTCGGGGACAGAGTGTGAGAGACTGGAGTGGAACACAGGTACTGTCTTCCACTTTTTTACTTCCACTGAAGATGCACCCAGACTCTTTAAATATTCATGACTTCAGGACAATGACTTTCAAATAGTGGTACTGCTACAACTCGGGGTACGCCGGCTCTCCCTAATGGTCCGTGAAAGAATCGCTGCTTGAATACAGTTTAGTCATATGTAACTATTAAATAATGTTTGTTTTTAAACCTTTGATTATTATTTTAAGGGTAAGTCAACCCAAACATATATTTTTTGAATAATATGTTCTATTCAGGCCCGCTAGTTGGAACAAGGCATTCTGATAAATATTGCGTTTGTGGAATAGGAGCTAATCTACCCATTTTTAACCATCTCAGGGGCCGGCCATTTGTCACTTCTGTCGATTGAAAATGACATCACAGTTGTTCAGGGCTCAGCTCACCTGTTTGCTGAAGCTGAACTATGATTGGTCGTTACCTGAGCCCTGAGTAGTTGTGATATCATTTTCAGTTGACAGAAGTGACAAAATGGCCGCCCCCTGAGATGGCTAAAAAGGGGTGGATTTTGCTGCTTAACTCATATTCCACAAAATTTTAACATTTATGTCCAATACGTTTTAATTGAATCATTGTTTAAGTATATATATTTTTTTTAATGTTCCCTCCCTCCATCACCTCCATAGATGTGTTTGTTTTTATCCAAGAGCAAGCTGATAGCCGGTATTTCAATGTGATACATGGGACGACCTGTGACCATTTTCGTGTCCTTAGGTCAGGCGGCTATCAGAGGGATGGTTGGAGAAGGCAGGAGGCTGGCAGGAGGCCTCTTGGGGCCGTACCGCCAGGACATGATGGGACGCTGCGACAGAGCAGAGGCTCTCATGACATCCTTGGCAGACATGGCTGGCAGGGGGGAAGCTGAGGCCCCTCACGCTCGAGCGACTGCAGCACAGCTACATGACAGCCTTAAGGTTGCTCATATAAGCATATAAGGTTTTATTTCACTGAACTATTTTTGATTTCGTTGTTAGTCTGGCCTCCGGGTGGCTGAAAAACAGGGATTGATGAAGAATGGGCCGCGGGCCACATAATGCCCACAACTTACTATAAAAATAAGTGAAATAATATGGTTACCCTCTTATAACTGGAATTCGACTTGCTTCAGAATTAACTAATCTGACTCAAACTCTTGTTAAATGGGAGACAGCGCATATGTGTGGATGTGAATAAGGAAAATATTTTGGGTGTTTCTCATTTGTCTGTTTTAAAAATCAAAAGCACAAAAGTGTTCCAACTCCCAAGTGTAAACTACACTATTGCAGCCTACTGTGTGAGGCATGCTTGTCATTGGATTGAATGCGCTGGTGGAGTGCGCCACCCAGTGGACTGACAATGGAGTATGTGTCCACACCAGGACCTGAGGCAGAAAATGCAGGAGGTGATGACCCAGGAAGTATCTGATGTCTTCAGTGACACCACAACACCCATCAAATTGCTGGCCGTGTCCGCGACCGCACCCCCCGATGCCCCCAACAGAGAGGAGGTTGGTCGTGGTGTGCACAGATTTACAGGAGAAGAATTGTGTTGAGTAAGATGTTTGAGTCCTCCATGTCCTCGCTGTAGGTTTTTGAGGAGCGTGCTGGGAATTTTGAGGCCCACGCAGGTCGTCTGGGGGCAACAGCTGAGAAGGCGGCTGCCGTGGGAACAGCCAATAAGAGCACGGTGGAGGGGATTCACGCTGCTGTCAAACATGCACGTGAACTCACACCACAGGTGCTTGTTTCTTTTTTACTCACCACATTTTAAATTCAAAATAAAACAGTAAAATACTTTTGGGAGGATTATTATGTGTCAAGTGAATCATCCCCACACTTTTACTGTAATCAATAAGAACAGTAATAGTAGTAGTAACATTTTGGGGTGAAACTCATAATCACTTTAAATGAAAGAAAACTCTATTAATCAACTTCTATGAGACCTTTGGAGCCCCCCTGGAAATCCAGGTGCCCCAGGAATTTGACTGTGTTTGCCTAATAGTAAATCCGCCCCTGGTCCAGGTAACTTCTGCTGCTCGGATCTTGTTGAAGAATCCTGGGAACAAAGCAGCGTATGAGCACTTTGACACCATGAAAAACCAGTGGATCGACAATGTAGAGAAACTCACAGGTGAGATGCCTTTAAAAATTTTCCCCCCAAAACTGAGTATTTTTTCATTATTATTATCCGTGTACAGTATATAGGTATGATGCAACGAATGATACTGAATGAGAATTTATTGATTTATATTTTGGTTTTTTTAGTTTAAAAAAAATGTTGTAATTTTTAGCTTTTAGTGATGACCAAACTGTTTCATCTTTATTTTTTAAAGTTATCATTTTATAAGGCTTAAATGTCTAAGGTAAATCACTATTATAGATATTTGTGGTGGGTTCGAGATTCATATACAGGTGTTTCAAATTTGCAGATGTTATGAATGCATTTGCTTAGCTGTACTGAGTAATGTTGGCTATACATATATATGCAATGATTATTTCATTTTATTAAAAATGAATGATTATAGTACACTATATAGTATAACAGTAGAGTAATTAATTTAGATTTTTTCCCCGTTATGATAGGTCAGATATTATTTTATGTTTTTTATATATTAGATGAGACTAGATTAAATGTATGTACAGTATTAGTTATACTATAATGTCAGAGAGTCATGTCATTGCATATTATTTTACTGTACAGCATTGTATACTAGTACAGAAGAACAGAAAATACATTTTTAGCCTATGAGTTAAGTATTACTATGATCTGATTAAATTTAATTCATAGCAAGATTAACAAATACAAATATTAGAATTCAATTTATGTTTTTTAATTAGAATAATAGCTCAGTTTTATATAGGGCAAGAGTCAAGGGACCCGAGGATGTTTAACAATAACTCATGAGTGTAATAAATATATGATTTACATCAATAGAATTTTCAACTTGGATAGAGTTCATTGCTCATGACTCTTGTCAACTTTCTTATATTGTGTATGTTTGTACGTCTATGCGTGTGTGTGTCCGGGTCCAGGTCTGGTTGATGAGGCAATAGACACCAAGTCACTGCTCGACGCCTCCGAGGAAGCCATCAAGAAAGACATCGACAAGTGCCGAGTTGCCATGGCGAATGTTCAGCCCCAAATGCTTGTTGCCGGGGCAACGAGCATCGCGCGGCGAGCCAATCGGGTTCTGCTGGTGGCCAAAAGGGAAGTGGAGAACTCGGAAGACCCGCGCTTCAGGGACTTGGTGAAACACGCGTCAGACGTCCTATCGCACACCATCTCCCCTATGGTCATGGACGCCAAGGCGGTGGCTGGTAACATACAAGATAAAGGTACACACACTCAGTTCAAGACATAAACAATCTCCATATTCTACAGGATGACCTCTGACCCTTCCACAGGATTGCAGAAGGCCTATT
This sequence comes from Filicampus tigris, assembly GCF_054856515.1. NCBI lineage: Eukaryota > Metazoa > Chordata > Actinopteri > Syngnathiformes > Syngnathidae > Filicampus > Filicampus tigris. The sequence continues at coordinate 13,906,050 of NC_141227.1, read as the reverse complement.
TGGACTCCTGTCTGAGGATCCTGGCTGCTGTGGGAAAAGTTAGAGAGGCCTTCCAACCTCAGGAGCTCGATTTCCCCCCTCCACCACCTGACCTAGATCAGCTCCAAGTGAGTCTTATTTGTAGTTTGGATATGTCATCTTTTTAGGGCAAAAAAAACTTTAAAAAAATTATCAATAAGTAATACGTAGTTCTTATCTGCACTGTTCGCATATTTATTGTCATAAAAGAACTTTTGAGTTTATTGAGAATCACATTTAAATAACATCTGTAAACAAATGAAGAAAATATAAACATATTTATGTAAATAAATATCTTATTAAACAATACATTTGAAATATATATTTTTAAATGTCTTTTCATGTACAGTACCACAATAATTAATTTTAATACAAGTTAGTGCCTCTTAAGTCAATAGTAATATTCCACATTTTTTAAACTGAAGCACTGGGAATGGAATTTGCACCTATTTTATGTTTTCCATCCAGGTAAGTGACGAGCAGGCTCCACCCAAGCCGCCCCTGCCAGAAGGCGAGGTGCCGCCCCCTCGTCCTCCTCCTCCCGAGGAAAAGGATGAAGAGTTCCCAGAGCAGAAGGCTGGAGAGGTCGTGAGTGAGCCCATGATGGTGGCTGCCAAACAGCTGCACGACGAGGCTCGCAAGTGGTCCAGCAAGGTCGGTCCACATATGCGTATTGGCCTCAATTTATAATTTGTGGTTATGGAATATGTTCTCCCTGTTTACTGTGAATTCATATGTTATGAGTCATGTTGATGCTGAAATATGGAGATCAGGGACTTGATTCCAATTTCAGAAGGAAACTGGAAACTGTCATCTGGTACACTAAAAAGAACCAAAAAGTGGTGCGCGTGCAAACATACACTTACCGGGCAAATCATTATGTACACTTGCACAATCCAAAAAGCCTGAAGATTGATAATGGATAATTAAGTTAAGTTGTGTTTTCTTTTTTTTCAAGAATATGTTCCCAGCAGGCCCACTGGTTGAAACACGGCATTCTGATTAATATTGCGTTTATGGAATATGAGCAGCAAAATTCACCCCTTTTTAACGATCTCGGGGCCATTTTGTCACTTCTGTCGACTGAAAATGACATTACAACTGCTCAGAGCTCAGCTCACCAATCACCAATCACGGCTCAGCATCAGAAAACAGGTCAGCCGTGATTGGTTGTTACCTACGCCCTGAGCAACTGTGATGTCATTTTCAGTCGACAGAATGCAATATTTATCAGAATCCCTTGTTTCAACTAGTGGGCTTGCATAGAACATATTCTTGAAAAAAAATATGTTTGGGTTGACTTCCCCCTTTAACATTACGTTTATTTTTGCAGTTTTCAATATTATCGAATTGCACGACATCACACTGTGAGCTGTTTTTAACATATTGCCTTCTGTATGTAACTAAATGAGGTAACCGGGTTTGGTACGGTGCAGTTTTTAACTAGTGCGAATTACAACCGTGATAATATACATATTGTTAAGTCATAACTGTCAATCAAAACTGGCTCTGACTAGATTGTGTAAGTGTACCTAATGTAATGACCCTTCATGCATCTAGCATCCATTATTCAGTTGCAAAGCTGATCTAGTAGTTGTATAGATTGTATGCCTCACAGTCAGGAGATTTGAGTTTCAAAGTCCATTTCTGTGTACTTCGGTTTTCTCCCACATACTTTATTAATTGAAGACTTCCAATTGCCCATATGTAAGACTGTAAGTGTGAATTTTTGTTTTTCTAGATTTGGCCTGCGATTGACCAGTCAAGAGGTTTGCTTGGCTTTTCATTCATGTTACATACAAAGATATTGACGTCCAGTTTTTATTAACACTTTCACAGCGGTGTGCATATGATAATATAGTAGTCGTCCCTTTAGGTACGAGTGACCCGACTTGTTCGTTGTTCGAGATTCGAGCCATCATTCAGACAATTATTTTGCTTTGACTTGACTGTGTAGTGGCAACTAGGTGAATTAAGCCTTGCACATTTCCTCATGATTAATCTGTGCCCTACCATGTCTCTTTTTAAGGTTATATGTGTATGCGTTTGTGTATATGTGTGTGAGTGAGTGAGTGAGTGAGTGAGTGCAGGTGTGCTTGTGGATGTCTTTCTTTTGTATACTGCGAAGGGAGGAAGGGAAGGTGGGAGCGGGTTCTCTTTTTATGCTTTATTTTGATGTTTTTAAATGTACAACACTTTGAGTTGCATCTTGTGTGTGAAAAGTGCTATATAAATAACATTTGATTTGATTTGATATTTAAAACAACCAAACAATGTTACCTTAAGAATAGCCCGATAGCTTAATCCAACATAAAATGTAAAATGCTATTGACATACTAATGGTAGCACCGAAATTTGCGGTTTTAGAACTCTTTAAGCAACTGACATTTGAACAGAAACAGTGTAGCAACAAATGTAGACAGCTAAAATAACTACTCACAGGCATATATTCTTTATCCTCTATGAAAATGACCAATATCAGAGTATCTTACTGAATCACTTAAAATAATAGTAGAAGTATAATGTATTTGTGTCTGCATGACTGTAATAAGGCGGGCACACCAGAAGGAGTAGCGCAATATGAAATTAATTGCAGCTTTAAATCCTGATAATTTGTAATTCTTTACGTTCTATTTAATTACGTTGCTATCCTTTGTTTTATGATGTACAATATTATAGATTGTTATATTCTCTTATTAAAAAGCAAATACAAACATTACATTTGTATCTCAAGGCACCGCTGTAAATATTATTGAGATGGTTCGCGGTTCTAACTCAAAGTAAAGAGGGTCTGGGTTCAAATCACGTGCACGTTAGGCTCCTTAAAGTTTCCATATTGTCCGTTATTGTGAACGTGAGTGTGAATGGTTGTCTGTCAATATGTGCCTCGTGATTAGTTGGCGGTCTCTCACCCCAAATCAATACAGATACTCCAACTCACCTGCTAACCGAGAAGAGGTCTCAAAAATAGAACTATCTTCCTTTGGAGTTTAAGTGTTGTTTTCACATTTTTGTTTTTTCATGTAGAGGGGGAAAAAAATCCTTCCAATTTCGTTTGTGATATTAGATTGAAGAAGTTGTTGTTAGTTCTTGTCTATGCACATCTGCCTTGGAAAACCATGATGAAAACGTCACTTTAGTTGCATCCCAGTTGTGGAGTGAGGCCTCATTCCTGTTAGATCACAACCTCGGGATCACGGCTGCAGTCCAATTTTTTTTTTTCCCCCACCTCACCTGCACTGCGCAGTCCCGCCTTCCCTCCCTGCTCCCCCATGATGCCTGTACTCCTCCTCCTCAATTCCTCTGTTCTTACACCCCACTGCTTCTCGTAGTGTACTAAACGCCTCCTGGCTCTCTCCCCCCTTCCCCCCCCCCGTTTCCCCTCCTCCCCAATCAATCCTCCGCCAAACGCCGCCAATACACTCCTTCCCCTCCTTGCCCTGCCAGGAGGCAGTAGAGGTAGACGATGAAGATGAGTTTACTGATGGTGAGGATGACTATGAGCCCGAGCTGCTGCTGATGCCCTCCAACCAGCCTGTCAATCAACCCATGCTGGCGGCTGCCCAGGCTCTCCACCAGGAGGCGCGCAAGTGGTCCAGCAAGGTCTGACATGATGTCACAAGCGCATTTTTGGCGCTGGATTATTTGCCTCCACCACTTCTCTCTACGCACGCATGCAAAAACAAATAAAGTGTCACTCAAACAAATTGCATCAGCTGCTACCATGACAACCTCCAACCAGCTGTGGCTGCTCAGATGGTGCTAAAGTTGTACTAAAGGTTGACACTTGATGGAATGGCTTTTTTTATTTTTTTTTATTTAATTGATTCACAAACTAGCTTCAGGATTTCCCGCCCTTATGTTGGCGATTTAAAGAAGGAGTCTCGCTGTTGTCAATCACTCGTTGTCAGGGCAACCTGTGATGCCAAGGATGACAGTTTCCCAAAGACGTCTGGGTGATGTAGTGTAGTTGCAACCTCATGGTTGCTTACTAACCTTAAAGCACTGAGAAACGGGTCAGCATGCGTGTAAATTCCATAATGATATTCTGTGTGTGTACACTGCATGCCATTTATTGAATGGATGCTTGTCATTAGCATTCACTGCCATTTTCATGATTTTAACCCTCCATTAAAATGAACAGAACTATGCTTGGAAACCTCATGGACAAAAGTATCGGGACAAAAGGCCATTATTGACAATGGAGACTTGAAAATTATATTTCTGGAGTGGCTGCTGACTAACTCTGTTGTAGTTCTTCCTAGGTTTTCTAATGAGATCAAAATGATCAAACCGTGCCTACTAAAAAAGAAAAAGGCTACTACTAACTACTCTCACAAATTTGGAAGCAGCAGTGAAGCCGTGCCAACATTTAGTAGATTTGTCCCAGTACTTTTCTCTATTACAGTTTCTCCACCCCGTTCCCTCAATCATGAAAATTCCATCCTCCTTCTCCTCATGTCTCTTATTCCCCTCACGTCCTCGTCTCAGGGCAACGATATCATCGCGGCCGCCAAGCGCATGGCTCTGCTGATGGCTGAGATGTCCCGGCTGGTGCGCGGCGGCAGCGGCAACAAGCGAGCGTTGATCCAGTGTGCCAAGGACATCGCCAAGGCGTCAGACGAGGTGACGAGACTCGCCAAGGAAGTGGCCAAGCAGTGCACGGACAGACGCATCCGGACGAACCTGCTGCAGGTTTGTTTTTTATGAGAAATTCTATCGAGCACCACAGAAAACTATGAGAATCTTTCTCATTGTATGATGTGTTTTCATAAGCTGCACAGACAACAAAATGACATTTTTTTAAAAATGTGTTTGCTGGAAGTATTTGCAAACGTGGGCATTCCGTCAGACAGACGGACGGGTCTGTCAGTCCGTCACTGACGGACACCCGTTTTGCTGATGATTGACGAATGACGGAAGTGGGTTTTCATCCGTCAGTATAATCGTCACTAACCGCATCCGTCAGTGATGGTCTGTCGGCAGACACCCGTTTTTCTGACTTTTTTTGAGGGATCGACCGACGGACCAATGGACTTCTGACAGACTGACAATGACAATTCGTTTTGTGACGAGAAATGACGGACTGACGAATGATGAATGGGTGCTCTGGCCGCTGATGGATGACAAATGACGGACCAGCAAAATTTTGTAAAATGCCCACTCTCTCAATCACTCTCTCATGAGAAACCATGACGTCCATTTGAAAATGAAAAATCACCGTTGGATGATATTCCATCCACTGAATTCCAAAATAATATGTCTCTTCTTTTTCTTGTTGAAGGTTTGTGAGCGGATCCCCACCATCAGCACCCAGTTGAAAATCCTCTCCACTGTGAAAGCAACCATGTTAGGTAGAACAAACATTAGTGAAGAAGAGTCCGAGCAGGTAAAATTATCATGTTGTCGTTTGTCTATATGGGACCGATATATCATATTTCCTGAAAAACAGCCTCAATTATGTCCGCCATGCTTCAATGAACTAAACACCTCTCCGCAAATATACAGTAGGCTACATAGTTTGGATTTTATTTTTGTATACAATGGTACCTCGACCTACTAGGTTTTTGACATCTGACATCTGCTGAGTTTTTGTCTGGAGTTGCTAGCAAAAATTTGAGGTACAAGCGCTAGCTATGGTGGCAGCAGTTTGGCAGATAGTAAGCAATTCTTCAAAAAACAACGGCAAATACTTGCTTCCAGATTTTTATTGACACTTTTAGTTGAGGTTTACTATAAAATGAAGCATAAAACAAAGATAATTATGTTCTGTGTGTTTAACCAAACCACATTTGGCATTGCCTTCCGACTGTCCGCTAGCCTAATGCTAACACACAATATCAAACACCTGAAACCAATTAACAAAACTAGCATCTCTGTCTTAGTGTAGTCTGTTTGTATTTATTACACTGCCCCGACACACACCCCAGTTAATCTTTTATGAACTTTTAGTTTGAAAAAAAAAAAACAACAACATTATTTTTATGCCACACTAAATGGGTGGACAGGCACTAGAGAAGGGGTCACCAAGTCCGGTCCTCAAGAGCACCTATCCTGCATGTTTTCCATCTCTCCCCGCTGCAACACACCTGATTGAAATGATCAGCTCATCAGCAAGATTTTCAGAAGCCTGAAAACATGCAGGATAGGTGCCCTTGAGGACCAGACTTGGTGACCCCTGCACTAGAGACTTTACTATTTCCATACAAACATAAAAAAATAAAAAGATTTTCCATAACATGTCCCCGTAACAACATTAAAGAAAAAATTCAATTTGTGCCTTCTCTGTTCGTATTTCTTGCTTCCCAATGTCTGGTTGCTTTGTGCAGGCCACAGAGATGCTGGTCCACAACGCCCAGAACCTGATGCAGTCCGTGAAGGAGACGGTCAGGGAAGCTGAGGCAGCCTCCATCAAGATCCGCACGGATGCAGGATTCACCCTCCGCTGGGTGCGCAAGACCCCTTGGTACCAGTGAACGCAGCAATGACTTTGTGAACAGTGGGACACACTACAGGGAAGGGGATAAAATGAAGTAGCAACACAGACAGATGGTTTTCCATCATCCACTGTTCATTTAAAGCTCTTCATGTCCCTTTTTAAGTGGACACGAAGGAAGCGTTTTTATTATTAATATATATTTTTGGTATGTTGATTGCAGGTAGCTATATATTTTTTGCATGAAGATGTTTTCTATTTTCTAAAAGGCAACTTGAGACATTGTGATAGGACTTTTGTGTTTAACAGAGATTTGTTTCTTAATAATGACGTGTTGTGTGCGCGTGATGTGAGTGTATCCACTCAGCTGTGAGAGACTCTCACCAACCTTAAAACGCTTAAGGACGGCACACTCCTCCGCTCATGTTTACTTTGATGATTAACGCTGCTGATTGAAGACCTGTGTGTCAATTCGAAGGGTGTGATGTCATCGCCTACATTTCGCTTATACTTGAACTATAAAGTCTTCTGGATTGGAAGTCCTTGGCGATGAAATGTGTAATTATATAAATGAGTGACTGCCGAAGTAACGGAGTATTTGCTTAGCATTGCCTGCGTGTGTGACAACTCATGATTATTTGTAGGGATGGGCATAGTGATTGATTTTAATTGTGTGATGTAATTAGCCATTTTAATTGATGCAAAATGGAGTGCACTACTTGTTGGCTCAGTGTCAACCAGTTTGCAGTCTAAAGATGTTTTTATGGCTGCTTATTTTTTTTTCATTTAATTTTGAAGCCAAAAGTTGCATTTGACATTACAGTACATTTTAAAACTATAATAACTCAAATAGCCCACCACCACCATACATTTTATTTTGTCTTATTTCACATATTTCTAGCAGTGTATAAAATTCATTTTCCGTAACAGTTGAACTGTTTAGGGGTCATCATTTATTTGGAGTGGTGGCGTCACAAGTTAAAATTACATGCAACCAGCGCCGCTCTCAAGAAATTTTAAGCTCTTGTTTCGCTTTCACTTTATGGTTTATACAATGTTTTGTATGATTGCTGGGCAAATGTAACTTTTAGATGGAAAATCAGTGTGTGTGCGTATACGAGAATATAAACAAGCACGCCATTTAAAGGGACAGAATGTTGTGAGCATGTAGCAGCCGCTTTTTGAGAGCGACAGCGTGTATGTGCATTACAGTATATGTACACGCGTGATGTGTCCCATGCACCCTGAATGTATCCTGAGAGCTCATGGCCATGCAAACACATGCGCTGTTTGTGCCTGGGAAGAATAAAAAGACTGATTATGAATGACATTCTACCTGCAAGTTTGCCTTTTACTGCTTTTGGTATGGCCTCCTGAAACTGGACCTCAGCTCTTAGCTGCAATAAGTGTACACACCCCTGTTCAAATGCCATGTTTTTAAAAAAAATATAAAACAAGATCAAGATAAATCTTTTTTTTTTAACCCACTGTAATCTGTACAACTCAATTGAATTAGAAAGGGTAATGTCATTCAATATCATTCCCATGCATGCCATCATTTTAATTGCCTCTGATTATACCTAAAATGAAGTTCCGTTTTTCTAGTAGGCTTTTTCTGACATTAAAGTCATATCATGGCACACTGTGGTCAGCAGTGAGCTACCGCAGCATCAGAGGTTAAAGGTATCAGTCAGAAAGGTACAATAGAATTTCCAAGGCATTTAATACAGTATATTTCTCACAATCACACCTGTGGATCATTTAGTGTTCATTGAGTGTGAGTAGGACTGAGTACCCATGTAAATGAATAGTGTATTAATTGTCATATATAGTACTTGGATTAATTAAACATGTAAAATTATCTTCAAACTTTACTGCAGTCATCACATTTCACACTATTGGATTTGGAAATGACTTCAGTTGTTCTGGAGTTAAAAAAAATAAGAAACATCTTAAAAAGGTGTAATGTTCTTTTTTTCCCCACTTATCCCCAACAGTAGCTTAAGAAAGGAAGCCCAGACTTGTAATATTGTGAGGTCATAGTCACTGAATCACATCAAGTCATAATTACCCTATGGCAGAATTTCACAATTTTATTGAATTTAATTTGATATACTGTAGAGAATATCAGAATGATCTAATAGGCATCACTTCCAGATTTCTGCTAAAAACATCCTGGTACTTAAATTGGTTAATTCACTCTATTTTATTCTGTAATTTTGACTTCTGTTACTGATTTTCAGGTGCATTCTTAATATCGTTTCATGCACATTAACGTAAAAGAAGAACACACACACACACACACAAGTAGAGTACATTTTATTCTTGCAAAAGTTTTTATGAGAACTCTTGTGCACTGAAGTTCAGACTGATAGAGGAGTACTTTCTTTCCACATAGAGAAAGGGTTGTGCATATGCTAGGCTAAGACAGGAAGTTGTGTTCCAGGCACACATCAAGGTTGTGCATATTTCTAAGTAGGTGTTCCCCACAGCCAATCACAGCCTGACATAATAGGGAGCAGATAATTACACGGGGGCACTTATCTTACTGCTCCACACTCTGTCTATAAAGCATCCATCCATTATCCAGAGTGCTTTAAAGTCCTGAAGGAAGCACCTTACAAGGCCACATTACAGAGTCAAGGTGTGCAAAGACATTGAGCAGTTTGTCACAATATAAGTAGAAAAAAATGAGACGCAAAAAGGCAACAAGCAAGCGATATTTCAAGAATGATTGTGTGGGCTCAGTGCCCATTTACAAAGCAACATATTCCCTTCAGCAAAACGACATTTGGAGGAATTGGTCACATTGGAGAATTATATTATTATTGTTATTATTAAGGCTTCCCTTCAGAGGACGCTTGATATATACAGAGTCTGTAATGCCATAAAGTGTATTTCATAAATAACTGTTAGAATTCAAAATTATTTGTTAATAATGCTGAGGTTTGGGTAGATTCAGCGCTGTGTCTGGAGCATGATTGTCGAGCGGTGATTGAGTCAGGTCCTCACTTGGAACTTCCCAGCTTTGGTGAGGTATTTCACTCCTTTAAAGGGTTTGTACTTCTCCCCGTACATGTCCAGACGGTTCACCTTCAGGCCTGCAGAGAACAAGTGTTCATTGTTAGAACAACATATTGTGACATTCACTAGTTGTTTGTATTACCTGATATGGCCAGCTGCTGAATTTTCATGTCAATGTTGAGCGAGGGGTTCTCCTCGGGTTTCGGAGCACCCGACTGCACGATGAGGCTGCCTCGCAGGTTCGGAAGCTTCTGGGGGTTCAGCTTCCCCACATCCCAAACCAAAACCTCCACAAAACATACATGGATGCTGTCAGTGACACAACTCAAACCACGTGGTAGCAAATATACGACATTTTTAGATAAGCAGGGTGAAAAATATAACGTTCATTTTTGTTTTCTGATTTCTGACGTATTTCCGATGTGGGGTGCACAAATCTTCACCCGGTGGCTGCCGTTGTCAGTTTGTAGCTCCTGTTCAATGCAAGAAATAGGGCCGTGGTGGGGCGCAACATTCAAACGGCCCAAGCTGACTGTAACATCTTTAACCCATTAAGGCCTAAAGGGCCTGGCTCGACAGCTCCCCAAAACCTAAGGTCGTCTTTGGAATTACCCTTGAGAACCTGAAGTTTTCCCATAAATTCAACACCAACAAAATAATTAATATCTCAGCCCCTGTAGCAGAAAAAAACATAATTCCAAAAGATTACAGTATGAGACCTTGTATGAGGCCCGAGTTAACTTTACTGTTTCAATCGAAGATGTAAAAATAAAGTGTCATTGTGAGAGAAGCACTATTTTTAATTTTGAAAATCGAGTGGTAATTACCATCCTCTATTTTGTTACAAAGACGTCGATATTGTCATTGTCTACAAACATATATCTTAACTATATATCACGTTCGACCGGTTCTACTGGTTCAAAGCGCATCGTCTATATCAGTGCCGTTACTCATTTCAAAGCTGCTGCGATCGATGGCGTCCGCCATTATGACTCGAAAGACCGTCACCTATATATTCTGATGCATTTCATTGGTTAAGAGAACAAAAATTGGATAAAAACAAAAAATGGGGTATACGCTCTCCAGGCTTTAAGGTTAGAAAGACGGTTATGCACTAACATCCTTAATGGGTTAATCATGTTTATTTGCCTGTAGAGATGGTTTCTATATTTCAAGTTCTTTTTGTAAATATGATCATATTTTAAAAGAAATGTAGCATCGCACTCTGCATCCCACAAGACATTCTCCAGAGTACGGAGTAAACCGAGTAATGAAAATTTCCCCACTGTGGGATCAATAAAGGCATTCTAAATTTCCAACAATAGGGTTATTATCAGTTCGCGCACCTACTGCTTCATCATAACTGGTCTAAAATTACTCATTAACTGGCCACATTTTGAGTCAAAATTCTTATTTTCATTCATCTTTTTAGCTGAAAGTGATGCATGAAAATAGTAAAAGACAAAAAGCTCCCTCTACTGGCATTTCATGTTAAATGCTGAGTTGAGACTACAAGCTAAAAGCTAATGTGAGCTTTTCCAAAGTAAAACTATAAACTGTGTTAAATCAAAATGTGACGATGTCAGCCAAACAACTGCATCCAGTGTACCTTTCTAAGTGGAATACAATGACTCCTCACCCTGATTCGCTGGCAAAACCCAAAAGTATGGCATCTTGTGAGACGAGTGGTCACTCACCTTGGTGGCGAAGTCGTACGTGTAGTTCCCCTGCGTGGCACTGAGGTTGGCACTGAGCACAACTTTGGGCATGTGGATGGTGACCAGCAAGGCCTCCACCGTCTTCCCCATCGTCTGCTTGGGCCCGATTGTGATGTCCAGACGGCCGCAAGAGCCTGTTTCCATGAAGCTGATGTTCTGCTTGACGTACACCGGAATGGCCACCAGACTGAGGGGTTGATTTTGATCATCAAAAAAAGGACACGGAAGGACTTTTGGAATACAGAAACAGACAGCGATTGTGACACATCTTTTTTTTTTTTACTGGAAATAACACAAGAAAGTGACAAAGAATAAAAGCTACGCGACCCTTCACACTCACATTCACACCTACTGACAATTTAGAGTCCCCGCGGAAAAGTGACCTCAACTGTTTTGCATCACCAACAATACTGTACACTCAGTATTGTCTGCGCTTACTTTTGTGAGCTGACGTGATAAGTCATGAGGGTGAAGTTGCCATCGGGCGGGATGAAAGAGAGGACGCGCTCCGACTCCCAGCGCTTGAACCGCACACACGGGTGAAAGCTGACGTCGTCCAGGAGACGGGGATTCTTCGATGCACAAAACAACACGGGACCAATTGCACACAAACAAACCGCAAAGTCATTAGAAGCGCAGGTGTACCTCGACTTACAAGTGACAAAACACCATAGACAGGCTAACAAAACTAGCACTGATATTGGTATACTTTTAACAATGGGGAGGAAACAACTTATATTTGAACACAATGAAAGTACAAATAGTAACAAGACAGGCAGACAGACAAATACATTAGAATACATTCTTTATCATCTGCAAAAAAAAAAAACTTAGTATGACTGCAGCTCAGTTGGAACAATATTCAGGGTTTCATGATAAAATTTGCATGTAGTATGTCTCTCTGTATTATACTTCCCCAATGTCCATTGAATTAACGCACGAAATCATGCAATCACTGCAGTCTATCTATCAAAGTTAAGCACTCACCATGAAGGACAGCGTGAGGTCAGGCATCCCCGTGAGTCTGACGCAGGCTTCAATCACACCTTGAATCTCTGCAAACACTGTGGAACCTGAACAACAAGCAGTTTACACATCATTAAGCAAGACCTCTTAGGTACCGCCAACATCAAACACCTTAAAGCTGGTCAAATTTGGATTTTCAATGTTTGAATGTGTTTTCTTTGTTGTTGTTTTTTTTTTTTTAAGAGGAAGTCAACCCAACATTTTTTTTCCACACTATGTTCTATGCAGGCTCACTTGTTGAAACACAGAATTCAGATTAATATTGCGTTTGTGGAATATGAGTTCAGCAGCAAAATCCACCTGTTTTTCGCCATCTGTGGGGGCGGCCATTTTGTCACTTCTGTAGGGTAACGACCAATCATGGCTGACCTGTTTTCTGAAGCTGAGCCGTGATTGGTCGTTACCTGAGCCCTGAGTAGTTGTGATGTCATTTTCAGTCGACAGAAGTGACAAAATGGCCACCCCCTGTGATGGCTAAAAAGGGGCCGATTTTGCTGCTTAACTCATATTCCACAACGCAATATTAATCAGAATGCCGTGTTTCGACTAGTGGGCCTGCTGGGAACATACTCTTGATAAAAAAAAGGTTTTGGTTGATTTCCACTTTAAGAATGGGTAACTTCAGTTTATACTTGAAAGACAATTATTATTCAAATGTTTCTTAAAACATTGACAGCACGTTAGTAAAGGTTTCTTGACGGCGACAGTGTGGACTCTGAAACACCCCATTTATCCATTTTGGTTAGAGCCTATCCCAGCTGACTAAACTGGGCAAGCACTGCGTAAATTTTTGTATTGCAATACAGATTATGTCTTCTGTTTGTCCAAAAGTACATAGGAAAAGGACTTAAAAAAAAAAATCGCATAATAAACCATAATCGCAATATTGGGGATTTTTGTTGTTGTTATATTTTTCAATATCATTCAACCCTACTCTGAAATAGATTTTATGTAATATAATTGAGCTCAGCGGAAAAAAAGATGGTTGATATCTCAGTAGAGAGCATCTTCAAACCTGATTTGTCCAAAATGGCATCTATTTCCTCAATGACATCGAAGTATGCTTCATTGTTGGTGTATTTCACACCAGCGCGCCTCCAAGGGATATTGGACAACTGACCCGTGGGGAGCGTGTCGCCAACATTGCTCCCCCCTGAGGAGAAACGCAACTCACGTGTTGGATTATGCTCCCACACATTTCGAGATCAAGTCAACATCCTCCGTCTGTTTACCCGTGAGAGTATTGACGACCGATCGGAGGATTGTGGGAGGCCTGATCATCTCCTTCAGGACGTTGGACTCGGTTGCCAGTGGAAAGCCGTTGTCGAGCATCTCTTCGAGGATTTCGTACACCGTTACCAGGTTGTCTTTGATCACGCCTTCGGAGCATTCTCCAAAGTAGTCCTGTTGTACGTAAAGCCGTTTGAGCATTTGGTCGATATACTTATATGCTGCTCATGTACTAGTATGCTCTTTGTATTCATTAGCAAGACTATTCAGTGCAATAGTAGAATTACTGTGTCTTACTAATAATACTTTTAGGAAGCAATCAAACTTTAAACCTACTGTGATGTCAATGTTGTCGTACTAGTAAGGACAAAGAGCATACTCTACATGGATCTTAAGATGGACATCAAGGATAGCGAAAAAAAAAAAACGTTCAGCTTTCTTCAGTCAACTTTATAAAAACTGAAATGGCCCCTGCAAGGACTATACAGTGGATATAGTTGATATAAAAGGTCTGCACACCCCTACTCAAAAGCCAAGCGACCAAGTTAAATAATTTCAAAACATTGCATTCATTTGAAACCATAAGACATTTTCTCACAAATGTTGAGTTGATTTTGGTACAGTCTGTTGTTGGTGTTGAAGTTTTTCTCTATAATTAAAAAAGGTATGCTTGATTCAAGGTATGCCTGATGCAAATATAACACTGCTCATCTGGGGCCTTAGACAGTGGGGGAATTATGAAGAGTTTGAAATAGAAGTCAGTGTTAGCACAAAATCCTCAGGCTGTTTACACAAAAAAAAAGCAGTAAGATGTGTGCTGACTGACTCCCATGTAACATCAGTTTGAATGTGATTTAGGTGCTTATTTTTGATTCGTCTCTTGAAAATATATATTTTTTAATAAACTGAGGTGTACATATAAGTCACACTAATGAGAGAAAATGTTTTGAAATGATTTATCTTGGTCTCATTTGGTACTTGAAGAAGGGGTGTGTAGACTTTGATATGCAATGTAGTTTCCCCTCCTATGTTGTGTCTTACCTGAAGTGTGTCTGCAACCCTGTGCAGAAATTCAATGACAAACAGAGGAGGCACTTCAGTCTGAATGACGGCGAGGAAGAAGAGTTTCCCTCTGTATATATTAATGAGATAGTGGTGCGGGGTCTGCAGGATGGGAGGCACATTTTCGGGTTCTAGCGCTTTCTCCCTGGCTTCGAAGAAGTAGTCGCACACGCTCCGGTTGATGACGCTCTTCCAATGTTTCTCCAGGAAGATGTCTCCCGTGTAATTAATGAGGAACACACTGTGAATCATCTCAGCTGAAACAATACGGTGATTGTTGTTGATGATGTCAACAAAGCAGAGCATAAAGCATCATACTGACTTATCATTCTATTTTCTGTATTGATTCAAAATTGATGGTGTCAGAAAAGAAGTGTCACATGATGGTACCAAATCTGAAGAATTCACTCAATAAACGGAGCAGTTACTTCAAGCAGTTCCTGAACTTGTAGTTTATGGATTCGTGAAAACGGCAAACAACAACGATGCCACGAATAGCTGAATTGCGTATAGAGAAAATCTTATGAGTAGAAAAGTTCGGTGTAAGATTTCAACTTTTACCTGCTGACAGTAGTTTGGTGGACAAGCTGTGATGATGTTGCCACTATGCAGGAAAGATCGAGAGGATGCCTGCTCCAGCGAAACGTAAAACCAACTTGAGTTATTATTTTATGCCAAGAGATTGAAGAAATTAGAAGCAAAATAAAACGTATGTTTTTAATTCCCTAAAATAGTAATCTAATGATCTATGGGTTGGACGGGCTACAAGGCAACTGTTCAAACTTTTTTCAGGCACATGTGAAGGCAGCTAACCTTTCGTTGCTAATAAGATTTGTATTACCTCATTGCCGTCTTTCAGGATTTTTGTTCCATAAAACATAGACGGAAGCGACCAGAAAAGAGTAAAATGCACTGATTTCAATATTTGTGCAATTCCCCCTTTCCCTTGTTATGCATTACTGCTACTTTATTAACTGTCACGCTTTAAGTGTGTTGAGAAGCAGTGTTTTTTTCTTTCTTTTTTTTCTTCCAGAAACTTGCATTGAGATACATTTAAAACTTCGTTTAAGAAGAGTGTAACTATAAAAGTGGGTTGACTATTGTTATTATTTCTAATAACCCTCAATTCAATATAATAAGCATGTGACTGATGGAGCAGCTCCATCAATCACATGCCCTTCTTTAGCAGCCTGCGAGTCCTCAGTCAGGGTGAATTTAGTAATTTCATTATTTGCGGGATACCTGCACGCTATCTCGCCGGTAAGACGTTGAACGGAACGTTCCTCGCTTGACCAACAATGGCCACCTCCGAAGAACCCAAAGCTAAGAAACTGAAAATTTCCGCACAAGAGAAGACGGACTCTGGAGCTAAAACATCTCCTGTGAAACTAAGGTGACCACAGTCCTGCGGTGGTGAAATGCGTGGTACTGCTAAATTGTTATAACAAAATGTGAGCTTCAATTGCAGTCGGATTTTTGTCTTCAAATTTATGAATGAGGAGAAATGAGGGAAACGATTGTGTGTAACCACTAACCTTAATAGTTAACCTAGTTAGTTAACCTGAAAGTTTGATTAAAATCTGTACTAAAATTTAAATACAATCCTCCTCAAGTAGTGCTATTACAACGTGTTCCCTTGTCATTGTCCACTGAGTTGCCATTGCCGGTGCAAGGTGACCCTCGGTATATAGAAAAAAAATAGTTCACTCTCCGTCAGTGAATTGCTGTCCCGGTGCCAGGTTTGTTGGAGGTGACACCTGAACTCACCGCCGGCGGCCCGCAACAACGAGTGGCACGGCAGTCACGTGGCCTCGACAAGACACTGTTTTGGTAGCCAGTTTCCCACTGATTGCACTTGAACGCACCGCAATGCGATTCTTCACGCTTAATCCAGCTCATTTGAAGTGCTTATCAGTACGCCTCTCACGAACTTCTAAGTATCTTTCACAAGAAATGTGTTGAGGGGAACCGAGCCAATAGCCAGGCGGAGAGCGACTATCCTGGCCCTTCCTCCTTTAGATGCCCACCAGTCATCCAGTTAGGAGGAGGAGGAGGAGGAGGAGGAGGAGTTTGCAGGGGGAGCATCGATATGCCACACATTTGTGCTGAAATTGAGCAGTTTGGGGATTCTTTGCTCCTTTCTCATTTAGCTCGCTCAACAGGTCCGTAGCACCTACACAGACATACATACAGAGAGATGTCTGCATTGAGGTAAGTCTCCAGTGGCAAAGAGGATTAATGTAATGCTTTAGTAATTGGCTGCACAGATATCATCTGACTTGCATAGAAGGAAGATGTATGTGGTGTAGGACAAGATAGTGAGGGTGTGGCGTCCACTGGGGTCCATGCATTACCTTTTGAATAAACCTGCGTGATTTATTCTTAGATGTTTTGGCAAATGGCTCGAGTTACCAAAGGGAAGGAAGCATGTGAATTGAGGCCATCTATTTTGTACCGCAAGATTTTGTGGATTAGAAAAGCAAAAAGTTAAGAGGACAGCCGTTCGTTCGCCCATGCTGCATCTGTGGATGTTTTTCACTGACACAAGGCCTAGGGGTCTGGAAACAAATCATGTGCGGGTCATATCAGTGTGCTTTTGCAAGTGGAATCACATGACTTCCTTTTAATGCAAGGGTTTTCCTAACCAAGACCAAGGGCTGCTCGATTATGAAAAAAATATGAATCACGATTATTTTGGTAGTGATTGAAATCACGATTATTCCAACGATCATTTATTTTTTGGTACAAAACAAGCAAATGTTTAAACGTCCAAAATATACAGACAAATAATTTTTGAGGAAATGCTATAATTGTGTAAATTCTAACCAAAATTTATAAAATTTGTTATTGTAAAATAAAAAAAGCTCCAAATGTATGCATTTCAGTATGTTTTCCTTGTGTGTAAACAAATATATATATTGGATATAAATGCATATTAATAATCGGTTGTTTTTTTCCGAGTATGCTAATTTAGTAATCGTGATTGTAATTGAATTTCGATTAATTGCACAGCCCTGGTCCAGACAACAACATTTATTGGGGGGGGGTGTTAGACACATGTTATCTTTAAAGTCTGGAATCACACAGAGGCAATTGAAAGCAATGTGGAGTCAGTGCATTAAATTGATGTGAATCTTCCAACGATCATTACAGTTTCATAAATGTTGTAACTCATATTGAAGATATTATATGTTAATATTCCAATTAAGTAGAATCATTGCTCATGTGTCCGCGTATGACCATCTGTGGGTTAAATGTTGTTAACAACAGTTCCTCTACAGTGTGTTTGTCTGTAGAATTTCACGGCGGGCCAAAATAAGTCAGACGTTTATGGCCCGAGGTCTGTCAATTTTGCACACCTGCCTTTTATAAAATATTCAAGTGCAGTGTTGCCCTGGAGAAAGAACCGACAAGCCATCTTGTGCCATCTTAATACAATGACACACATGACTGGGCTCTCTTAACACAATTACAACACAATGTCACAGGCGTGCACTTTTTCCTCCATGCAGATTTTTCATAGTCATGTGATTGTGGTCACAAGAAGCTACCTTTTTGCAAATGAATTATAAATACAAAACACATTCAAGTTACAGTCCCCAGTGAGATTTCTGACCCACTTGCTGACTTACCTAAAGCAGAATCAGAGGAAAGTAAACAAGCAGCATACCACAACATTTAATCTCAAGATGTGCTCCTTATTGACGTAAAAGAAAGCAATGGCTAAATCCTTTTTTTTACGCTTATGTTGCAGCCCTAATTCACTGTTTGGGATGGGCAATCCCTTGCTGGACATTTGTGCCGTGGTGGACAAAGACTTCCTGGATAAGTAAGTTCAACAACAGTCAAAATAGTTTGTGTCTGTTGGTCTAAGATTCACCACATGAAATACAAACTGGCATATAGAACACTTAGTAATTTCTGTATTATTTTCTGTTTAACCTCTATAATGGGCAAAAAACCCCGATTTGAGTTCCTAATACCAGTTGGCACCAGTCCGACATTTTATATACTTATTTCATTGACTTTGTATCCGCTGCAATAATCGGCAGTTTTTTCCCTCAGCAGTGTCCAAGCTGCACTGAAGTGACCAGAACAAAGGGCTCATGTGGCTTCCAGTTCAGAGTCCACCCTGCAAGGAAGGCCTTGCGTAAAATGCTGGGATTAGATTTAAGACAGCCAAACATCTAATTCAGCCTCTCCTCCAATGAAGCAGAAATGAAACTGTGACTCAGGCATCAAAATGTTTTAAAGAACAAACAGTTGTAGAGCCACTATTGTGTCTGCAGTCCATGTAAAGATAAACCAGGTCTTGTATGAGGAGTGTGGAGTATTTTTTTTTCTGAATTAATGTTAATAACACATTTTTCTGTGCTCTTTAATTTGTAGATACACACTGAAGCCAAATGACCAGATCCTGGCTGAGGACAAGCACAAAGCCCTGTGCGTATCTCCCCCTTAACAGCCCCTCTTGTAGAATATTGACTATTTGATGTCACGCGCTCGTCGGTTCACTGTTCGCCATCCGCGCTCGGACGGCTCCTCTCAAGGCTGGAGCGGGCCAGTCACAACAGCCCTGTGAATCGCTTGCGTTGAACTCTGTTTGGTTATAGAACAGCAATAGTAGGGCAGCAGATGGAGCACAGCAAGTGTGTGTGAGCCAATGGCAAAGCAGGACTTTTCACCTCCCAGTTCCTGTGAGACAAGAGCCACAAAGCAAACAGCGGGAGATAAAGTTGTGCACTCAATCTCGCTGTAGTTATTCATAAAGGAGGTGTGCAGTCACACAATGCACTTGTTCTTCCGTTAGGCAGACTTCAAGTAAATTGTCAATATCCACGGGGGGGGGGGGGGTAAAAATGCAAAGTGAAAACCATGACCTATGAGACAGTGCTTATGCAAGATGACTCAGAAAAAGAGGTCAGGAAGTCATTGCAGTGCAGACACATTTGGGGGAGGAAAAAAAGTATTTTACGCAGAGATCCCACACAAACACTGCATCAGAGCATTAAGCTGTCTTTTTCGGCAGAACACAGTGAAGGTGGGATATTACTGTCACGACAACTCACAATCTGATGGGCTATCTTCAGTAAAAGTGGCCATTGCAATTTTGTGTTTGTTGCATTTTGCTGGTCCGCTAGCACCGATTTTTTTGATTTTGTGATTGATTGATGCACATCCAGCTCAGCCTTCTGAAAATGTGTTTTCAAGAGATGGCAAATGACTTGGGAATTCATTGAATCGGAGCAGTCCACCATGAACTGATTTTCTGACTTAAACGCTCCCATCCAACACGTGCATCGAGATAAGTTTTTCCCCTTGAATTGATCAGCTCTAGTCAGATAGCCGTTTGCTTCTTTCCCCATATTAAGCAAGCAAATATATACAAAGATCCCCATGCTGCAGCAGCTGGCTCTTTCTCGGAACGTTTAACAGCAGTTGTCCTGCCCACAGTCCCGACCAGAACAACTGTGCATCAAAAAAGGATAATTTGGTGGTTTTATGTTATAATATGTAACATATTATATTGCTCTGTTGTCTATTGCAAAGCTCCCCACACTTTACTATGGCATATTAGGTAATAGTCAAAGGTCTAGGTTTCTCAGCTCATGCAGAGTAGGCAATACATGTTAGCTGTGTTGTAATGCATATCTGCTGCCACTAGAGGTCATTGCCTACTCTGGAACAGACGGTTGCTTTGACGCCAAAGTACTATTGCATATTGCCATGAATGTTTTAGGAGAGAACACTCATCAGAGTGCATGCCCAGACATTGTGGGGAGTGCATACAACACATGTTGAGGCTCTACACACGACTATTATTAATCAATTGTGATATAGGTCTTGCTTTATTATTTTTTTTGTAATTTGTTATTTTGTCCCCGTGCAGGTTTGACGAACTGGTGAGCAAATTCAAAGCGGAATACCACGCTGGGGGAGCCACGCAGAACTCCATAAAGATCGCTCAGGTTAGTCATGTGCGTCGTCCTGTGACATCAGCGCAGTGATTGGGTCTGTCATTTAATGCGGGGTCGTAATCCGTGCCGTCGCTGCGTGCAGTGGTTGATCCAGGAGCCCCACAACGTGGGCACCTTCTTCGGATGCATCGGCAAAGACAAATTTGGGGACATCCTGAAGAAGAAGGCGGAGGAGGCCCACATTGATGCCCACTACTACGAGCAAGACCAGGAGCCCACGGGCTCGTGTGCAGCGTGCATCACCGGAGCAAACCGGTACAATTGAAACATGTTTACTTGAAAAATGCAGAACACGTTTTTTTGATCTCTGGTGTTTCGTCCTTACTGTAAGGTCACTGGTGGCTAACCTAGCTGCTGCTAATTGTTATAAGAAGGAGAAACATCTGGACCTTGAAGGAAATTGGAAGTTGGTGGAAAGCGCAAAAGTTTATTATATTGCCGTGAGTACCGATCTGCGAATGTCACTCGGCTGTCTTGGTCGTGAGACACATAGTGTAGTATCTACATTTCTTTTTGCGTGTAGTATCTACATTTCTTTTTGCGTTTGGATTTGTGTATGTTACCACTGCTGTACTATGTGTTTCCACATGTGTTGATGCAGATGTTAATTGTTTCCTTCCAGGGCTTCTTTGTCACAGTGTCTTTGGAGTCCATGCTGAAAGTGGCCAAGCACGCATCAGAAAATAACAAACTGTTCTGCCTCAACCTTTCGGCGCCATTCATCTGTCAGTTCTTCAAGGACCACCTCATGCAGCTCTTGCCCTACGTGGACGTGCTCTTTGGCAATGAGACGGTAAGGCGGCTTTTCGGCTAATACGTACTTGTATGCGCGCTTGTGTTCAGAATAATTTACATACACGTAAAATGAAAAAAAAAAAAAAAGCAAATTAGTTATTCCTTGTTGTAAGGTAAGTGACATGTTGCATGGAATTGACTTCCAACTTCTGGTAGCTGTGTACTGCTGTTTCAGTACAATTGGACTACATTCTGCTTTTCTTAGCTTGACCTTTTTGACCCCAAACATTCCCTGTTGGTTTAAGGTCAGGGAATTGGGATTGCATATTCATCTTCGGCATGAGGAAACATTACCTCTTCAAATATTCTAATGCATTCAAACTGATTCATGGCTGCTGCTAAGCCAAAAATAGTTGAATCACTACAGAATGAGAAACGTCCCCATATTATTATTATCACAGTGTAGTTTTCTTTTGACAAACTGTCTGCAGCCCCTCTTAAAGTCCCCAAAGAGCAATCTTGCTTTCATCAGTCCACAAAATTGCTCCATTTCTCTTTTTAGAGCAGTCAGTGTGCCCTTTGACAAATTGTCACCTCTTCAGTATGTATTTTTTTTCCCCAGACTACCAGGCTTTGCAGGGGCTTCTTACAAAAAACTTGGATTCACATACTTAAAATCTTGAAGATTTCCAGAGTATTTGTGGAATATCGTCTAAACATCTTTGGCTGGAATAGCAGTTCTTAAGTGCCCGAATGTTCACTCATATGCAAAGCAGTGCTCAGAAACAGTGGTTAGAGAACTAAATGTTGATGAAGTGATTTGTACAAAAAGATCATTCTTTTTTTCTTCTGTTTAGAAACTTTGGCCAAAAGGTTAAAACTTTCTTTATTGAACCGTAATACATTGTCCCACGTTTTGGGGATATGTAGTTATGATCTGAGGAAACCAGGTGGAATTTAGACAAGGTGAAGGGAATTGTGAACTGTTCAAAGTAACAGTCGACGTTACTAATAAATAAGTGAATAAATAAATGTCACCAAAAGCCTACAAGAACAGTTGAACTTTATTTAGAATAAATCAGAGGCATTTTAAATGGTTACAGGTGTGTGCTGATTCCCACAGAAAATGAGTTTGAATCTCACATCCCTCGATATCAAAGGGTGTGCACACTTGTGCAACTACATAATTTCAGTTGTTTATTTTTGCTTTCCCTCTCAACATGACTAAAATGTATTAATTGAATTAAAAATTTGAGGGGAGATAATGGCTACATGAATAGAAAAAAAACATTCCAGCACTTTTCATAATGGAAATGTTAAAAACATAACTTTGCCCAACCCCTGGTATATGAGGACCAACAAACATTCACTAAACAATGATTTTTCTGTTGATTCCTTCCTACAGGAGGCAGCCGCATTTGCGAAAGAGCACGCTTTTGAGGTGATTCGATGTCCCTCCTGTTATCTCTGCTGCACTTTCATGCATTTTTATTCAAAACATACGTCATGCGGTCACGTTTCTGCAGACTAAAGACGTTAAAGAGATTGCCAGGAAAGTGCAGGCTCTGCCCAAAGTCAACACCAAGAGACAAAGGATTGTTGTCTTGACTCAAGGGAAGGATGAAACTGTGATGGCTCTCAGTAAGATTTCCATTCCCCCCCCCCACCCCCCTTCAAATAAAATGATCCTGTGTTTGAGGTGTAATTCTTTCCCCTCTTTGTGTTCAGGTGACAAAATTGAGACCTTCCCAGTGATGGCAATTGATCCCAAAGACCTAGTGGACACAAACGGTGCTGGTGACGCCTTTGTAGGAGGTGAGATCTTGCAAAATTGTCTTCTCTGTCTTGTTAGTGTGTTTCGCCAGTTTTGAAACAATTTCCATCCGTTGCACAGGTTTCCTGTCTGGGCTGGTCCGAGAAAAAACGCTGGACCAATGCGTGAGAGCAGCTCACTACGCTGCCAATGTCATCATTAGAAGATCGGGTTGTACGTTCCCTGAAAAGCCGGATTTTGTTTGATGTAATTTTTATTGTTGTTATGTTTCCACACAAAAAATCATTTGACCCAAAATGTCACCCAGAATTATTTTGTCCCAGTTCTCCCTCGCAGTCAGATGTGTATTTTTTTTTAACCTGCCATCTGATTTATTTTTAATTGTCGCCTTTGTGCCACGCGCGTCACACGTTTTCTTTTTTTTTTCCACTTGGTGGCGCTGCAGTAACTATTAATAGGGATTTGTCAGGCATTAAAATGCAAGCTCAGTAAATCTAATAATGGTCATTTTAATTGTGGCCAAAATCAGGTACGACCACCTTTTGTCATAAGAACTGTCATACATCAGTGTCAACTTTAGGACTCTGCACTCAACTGATTAGTTGTTTTAATACGTTCTACTTGTCTTTAAGGGATTTATTTGTGTGTGATTTTCAATTAGGCCGGTTAACGATGACGTTTTTTTTTCAAATGCATACATTAATAAGTGTCAAAGGCACTGGCCACGGGAAACACAATTGTGACATTCAACATTGTGCAAATCATGAGTGCCTTTTATTCTTTGTTACAAAGACTTGAAACTGCTTTTGTCATCAGTATGCAAAGTACAAAGTAATAGTGCATAAATGCGAGTACTGTTGGAACCTTAGACCAACAATCAAAGAATAATTGAGGGCATTGTGTGAGTAGCCATTGTAATGGTGTATTTCTTTTCACATTTTCAGTACAGTACCTCAATACTCAGCTTTGTTAAATTCGACAAATGCACGTTTATCACATTGTGATAAGATTTAGTTTTTACCTCTTTGGTGTTTGATTGGGATTAATCAATACTTGAATACTTCTCACAATTTTTGATGATGCACAATGGTGTGTTCTTCCTTTTATTACTTAGTGTTTTTAAATCTTGGATGTACAATCCTATTCCTGAATATGTACTCAAACAACAAGAGGCCTCAAGTGACCCTTTTGTCTGGGTGTTGCCAGACCTTGTCTAACTTAGACAAATAAAATGAAAACCAAAAACATCACCAGTGTTGGATTTTTTTTCCCCCCGCCATTTTATTAACATTTTTAATAATGCAGTCTCAAACTCATATATGCTGGTCCTTTTAATATCAGCTTGTATTAAAAAGTTTTTTTTAATTTCTTCTGTTTTCTTCTTGCCCACAGACTACACTCTCACCACTAAAACTACAAATCAATCTGTTTTGCTTTTTGGAATAGCTGAAATTAAATTAAATGGATACTGTATTGAAGTTCATCTCATCATTCCAATCGAAACCATACATTGCCACGTTTTTTTTTCTGTTGGGGGTATTTATACCAACAATGAAATAAAAGTTTAAAAAAGCCTTTGCTTGTGTCACATTTATGAATCATAAATGGATGTATGACACCAGCATGGGACAATTCCTCTAAATCATAGTAGATATCAATTGGACAAATTAAAATCATCATTAATTTTTTTTCAATAGCATCCACCTGGGAGTAACCTCCACAGCAATTTGGGTGGTTTTTGCTTTCCGCAATGTCACTCGGGTGTGCACTCGACCGCCCTGAATCTGATGCAAATGAGGGATCCTGCAAGGATTGGCCTGGAAAAGTGAAGTCTACTTCCATCCCACGATGGCACACAAAGGCGCAAACTCCTGTTATGCCCAATTCTATCAGCGCAAAAAAGAGCGAAACGCCAAGAGAAAGAGAACTCCACCCATGAGTTGGACTATGCTTTGCGCTACACTTGTGCCCGGCACAAAATTGGGCCCCAAATGTCAAAATGGAATGTTTTTTTTCCTGGTATTTATCCAAGAACAACAAAAATTACATTGTTATAACCAATTTTTGTTGCACCACAAATATATTTCTTTATTTTTCTCAAGCTGCCTGAAGTCTTTTGGTGCCCAGATCATCACATTTTAAAAACTGATGTAATTTCTATAATTTAGCAAGTAATGCAAAAAAATAATAACAGATTCAAACAAAATACAATTAGATTGCACAGCAATGTTTTTTTTTCTTGTTTGTTTCTTTCTCAAACTGATGTGCCATTATGATAATCTTCCAATTTTAATTATAAAATTACAAGATCTGGAGATAAGTCTGTAAATCATTCTTCCTTTTTCCTAAGTTGCTGTTTTTTCTCTCCTGATGTCTGCTATTACAACATCCTTACATTACCAATTAACATACACTCGTCACTTGCACATTTGCTCAATATGTTCACTGCTACGAGAAGGTTGATTGTTGGGACAAAAATGAGATATTCAACCCAGTGGCCCCCAAGCCCCTTTTAAATGGGATCCCAATCACAATTGCTGATCTTGCGTCTTTTGTCGTTTTAGTCTCAGCTTCTCCTCTTGCAGTGTGATGTCCAGAGCTCTGAGTTGCTTGAGGAAACCGTGGTTGGGCAGGACGCATCGGCGTTGTCGCACATGCTCGATGGCGTCCACCACGGTTAAGCTTTGCTCCATCATCAGGTAGGCCAAGACCAGTGACGCTGACCTGCTGCGACCCATCACGCAGTGTACCAACACCTTATCTGGAACAAGTCAAAAGATGACAATAATTGGAGAATGTTTGTGGCAGATGGCTAAGTCTTGGTTTCGTTTGGGCTCGATCCTTAATGGTCTGTTTTTTTTTTTGTGCTTGCTGTATGTCATGCTTCTTTAACTTTTAACAACAAGTACCACATAAAAAAAATGTAGATATATTGCACACAGTTCAGTTGTATTTTTCATGGAAGTTAAATACAACTGAACTGTACTTTGTTTTACTCCACTGTCTGCAGCCAGGTCAGCATTGCAAATGAGAATCTGTTCTCAATTGCCTTACCTGGATAGGTAAAGGACAAATGCAATATATTAACTCGCTTAAAGGAGTAGACAACCCCAAAAATTTATTTTCAAGAATATGTTCTATGCAGGCCAACTAGTCGAAACATGGCATTCTGATTAATATTGCGTTTGTGGAATATGAGTTAAGCAGTAAAACCCACGTGTTTTTAGCCATCTCAGAGGTCGGCCGTTTTGCTGCTGTCCACAAAAAATGACATCACAGTTGCTCAGGGCTTAGATAACGACCAATCATCGCTCAGCTTCAGAAAACAGGTGAGCTACGATTGGTCATTACATTAGCCTTGAGCAACTGTGATGTCATTTTCAGTCGAGTGAAGTGACAAAATGGCCGTCCCCTGAGATGGCTAAAAATGGGTGGATTTTGCTGCTTAACTCATATTCCACTAACACAATATTAATCAGAATGCCATATTTAGACTAGTGAAGGCGCATAGAACATATTTTTGCAAATATTTTGGGGTGGTTAAGTGCAGTAATGAAGTACTATAATGGTACTTTGTGGTTTTCTCAGTGCCTCGCTGATGAACTGTGTTGCCGGGTAGAAGAACTGGGAGATGTCGAACGTGGGTTTGTCATCGGCCTCCACCCCAAAATACTGGATGTCCATGTCTGTGTAGTAATCTGCACCAGTCAGCACGTTGTTGTACTTCCCCTCTGCAGCATTCAGCACATGCGTGATACCCAGTTCCTTCAGACCAGGTCGCTCCAATGCAGTCTTCCTGTTCCCAAACAACACATACTGCTTTATTCATTTTTAAGATCAATTCTAGTTCCATTGTTTTTCATGTTTCATTTCTTTCGGAATAATTCCAGCAGTTTGTGCATGTTGACTTACTCATCCCCGATGAAGACATTGGGCCAGACTTGGTTAAAGTGTGCATATTGAACACCGCTGCCAGTCCAGAAAAGCTTCTCCAAGTCGAGAGTACCTGGTGTGATGTAATCACTGTCTGGATCCACTTGAACAGCTGTGTAGGGATTCTTTCCTCTTGATTTTACAGCGCAGGCGGACATGGTTGACCTGTAAGCACAGAGGAAAATAATGTGTAATATGTATGATAGTAAAATATAATCCCTCAGTTTTTGTAGTACAAAAATGGCACAGTATGATTTAAACTTCAACTACATTTATAAAGTTTTGTGTTTTTGTGTTTACATTAAGTGTAACTTACATCTCCCAGCATTCCACAAGACTATACCTGCATGTCTCCTACGGAAGGCGAGTTCACGAGGGAGTGCAAAGTCCCCATGTGATTAACATGTCATGCCATTACAAACCATTTCAAGTAACATATATTTTTTCTTTTTTTGGGGTAATGCTACCCTGTGCGGCCACACGTAATGCTCACACCAGAAACCGCCACTGAATGCATTGTAAAAAACAGATAGCTAAACCTCTGTAACCTATTACTACAAATGTCCCTACACATATCAATAAATTAAACAAGTATCTGAGGATGTCATTCAAGCTTGTGCATTATAATCGTTCTCATAGGGAACCTATGGCCTCTTAGCCATTTACAGGAAGATTTCATTCTATGCAATTCTAAAAACAAGTAAAACCAGGAACTGTTTCCAAAGCCCCAAAATATTCAATCCATTAATACCTTTAATACTATATGTGTGTGAAGCCGAGTATAAAGCAGAAAAAAAAGATCACCT
This sequence comes from Filicampus tigris, assembly GCF_054856515.1. Classification (NCBI taxonomy): domain Eukaryota; kingdom Metazoa; phylum Chordata; class Actinopteri; order Syngnathiformes; family Syngnathidae; genus Filicampus; species Filicampus tigris. The sequence continues at coordinate 13,878,310 of NC_141227.1, read as the reverse complement.
ACCTGTCGTATACGCTACTTTTGTGAAATTTGTCATTTGTTTCCAAGCAGGGACTTGTTCATTCACAGTCAGCATGAGGACACATGCTAACTGCTCTCTCTGTGTTTCACATGATATTTTTAGGCCGTTGCCTGCCATGACACCACATCGGCGTGACACGCAAACATTTGCGTGTACCTTGTGACACCTCATGTACAGAATAACAGATGTCGCTGTTACGCTGCACGGGAAACATTTAAAGTCTAATACGAGGCATGCAAAATGTTTAAAGGGAACGGTGTGTTACATCACAGTCGTGTTAAGAATCTCACATGTGTCCGTACAAGTGTGGGTGAGGTCAAATAACAACATATTGAGCCTACTTGTAGAAATAAGACACCATTGTCCCATGTTTTGGTTTGTGACTTTTCCATTTTCCCATTAATGATTCAACACTTTTAATCCTTCATTTGTTCCTGTTTATTTTGTACTCAATTCAGCCCCCAAAGCACATTGGATGACAGACATAACAGACAAAATGTTTCTTTGTTCAAAACTTATCTCAGAGTACAGGTATCAGTTAATGAGTGATTGATTGTGTCAATGTATTTGTTTGAATTGGTACAGAGACAGCTTAATTAAAAATAAAGTGATTGTGTGCAAACTGGCAGGATACGTTCTGGTTCATGGAGAATAACATACGACCATCATTATTATATGACAGGGTGGTACACATATTTCAATTCAAATTGGGAAAAAAATAGTGGTGGTTCTCTTGTCTGGTTGCTAGCTAGCAGGCTACTTCCTGGTACATGGAATGTGATGTTAGATGATGGGACTGTACTCATCTGATTTTGATGCAAGGTCTTACAGTTTTATTTTAATTCAGACAACAAAAACAGAAAATATATTCCGGAAACAATAGTGGAACAGAACTTTGTCGTGGTTGTTCATCTGTTAGTTAGCTGGCCGTTTACAGAGTATTAGTAAAGCGGCAAAAGCATAAAAAAATTTATCCTGGCGTGAGGGGCAGATGTAATTTAAACGACTGTGTATTTGCAATGGGACTATTTCTTTAACCATTCAGAATTCAAATTCATTCATTCAGAGCAAGCCAAGTTCGACTAGAAATACACATCTGAATGCTATCTGCTCATAATAGTACATTTAGTAATCAGCATTTCTGGTAAATACAATGTATTTTACTTAAATGCTTTGTTGTTTTGTCATCTTATTAGATCACTCCATTCTGAACTGCTCCAGATGACGTAAATGGCATGATGATGATGGTTTCTAATTCTATATTTGAGAACCGGTGCTATTATATGTGGATTAATAAATCGGGTGTCCACTGAAGGCCCAGATACCTAATGCACAGCCCATCACTGAACCAATGCTCATATGTGTGTGACTGTGTGTGTGTATGTAGGTGTGTGCGTGTAGGTGTGTGTGCGTGTATGTGTGGCAGTGCAGATATATTAATTGCAAATGCAAAGGTTGGGCCACACTTGATTGGCAAGCCCTGTGGGTTGTTTGTCTTTTAGCAGCAACTCCTGGAGCTAGGTCGCAGAGGGGGGGCGGGGGCTCATGCGGCGCATCCCTCAGAGATATCCTAGTCGAGTACACACACATGCACAACAAATAAGACTACAATGAATTATATGTGGGCTGAGGGCTGGATTTTCTATGACTGTGGGGTATAGATCTGCACGTCGGTGGGTTAGGCCCAATGGTGGTAATTTCGAAGATAAGCACAAACCGTCGGCGCTACGAGAGAGAGGGCTGTGCCGCTGTGGGTGTGATCACAGCTGACTTCAGTCATGGCATATCCAAGCAGCTCCTTTCACTCCCTTTGAACGTGCAGTGCTATAGTCGTGTGCTAGAGTCTCGATATGGCAGAAGCACATCTGCACGGAAGTGGGCACTTCCGCTTTGCGTTGATACAAAAATCCCGATCAAGGTGCAGATGCGCTCGCTATAAATATAGAGCAGTTAGTGTCAATGGCTTCCTTTGATAGCACTGCGGCGTTAAACTCATCGCAAAATAAAGACAACTTTTCACAACAGATTCAAGTAGACCTGTTTAATCCCTTGTGACAACCCGCCGCAGGTCCTCTCAACGGAATAACAATATGGCATTATCCATTGAACTTTAACATTTGCTGGCTCACTTAGTTCCACAAGTGTGCATTGTCGTTACGTAACATGTCTCTCTATGGGGAACACTGCTGCTCTCCTTGGAGAAGAACTGACATTTACCAGTACTGTATTTGCTCTATTTTTAGGATCAAATAACATGTATTGATAGCATGTTTTTTATTAATTTGTGGTATTTTGTATTATTTCATTATTTATCACATTGCTTTATATGAGTATGACAGCAACTGACATTTTCCTGTATCATATGACCTACATTTGGCCTTGTGAAGAAAATCTGTAAATGATTTGGCACTATTGAAAACATAATGTAATTAATCAAATGTAATGGTATTTGAACTAATTATTAATTTGAAATAATAATAATAATAGTAATATCATTATTGAAATTGGACACTGTGGTACATAATAATATTCATATGCAGTAAGAAAAATAAATTTTAAAATAATATTATCACATATTGTGATTATTAAACAATTGATCACTTATTTAAATGCTGCTATTGCTATGTGATGTGATATTTAATAATCATATCCAAATGGATCATTCATTGTCATTGATTTTATTGTTTCTCTATGATTGTATTGTTTAGCTTATTTTTATGATAATGTTTTAAGTTCTGCATAACATTTAGATAGCAAAAAGCAGTTGCATGGTTTGGGGCGAGATGATTTCAAGATGAATGATGCAATGCAATTTGTAGTTTTTTGTTGAATTCAATTTACATAATTTTTATTACAATTACTGTGCTCATCAATGACATAAACTATAGTTAAGGTTATTATGTGCAATTAAAAACAACCAAACACCGTGTGCATTCTTAATATATTCATTGATAAATAAATTTGAGTGTTTCATGAAGATGAAGAAGTCAATCCCCCAAATTTTCTTGTCAAGAATATGTTCTATGAGCCTCCACTAGTGAAAACACGGCATTCTGATTAATATTGTGTTTGGGGAATATGAGTTAAGCAGCAAAATCCACCCGTTTTTAGCCATCTCAGGGGGTGGCCATTTTGTTACTTGCTGTCAACTGAAAATGACATCACCGTTGCTCGGGGCTCAGGTCGCAACCAATCAGGGCTCACATGTTTTCTGAAGCAGAGCCGTGATTGGTTGTTGCATGAGTACTAAGCAACTGTGATGTCATTTTCAGTTGACAGCAAGTGGCAAAATGGCCACCGCCTGACGGATGGATTTTACTGCTTAACTCATACTACACAAAATATTAATCAGATTCCCGTGTTTTGACTAGTAGACCATTTTTGGGTTGACTCCCCCTTTAAATGGTTATAAAATAGTATTGTATGTACAAAGTTGTTGATATTTTGATGTGTGACAAGAATGGAGAAATATGGAAATTCAAAACACCTCCTGTAGTGTTGTCCATACAAGATGTTTGTCGGGGAGTCGTAGCAGAAAGTAGGTGAAAACAAAGTAGGTGTCACTTCAAAGGAGGGGACACAAACTCCTTTTGAATGCCAAATGTTCACTCAGCTTGTGGAGGAGCATCAGGAAGTTCCGATTGGGGTAAATGGCTCGCTTTTGCACTAAGTGCCTCAGAGCATCGTGGAGGGTGAGACGCTGACGCAGCATCAGGTAGGACAGCACCAGTGTGGCTGAGCGGCTCACACCCATAATGCAATGCACCAGAACTTTTCCTGAAAAGTTGCAGGAAGAAAATCAAAGGCCAGATTACAAATACAGAGAGTGAATGACACATGCTTATGCTTACCTTTGTCGTTCTTTAGGCCTTTATGGATGAAGTCTGCTGCAGGTTTGAAATACTGGCTGAGGTCAAAGCGGTCCGAGTCTTCTGCTGGTATGCCGCAGTAAATGCAAGCGTCGCCATAGAAACGTTGGTCCCCGATGCTTCCCTGCTTGGAGTGAGCCGCGTTCAGGATGTGAGTGATGCCCAGCTTGGCTAAAGTCTTTTTATTCTGTGCTACAGCTCTAAAAAAACAAACAAGCGCAAGCATTGATCTATCTAACTAAATATTTGATCAAGCAAATGCATCTAGTCGGATGATGACATCCTGTTCTTGATCCAGCATCTGAATATTTCTACGTAAAGTAATTAGTGATTTATGCTACACCACTGTAGCATAATACAACGTTTGAACAGCAAAAGAAAACTACCAAAATAAAGGGAATGGTTCTTAAAATACTACATCAAAAAGTATTGTACTATAAACTTAAATACATTGCTTCCACCTGTGCCTCTATTAAAGCGCTTGTCCTGGTAGTACAGAAATAAGTAAGCCTTCAAGTTGAAAAAAAGTCATAACAAAAAAAAAAGATCTGCCAAGGGGAAAAGGCCAAATGATGAACCAAAAGAAGAGTCTACAACTTCCAGGAAAAAGAAAGTTTCATTTAAGAGACAGTTTCACCAGTCTGTGTTTTTATCGCTAACGGTGATTGATTGTCACTCACCAAAACCACTCTGTGAAATATGTGGTGACAGACTCTGAAATTGGGCAATGAAGCTGTCCAAAATTGCACCCCCGCCCCCAAAAAAACAATATTTCTTGCTTCCATTTCTAACACCCTATCTTTCTCTACAACGATGGCGACAAAAAACTAACCAACTCCCTAAAATGGATGCCTCTGATGTCCTATTATAGGAAGAAAATATACAAAACAGTTACTGTAATCATCTCAGATCTTATTGGTCACACACTGACATTAAATAGTTAAATGCAGAGCCTGACTGAGTTCTGATGCTCACCAAAACAGTAGCACCTACAGAGGCAAATAAAACGGTCTTTCAGGCGAATTAAGTTTTCTTTACATTGTAAACAAGAGTATTAATTAAAGATGATCTTACGTTAGTTAGACAACATCCTTAAAGCTGAAGTCTACCCAAAATTGTTCTTTACAATAATATATTCTATGCAGACCCACTAGCCAAAATAGGGCATTCTAATTAATATTGTGTTTGTGGAATATGAGTTAAGCAGTAAAGTCCCCCCTTTTTTGTCCATCTCCCGGGTCGGCCATTTTGCCGCTTGCTGTCGACTGAAAATGACATCACAGTTGCGCAGGGCTTAGATAATGGCCAATCTTGGCTCAGCTTCAGAAACCAGGTGAGCCGTGATTGGTCGTTACCCGAGCAACTGTGATGTCATTTTCAGTCGACAAAAGTGACAAAATGGCCTACCCATGAGATGTGAAAAAATGGGTGGATTTTGCCGCTTATTTCATATTCCACAAACGCATTATTAATCAGAATGATACGATTAGGTTGTGAAGGCGCATAGAACATTTTTGGGGGGTTGACAATTAGTGTTCCAGAGCAGTAGACTCTGACACATGATCGCTGGTGTCTTAGACATTGTTTGAATGAGTCCCATTTTCTCAATTATTAAGATTATCTCTATTAGAATGACTCTCAAGTGCCCTCCTTGCCCTAGACTGAGGCGTGACTCACATGTTTCCTATGTAGAGGTTTGGCCAGACTTCATCCACTGCAGTGAGTTCCAGTGTGCAGGAATCCAGAATGAGTTCCAGTTGTTTAATGAGCACCAGGTCCTGTTGCTCCTTGCGCCCTGACATTATCTCCTCGCAGGCACAAGGACCACAACCCCATGTGTGTGTGTGTGTGTGTGTGTGCGTGTGTGTGTGTATGTGAGTGAGAGAAAGAGAAGTGTCTCGTCACTGCCAAAGGCTGCTCACTGCTCCTTTGAAGGACACCAGCAGCTGCTTGTATGGACGTTGCCGGCCTCCAAAATTAGCTCGTTGCTCTTCGGTTGGCTACGTGTCACTATTTGACGTTGCACGATCGCCAAAAGTCAAAGAAAGAGAGGTCACTCCAGCAGTGCGACTTCCTGTCTACTGATTTTCAACACCAATAGTATGTTGACTAAAAGCAGCTGAGCTTGGAAGTTATTCTTCCAAGCATGAGAATTGGCATGACATCATGACACAGGTGCCTAACATGGGTCACGGGTCAATTATGATAAAATTCTGCAAAACATTTTTGTTTGATTTTTTTTCAAGAAGCAACTCATTTTATATAGCCAAGGATGTTTTAATCAATGCTTGGTCAAAACATTCATGTCTTCTGTTTTCTTTATTGTTAGTTTATGGATAGTATATCTCCATGTTATGGCGATACGTTTGATATTTTAGTGAGTTTGGGACATTTGATATTTTTGTGAGTTTGGGATAGGAAATATGAATATATATCATAAATCCTACATATCAAATAAAATGAAATACATATTCATTAAAATATACAGTAAAATATTATTTACACCGGTGGAGTTAGGGACAAGCCCGCAAATAGCGAAAATCTGCGTTTAACTGAGGCCCATTAAAATGCATTGGTAAAATGTTTTTTTAAAATGTCCGGGCAAAAAAAAAAAACATTTGAAAAAAAAAAAAAAGCGTAAATACGTAAATCCGTCAGTGCTAAACAGTGTGTAGTTCAGTAAATTTAAAATTTCTCCATTAATTTTGGGATTCTCTTTCCATCCATCCATCCATTATCTGTACCGCTTCTCCTAACAAGGGTCGCGGGGCGTGCTGGAGCCTATCCCAGCTGTCTTTGGGCAGTAGGCGGGGGACACCCTGAACTGGTTGCCAGCCAATCGCAGGGCACACAGAGACAAACATCCGCACTCACAATCACACCTAGGGCCAATTTAGAGTGTGATTCTCTTTCCCTGTTTTAAAATTCAAATAATTTTAGTTCACAATTTGATAATTTTTTGTACTACTGTTTGTATACTTTAAAACACCATTTCATTTCCTTTCACAAGTATATTACTGTACCATTACATGAATGCTTATTTTTCTTCACTGTTTGTCTTTAGAAGAACTGATCAGCAATAAAGCTGCATCTGATGAATTTTTATTTTGGCACGGTCTCTTCTTTGCTCTGCAGGTTTTGTTGGAGGCGCATCAGCTGCCGCAGGAAGCCTCTATTTGGAAAGATCCAGCGCTTCTGCTGCACACACTTGATGGCGGACAGGAGATCGAGGTGATGGCGAATCATCAGGTAGGCAAGGACCAACGTGGCCGAGCGACTCACACCAACAGCACAGTGCACCAGTATCCTTCCTGGTGATAAAAACGATTTATTGGAGGGTGTTCAACACCTTGGCAGGCTTTCCCAGCAGCATCACACATTACCTCCTGACGTCAGAGCCCGATCGATGAAAGCAGCAGCGGGGTAGAAGAAAGGTGAAAGGTCAAATGTGGGCAGGTCATTGGCTGGCACTCCGTAGTATTTCACCGTGGTTCCGTAAAAGTCGTCGCTGCCTTTGCAGCATAGTTTACCATGTGAGGCATTCAGCACGTGAGTGATGCCCAGTGTCCACAGTGCGAATTTATCATGAGACATGAACCTATAGAAAAAAAAAAAGACAGCCTATAAAATTTATATGCAGGGCATGCCAAAAGTCACATGTACACTTCTTTCTTTGTGTTTTGTTTCAAGCATTACTCTGACAGACATGAGACCCTCAGCATTTGACAGTTTAGGCTTGCTATACAGCATACTCACATGTCCCCCAGGTACAGGTTGGGCCACACCTCGTCTCCATGGCGACAGGAGCGCGGCGCTGCATGTAAAATCTCCAACAACTCCTCGAGAGAGATCTCTGTTGTCGAATGCTCACCCTCCGTGCCATCTTCTCTCACATTGTCATTCCTGGAGTCTTCAGTGTCACGTCTCACTGCTGACACACCACTCATGACAAAGCTAAAGAGATGTTTTTTTAAACCTAACACTAAAACACTCACATACTGTGTTGCCCTCTATGCACTTTTGCGCTATTTGACTGCTAAAGACAGGTGGGGATGTTTGGCAGAGGGAAGACTTTCATGGGACTGTTTTCAGTCAACACTTTAACTGTTCGTTAAGTTTCAAAACAAGATCACTTTGAAAAGGGAAGTTAAATTGAATCCAGATGGACAATTTTGATTAAGGGAGACAAATTTGTGAAGCGTCATATTTTTTTGTTTGTCCATCTGTGTGTTAGTTAGCAGGTTGCTTTCTTTTTTCATGAATGATGGCAAACAGATGGTTGGTGTTATTATAATTCCGCGTGGGTGCATAATTCCATTGATGCCATAGTTACTCACATTGTGGGAATGAATTCCTGTACAAGCCCCATTGAAGACTTTCATAATGTTTAGATTCTCCCTTTGTATCACACCTCTACAAAGTTTTATTTTTTTTAACCTTATGATGCAACCATATTTGGTGATGATTTTTTTCAGTCAACATGGCTACCACATGATTCAATATAAAAGAATACAACCACATTATAAGCAAGGAAAACTGATCAAAGTGTTTTTTTTAATGTAGCGTGCTGCTAAATTCGGGACTCAGACAAAATGCATATTTTCAAGAGATGCCATTTTCATCTGCGTTTAATTTGTTCAATTGGAAGGCGACTAGAGGGATATTTATTTATTTATTCGTTTATAGTTTATAACTTTACGTCATAATAATAGGGATTATATGATACAGCGTATTTGTGAAGATGACATTACAGCATCCATTACAATTTTCATTATTTTATTTTTTTAATGTTGAGACGCACTTTCAACACATTGAAATCCTCTTCCTGCATTTGGCCAGAAGGTGGCAATGCGCCTGAGATGTAGCCTTCAAGAGGCGCTTGTTGTTACTCTTGTCTGTCTGTTGTTGGTTATTGCCACTTCCTGTTTGCCGTTGCCTAGTTGTGAAAGCCGAAAGCATGATACGTTCTTGCAATGCGAGAGGAAGACGGTTCACCTCCTCCTTCTCCCCCCTCTGACACAAGTACTAACACTGGTTCTTTGGTAAGAAAACAATTATTCTACATCTTACCAAATGTCTGTAGTTTACGCCTGCACAGGTTTGACCCTACGTCTTTATTTGGTTTCATTTTGCCGCGTAGTTTCACACAGCTGTTTATTTATGTTACTCTAGTAACAAATAGAAAGCACGTTACTGTACTGTACTGAGTTTCCCTCAGGGTGCGGTTGCAGTTGTTTTTCCGATTTTCGGTATTTGCCATAATATTCCGAGTTACTTTACAGGCTGAAAGGCCCATATTGTGCAATTGAGTCTCATCACGTCTCGTGTGTCAGTGTGTGACTCAAAAAGCACAACAAGCTGACTTGACACCGCAGCCCATCCCAGAGGGCTGCTCGCGTTGCCACAGAGGTTTTCGAGGGTGTGCAATGGTTACGCTATAATGGGGACAGGAGTTAAATCATACTGTATTGGCTGAAAGCATTCTTTCCCAGGCAAACATTATTGTTTGTTTTTATTTATATGAAATCTCAATCCATCCAAGGGAATACAATATAATCTTTAACATCAGCACAACTAATGATCTGATAAGTGACGAGACGTCTTAAATGGGATTTGCAGTGGTAGGTTATTCTTTGCAAGGAACTGACAATGTAAACGGACCATTCTTTAAGTGTCTGTATCTTATTTATGTCTAATCTGCCCAGCCTGTTGGGAGTTCCTGTTGATGTTGTTGATGTTGTTTTTCTGCTTGCTTCATGTGACATCCTTTGGGGTTTAAGACTGGAATTTAAGACAGAGAAGACTTGGAAAGCCCAGTTTTCATTTTTGTCTGTAAAATAATTTTATGGTTTGTAATACTTACCTGTATACTTCAGTTACACTGCACCCAAAGATAATATTGCCTCTTTACATGATTCCTGCCATACGAAACCAGATGTCACTGTAATGTATCTCAAACACCTAATGGAGCATGACAAAGGTATACTGACACATGTGTTGACTTTGTGTACACTACTGCAGGTCAACATGAAAAGCCATGCATTTTGTAATTCATCTGTCCATGTTGTTTGGGTCTGGGTGACCTTTGAGCCAATGGGTGGAGCGCAGCAGGCTGCGCTGTGGTCATCTTATCTGCAGGTCAAAGGGCAAGGACAGTTTATTTAATCTGTATGCATGTCAATTGCAGTAATCTGACTGGAGTATTGATGCCAACTTTTTAAAAAAAAAATACATATGAAAAACAAGAGTTTCCCCATAGTCAGTATGCAGTCATCAGAATGCAGAGGATGTGTCTAACCTTTAGTAGTGCAAAAATTGGCTAGTCATCACTTTAGACATCTTGACTAAAGTGCCACTTATATCACCTCTACAAAATAAAAAAAATATAATGTAAATATTCATCCATTGATAAGCATTTTTACTATATCTCAAATTGATATATGTGGGGATTTGTCTTCAAAATTAATGGCACTGAAGACTTTTTGCAAGGCATTCTACAGGTCTGTGAGGTAACCGCAAAACAACAACAAAACACACATGTGAACACCATCTAACAGGGCTGAAGCACAAAGACTGCTCAAATATTGCCATTCTGATAGACTATTACTCAAACATTGTGCCTGCTGTAATAAAATCAAAATATGCTTTGAGATAATATTGCTAGGGCAACCACCTTTTTAGTTCCTATTTTAATTCCACTCGTGTGCACTGAATGATTGAACAGCGCTGCCTTATTAGCTTTTCGTTCCGTGACCAGAGTCAACTCAAATCGCTTGTACCTTAAATCATCTTTCCCGACTGAAAAAATTTACCGGTAAATGTTGGTCATCAGTTCCAGCCCCGCGTTGTGCTCCTTCTGATCTGGTGTGTGTGACTTGGCTACCAAGTGGCAGTATTGGTGGGTGCCACCAAATTAGAATATCGAGGAAATGTCCATTTATTTCAATCATTTGTTTCAAAAAGTGAAAAATTTATTGTTATATTAGTTCGCCGGTCACCACACACAAAGTGAAATAATTCAAGCCTTTATTTGTTTCAATATTGATGATTATGTCAGACAGACACAAAAAAATTGTGTTTCGCAAAATTAGAATGTTTCATGTGACCAACAAAAAAAAAAAGATCTTAAACCCAGAAATGTTGGCCTTGTTAAAAGTATATTGAAGTAATATGCCCTCAGTACTATGTTGGGCCTCCTTTTGCATTAATGACAGCATCAAGGCCAGCCTTTGGCACAGTTGAGTTCATTGCCTTGATATTGGCCTTCAGTTTGTCTGCATAACAAGGTTTCTGTTCACTCGTCTTCCTCTTGACAATACCCCATACATTTTTAATGGGGTTCAGGTCAGGCGAGTTTTCTGGCCATTCAAGTACAATTATTAAATGACTATTAAACCAGGTATTGGTAGTTTTGGCTTTCCCAAGAGTTTCCCCAGGTGACTCTGTTAGCCGCATTCTCGCAGAGGATCAAGAAAATAGACCGCTGTGAGTATTGTAGTGTCTGTCTGCATATGTGGCTGCACCATTTGTAGTCAAATATCTGTCGCTTACAGGGTTATTTCCACATTGATGCTATCCTTTAGCCCGTCTATGGCGTTTTTGCATTGTGTGTTAGCATGAAGCCAGTCTCTGAGATTCCCCCCCCCCCCTATCTATTTTACACTAAGCACTGGTTGAAAGATAAATGATCAAAACAGTGCTTTCGCCCTTTTATGTAATAATGTACAATTTAATCCTGGTTACATCTTAAATAACAGGCTTATTCATCCAGTTGCACTGAGTAGGTGACAAAAAGAAAAGAAACGTCAATGCAGCTCATTCAAGCGATGTAATGAACTTGTCGTTTCTTTCAAGTGGCGATGACGCTGGAAGGTTTTGATCAGTCGGCGTAGCCTCCTGCATGCTCTGAATGGTCCCTTTCAAAGCATCTGTTGCGTCATGGAGTCATCTGTAGCGTCGGGTGGTGTGTGTCTGTCTGCAGTGGCATGGCATCAGAGAGCGGTGTGAGTGCATGGAGCTGCAAGCAGGTGGCCCAATGGCTGCAGGCGGAAGGATTCGCCGACTATGTGGATCTGCTATGCGCTGACCACCGCCTGGATGGGCCCAGTCTTCTGGCTCTGACTGAGGCCGACCTACGCGGGCCTCCTCTGAGCCTCACCGTGCTGGGGGACATCAAGAGGTTGGCCATATCCCTCCGCCAGCTCCAGAGAAAGAACCAAGCCCAGCTGGAGGAGCTGGGTCTCAAGACTCACGACAGCCCGGCGCGTGGGCCTCCCGCGGCGGCCGAGTGGGGCTCGTGCGACAGAGGCGACAGTCGCTGCAACGGAGCCGACTTCTCCGGGAATGGCGTTGAGCTCCGACAGAGGAACGGCGCTCGAGCTGAATACGGCTCCGGAGCGACGCTGTGTCACACGCACTCCAATGGAAGATGTCGGCAGCACCTGGCTGGAAGGCTTGACCCGGAGGTGTGGAAGACCATCTTGAGTGTCATTTATGTCTTTTTAGTGTTTGGCTTTACTTCCTTCGTTATGGTCATCGTACACGAGCGTGTGCCAGATATGAGGACGTATCCACCGCTTCCTGACATCTTCTTGGACAGGTATCAGCTTTACATGCACCGAGATAAACAACATATAGATTGTCCACTATAGTTCATTTGCACCTTGACCTCATATCTAATCTACATGCTGACACGGGTGTATTTTAACCCCTGACAGTGTTCCGAGAATCCCTTGGGCTTTTGCAATGGCTGAAGCCTGTGGCCTCATCCTGTGCTACATGCTTATTTTGATCCTGCTGCTACATAAACACAGGTAACCCTAAGCTCCGCCCATCATAATGTTACACAGACCTATACAGTCGCCACACATTTAATTCAGTGTGCAGACCTGAGCTCCATGAAAACATGAGTTTCACCTAATAAAATACTGCAAATACTAGGGGTGTAACAATTAATCGAAAATCGATTAGAAATCGATTCAAACCAATTAATTGAATAATCGATTTGAATTGAACTCTGACATTTCAGCACTCACAAGCCGTATACAGCAACACCTAACAAAAAACAGACCATACCTAGGCTATTTGAAGATACTAATTTAGAGTGCTAAAAAATGATGTCTTTACATTTTTTTCCATTCCAGATGCATACCACATTTGGAATATGTAGATCAAATTATGCGCTTGCGCCAAACATCATTGCGTATTGCGTGTGTGGATGGCTGCAGCACCACACTAGCTCACAGAGACGAGCATGGTAACAATTTTTTAAAAATCGAATTGAAAATCGTCAACTGAAAAATCAAACCACTCAGGAAAGCGTAGTGCCATGCCAAAAATGACAGCGTGCTGTCCTTGTGTTTGTGTGCCGAGTGGCAATTTCTCTACTCAGCAGCATGCACAATCAGGAGAATAAGGCAGTAGGTGAGGAGAACTTCTTTCCCACAGATACCACTACAATAAACAATTCCAAATCATAACCACAAGATCTGTTTGAAGAAAGGTCGTAACATCAACAGACACGCAATAATTGACGATCTTTAGATTCTGAATTACCTTGTGAAAATGCAGAAGATGCTGATCTCTGTGCTGCTAACGGCAAGTTAACTCCCGGTGCATCGTAAAACATCAAACCTAACTTAACACAACTCACACCACAAAATGTGACAGGACTGGACCAATTTCAAAATCAGACTAATTCTGCTCACAAAAGCGAGTGCCGTATATTTGTTTTTTGGTCGGGGCACATTGCAGTGGGAGCATGCGCTCCAATAGTCCCTGATGCAACCAAAAATTGTACCAATAAAATGTAATAAAAGTCAACATAAACAATGCAACAACACAAATTATCACATGTGGTGGGATTATGTAACGTGACGGCGGATCAAAGGAAATTGAATCAAATGCATTCTGCTAACAGAAAATATTCGGGATCTGCATTTTTGTTTGACAGTTTATTTGCTAGCAATCTACTTTCTGTCTTCTAGAGAATGACAATACACGTTAGGATTAGACTGATGGGACTCACGGGATGTGGGGTGGAATGCTTCCACTGAGAGGATAACGTCCTCAATCCGGATTTGGAAAATAAATGCCGCCTTGCTCATCACAAAAGCTTCTTTCCGGCATCGAAGAATCCACAAAGTGGGCACATTGAAGCCGTAAAGAAGCATTTATCCGCCTGCGCCTTTTACACAGAAACTAGCCAAGAGGAATGTTGCGCGACGGGGCATCCTACGTTCAGCTAATTAGATGAAGCCAGGATCGTGTCTCTTGGATGGCCACGGTTGCTTGAAACCCAACAGGGCGGAAGAAGTGAGGGTCAAACTTTACACCCCTGTCACAGCATTGGAGAAAAGAAGGGTCTGTCAAAGACAAAGAACAAAAGTTTGGGATCATTGTCCACTTCACAAAGAAGATAAAGTCCAACAGTGCGGCATTAACATTGCCTAATTGGTCTGAACAATTCAGTAAAATAATCAAATTGTGTTCTTCCCCCCGTCCCTCCCGTGAAACAATACGTAAAAATATGGACTACACTTATTAAGCACTGAACTTATATTATACGATATAAATGAAATAAACATATAAAAATAAAGCAAGCAGGGTTTTTTCTATTTCAAAATATCAGCCTTTGCGATTTGAAAATTGCATTCTGCGACGTTAACGATGTCGATTTGAATTTGATTTCTTGTTCAGCCCTATTGCCTACCATCTCTCGTGAGAAGTGGTCAAAGATAGACACAGCTGCCCACGCACTTTCAATTTCTTTATTGAACAAACGGTATGAAAACAAACACAAAAAAAGCACATTCATTTGAGCTGCAAAGACCATAAAGCACTCAACCCCCAGAACAGCTAGCCAGTTCCACACTCTCATCCACTGACACCCACATCACTCACCAGTCCAGGGCCCACTATTTAAAGCCATAAACACTCAAAAGTCTCAGATACTACAGTAAATCAGGAGGAGGACAAAAATAATACCTACACCCCACGTGCACATTGTTGTTTATTAATGCAAAATCAATTTCGAATCAAATCAAATGCTCAAATTCTTAAAAAAAAAAAAAAAAGGAAAACCCACAAGAGTAAAACCCATTAAAACAATATCTTAAAAATTTGCAATGTAGCAACGCTGTGAGAACGCTGTGCCCCACATCAGGTGGAAAATTTTTCCTGCCATTCTGTGTTTGTACAATTAAAGCGGAAGTCAACCTAAACATATTTTTTTCAAGAATATGTTCCCAGCAGCCCCGCTAGTTGAAACACGGCATTCTGATTCATTTTGTGTTTGTGGAATATAAGTTAAGCAGCAAAATTCACTCGTTTTTAGCCATCTAAGGGGGCGGCCATTTTGTCTTCTGTCGGCTGAAAATGACAACTGCTCACAACGACCAATCACGGCTCAGATTCAGAGAGCAGGTCAGCCGTGATTGGTCATTGTGAGCAGTTGTGATGTCATTTTCAGTCGACAGAAGACAAAATGGCCGCCCCCAGAGATGGCTAAAAACGAGTGAATTTTGCTATATTCCACAAACGCAAAATGAATCAGAATGCCGTGTTTCAACTAGTGGGCCTGCTGGGAACATATTCTTGAAAAAAATAACACAGATTCAACACCATATCTGTTGGTTTGACCTGAGTAGTGCATTCCATTTCAGCCATAGTTGCTGCAAGGCTCAATTACTCAGCATACAATTCCACGCTATCAACAATCAATCAATTAGCACGCCGTTGTGCTTGGCAGAGGTAATAATCAATCAACATTTCCCCCTCCCAACCCTACTTTTCTTTTGTATTTAGGTCCATTCTCATTAGGCGGTTGTGTTCTCTGATGGGAACTGTGTTTTTACTTCGCTGCTGCACCATGTTTGTCACCTCGCTGTCCGTGCCTGGCCATCACCTCAAGTGCGCCAGCAAGGTGAGAAGCTACCACGCGCGTTCCGGCCGCTCGGATTCCAGATCCTGCCAGCTGTTGCCGAGGAGCTGCGAGTCGCCGCATGACTGCCGCTAACTCTCGTTCTCTCAGACGTACGGCGATTCGATGGAAAAGATACAGAGGGCACTGACAATCTGGGTCGGATTCGGGATGACTCTGACGGGCGTCCAAACGTGCGGGGACTACATGTTCAGCGGACACACGGTCGTCATTACCCTGCTCAACTTTTTTGTGACAGAATGTGAGTGGTGAAGCATCTTTGGCGTATTTGCCTTGTTTATGCAAATAGTGGCCGTGGGCTTTTATTTACTCAGCTGTAGATGGGGAGGCTTACAGTGTGATGTGTGTGGGAGAGGTGTGCTTTTATTATCATATGAAACAATGCAAAGTATACATTAGAATTTATGAACAGAACAGAGGCAAATTGAGAGAAATGAATGAAATCATATGGAAGCAAATACCATGGTGGAGCGATGACTTGCTGGAAAAATCGGATTTAAAAAAAATGTAAATAGTCTTTTACATCGGTTTTAATACATTTAGATTAGGTGTCTTATTCTGATTAGTTTAATTTTCATTACAATTTTAAAATGGACATCTCATCTAGGGCCCAACCGGCCGGCCTGTTAAATGATGACAAATGGGCAAATTCAAACATCGGTCAAATATTTGCAGATTCTTTTTACTATTCTTTGCTCTAATCGTTCATAGCGGTATGATGAAATTTGTTGATAAGGTCATTCGATGGACCTGTCATTCAAAACGAAAGAAATCTTTTACAAACAATGCTTAGGTGAGCAATGCAAGTCGTGCAAGGAATTGACCTGGATGTCACTGTTTTACACAGTTTGTTTGAAAAAAAACAAAAAAAAACAAATTAGAATACAAACATAATGCAGCATAAATCCAACATAAATGTGTTAAACATGACACAATGTTATTTTATGCATTGTAAATGTTTTAATGAATCATCTGATTCATCGGTAATCAGCATTACCAGTCAGGAGGAGGACAAAAATAATAATAAGCAGTCAGTTATAATACAATCATAATCATGAAAATCCCAATTTATTGGAGACTAATCTTTTTTTTTTTTTTATACAGCAGACCCCAGCATATTCGATAGAGCTCTGTTTCTCTTTGAGGTGCACGTAGACAGCTGAGCCAAAGAGTTCGTCCGTCTATGATGCAACCTGGGCCTGCTCAATGGTTGCTTGGTTTCGCCAAGGCACGCACACACATCAGCGCATCCCTCACTGGACTTGACCGCATACACCAAGTGCACTGAGGAATGCACTGTTTTATAAATTGGGGAAACCAAGCAACCATTACGCAGGAGCACGGTACAACATTTTTCATGGACGTTTTTCGTCGCCAGACAATAAGATAAAATCCCAGAAGACTTTGTAATACTATCATTCTAATTACAGAATGTTGATTCATCTCTGTACTTTGATCATTTTCAAAAATGCTTAACCTGGCCAATGTCTGTTACAGGCCAGGCTAGTACTAATAGATAAATATTACTTTTGTGATTTGTCTAAATTTAGAATTTTTGAGTGGTTAAAATATTTTGATTGGGCTTGATTTCAATCATGGGTTTATTATTTGGTTTGATTTGAAATCACTGGAACGCTATTGGGCCTTAAAGACCCCGTCTTCACATAACGCAATTAGCTTTAATACTTAACAGGGAACTCGCTTACAGTATAGTCTTCATAGGTCTTTACATGCCGCAGTAGGTGTTGCTGTTTTGGTTAGCCAAGGAGTTGAATGATAGTGTACAGTTACTACTCTCTGGGTTTTTTTTCCATCCAAGTGTAGTCAGTTTCCATATATTCTAGAGAAAATGTATTTTTCTTAATATATTTGGGTGTCTAGATTCCAGACTATGTAACAGATTAATTGGATTTCATTATTTCCAAAGGGAAATACGGCTATGGAATCCGTATTATTTGGTTTTAGTCAGACTTTCTGCAACGGATTAAGAGCAAAAACTGAGTTTCCACTGTAGCTGATGCACTGCATCCATTTGAGGAGCAATGGTTATGATCTGTTGATAAGAAAGAATAAACAAGTTATTTTAATGAATAAAAACCAACGTGCACATATATGACTTCCTTGTGCCAATCCATCTGGAAACCATTTGTTCTCAAGACATAAATCTTTAATAACCAACTACTTGAATTTTTAAAGAGGGCTGGATAATTAGCAATTAACGGCCAGCCAGCCACTTGTGAAAACATATTCCACTGCCTTAATGGATGTCCAAGTGGGCTCACTGTCTCTGAGCTTGTTATTCTTAGCCTCCGTATTTACATTTAAATAGAGACTTTAGTAGCATTTATTACATTTTCAGTAACATTTAAAGAAGGAAAACAACCCACACATATTTTTTTCAAGAATATGTCCCAAGCAAGCCCACTAGTTGAAACACGGCATTCTGATAGATATTGCGTTTGTGGAATAAGATTTAATCCACTCGTTTTTAGCCATCTCGGGGGGCGGCCATTTTGTCACTTCTGTCAACTGAAAATAACATCGCAACTGCTCAGGGGCCCAGGTAACGACCAATCACGGATCAGCTTCAGAAAACAGGTCAGCCGTGATTGGTCGTTATCTGAGCACTGGACAGTTGTGATGTCATTTTCAGTCGACAGAAGTGATAAAATGGCCGCCCCCGGAGATAGCAAAAAACAGCTGGATAAACTTATTTTCCACAAATGCAATATTAATCAGAATGCCGTGTTTCAACTAGTGGGCTTGCTTGGGACATATTCTTGAAAAAAAATATTTGGGTTGACTTTAACCATTTATAAGGATCATTTTGGTGTAATTTAACAGTTTATCGGTTGAATCAACACACAG
Organism: Filicampus tigris; assembly: GCF_054856515.1. Classification (NCBI taxonomy): domain Eukaryota; kingdom Metazoa; phylum Chordata; class Actinopteri; order Syngnathiformes; family Syngnathidae; genus Filicampus; species Filicampus tigris. Next base: position 13,859,611 of record NC_141227.1, on the reverse strand, counting down.
AAAGAACACCATACGGCCTAGATTGAAACATTTACTCAATAGTGGTTGTGGAGGGGGAGTGCTATGTTTAGTGATGCAATAACACATATTTGGTGTGATAATGAGTGTTTACATTCAGCCAGATGGTGTATGTGAGACTGACTCAAAGCACAGTGCTAAAAGTTTGACTCATGGCTCTGTTATTAATCAAATTAGTTTTGGCACCGGCAATATTGACTTGAACGAAATTAGGCTTTGAATACACAAATGAAAGTAAGTTGGTTTGCTCTGGTATTGTGAATAAGCTACAATGATAAAATCCTTCCAAAAAAAAACACAAAAAAAAAATCTCCTTGACTTCCGCTTTTGGCAGACACTCCAAGAACGTGGAATTTGATTCACACCATCTCCTGGGTGTTGAACCTCTTTGGGATCTTCTTCATCCTGGCGGCGCATGAGCACTACTCAATCGACGTCTTCATCGCCTTCTACATCACCACGCGCCTGTTCCTCTATTACCACACCTTGGCCAACACCCGCGCCTACCAGCAGAGCCGCAGGGCTCGCATCTGGTTCCCCATGTTCTCCTTCTTCGAATGCAATGTGAACGGACCCGTCCCCAACCAGTACCACTGGCCTTTCAGTAAACCTGCCTTCATGAAGACGCTCATTGGCTAGACTGTAATACCGGCTCTTGATTCCCCCCCCCCCCCCCCCCAACCCCCTCGTTCATCTGGAGTTTGTGTCCCAGCTCTCGTGTTTGTTTAGGATGACGAGGTGGGCGCAGAGAGACTGCAAATAGGATGAAAGTTGTTCATCAAAGGAAGCCAAAGATATTTGTTCATTTAAAATGATAGCCTCTCTAACCAAATAACTTCTTTTTTTTTTGGCACATGATATAATTTGGGCTGGGGTGGGATGCAGAGGTGGATTTATGGTCTGCATGCACTAAAACACATCCTGGATGGGGTGCACAAGTACAGGTTTGCCTTATGTATTATTACCACTGCGGTGTTCCACTTTAAGCCACTCAGAATTTATCTGGAAACGGTTGTAAGGGGTTTCACACACTTACGTCATGTTTTATTTAATTTATTTGTGGAATGCCACGCTATGATTTTTGGAGAACAGAAGCTTTTATGTATCACGTGAGACTGCGCTCCGACTGCTCACGTCAGCGGCTTGTGAGCAAATAATTGTTTACTTTGTCAGGGTTAAAAAAAAAAAAAACAACAACAACTATGCAATAGCGCATATGCATTTAATGTGATTGTTTACAATTTGTGTTTTATTTGCAATGTAAGTGATAATCCGAATGCCTTTTTGATAATCCGAATGCCTTTTGGCTCACCGACCCAATGTTTACAACAGCAGCAAGTTTTTATATTTTATACAGACTGCGTTTTCACTAACAGTAGTTTTTGCTTTTGTTTTATAAAGTTGATTTTAAATAATTTGTGGATTATTTTTAATTAAAAAAACATATTTAAGTCATTTTATGTGTGAAAGATCTCAAACAGCCGTCTATCTACTTGTGCTGGGTTTCTGCAATATCTGCTGATGAAAGAATACTGCGCTTTCCATTTATTCTTGTGCACTAAGCTCCCAGGTGTATGTTTTCTCTATAAAGGAGAAAGCAAACTAATAATGGCTTTCTGGGTGAACCCAAACAGAATAGATTGAATTTGAACGATCAATCACAGAAAAATAAATGACCTTTTAGGGGGCATGCTCCAAGATTTACTGCTTGCGAGGCTTTAAGTGGTGTAATCAACCCAAACATATATATTTTTTCAAGAATATGTTCGATTTAACAACAGGACCTGATCAGGACGTTCTGATTAATGTTGTGTTTATGGAATATAGCAAAATCCATCCCTTTTTAGCCATCTCAGGGGGCGGCCATTTTGTCACTTCTCTCGACTGAAAATGTCGACCAAATTCTTAGTTAGCTTATTTTTCCTTCCCTTCTTGAAAGTTTTTTTTCCCCAACTGAGTTGTACAGGTAAGGGTGGAAAAGGCTTTGAAGTGATTTATGTTGGTCTTACTGTGTAAACATTTTTTTCTCCACTGCAGACAATCATTTACGCTCACATTCACACAATTTTGAGGCAGAGCTAAGATTCGAACACAGAACTTCAGAAATGTGAAGCAGACATGCTAACTAGTGACTATAAATCACCATGATTGTGTATTCTCATATAAAAGTTAAGTGTGCAGGAAAGTTTGCGCATGGGCTGGACATCTCAAAATATAAATTTGATGCATTGATGCTAGTGTTAAAACCACTCTGGAGGTGCCCTATGGACCGCCGAAATGTAAGTGCAGGGGATGCCTTGTTGCCATGGCAATGACAGAGAGTTGATTCCAGTTTCTAAACCAAAGCAGGCATACATCAATGGATATCAATGTTTTACAGCGCAGTTGTTACATACTTTTGCTTAAAACTTGCATGGACAACTTCACGGGTTTCAGTTTCTTCAATTTTATTTTAAAGTTGCAGTCATGCGTAGCGGGAGCAATGTACAGTTTGGAGAAAAAAATCAGATGAAGTGAGGACGGCAGAGAGAGTGAGAGAGAGAGTGAAGCGTTACATGCTTGGTTGAATTTTACTGACATTTGTGTGTGCGCATCCCTTCACCAACTGATGAATAAAACATCCCAATCTCTGCCAATGGCGAGAAGCTCTAAAAAAGGCTGTGTTGAGACAGGTGCGTGAACGAAGTGTGGAAATGTGCCCACAGATTCCAATGTCTATTGCATGGATGGGCAACATTGCAGCTGGCGACCACACTATGGAGGAAAAAAAAAAGATGAATATTCATTCAAAGTGTTCTATCAAGAAAGGGGGTGAATGGGTGGAGGGGGGGGATCCTGGAGAAACGGTTAAAAGTCCAAAATCTGAAAAAATATTGAAGAAAAAAAATATGCAGGGGGTTGACTGTAGTTTGAAGTTGTAATATCGCCAGTCACCACTAGATGGTATGTCTTGCGCTGATACTGCCCTATGCTACAGTGTGAGTAAGCCTAATATTTTTATTATGGATTTGGAATGATATGCAGGACAATCAGTGCATCAATAATATTACAATTTATAGTGAGTTGATTTTTGGAAGAAAGAAAATTAGTTTTTGCACTTAATGTTGGTTTATTGTTCAGCAGTTTTGTGCCGTCCTTGAGTATTGATTTTTATGCTAGAGCCCTTTGTACTGGAAAAAAAATACAGTATGTGTTTTTTTTTTGCTTCAAACACTTTATTGTTGGGTTAGGATAGCGGGTTTTTTTTCTATTTATGTTTTTATTATCAAAAATAAAATATATTAAGAGCATTTTACACACATACATGTATTTTTGTCCATATTTAGAATAGCATTTTTGTCAAACATCTAGTTAGGAAGTTTAAGTGCCCATGTGCGCCCCAACCTCACCCCACCCACCGGCACCCAGTAACAGCGGTGTCGAACTCCGGTCCTCGAGGGCCGCTGTCCTGCCTGTTTTCCATCTCTCTCTCCTGCAACACACCTGTTTCAAAAGATCAGCTCATCAGCAAATTCTGCAGGAGCCTGATCCTGATCCCGATCGTTTGAATCAGGTGTGTTGGACGAGGAAACCTCTAAGGCATGCAAGAGGGCGGCCCCCGAGGACTGGAGTTTGACACCCCTGCGAGTAGCACTAATAAAAAATTGTAACCCCCCCACACCAGGACCCCCCCCCCCCCCCCCCCCCGGGTCTCCATTATTTATCCCTGGTCTATTCTCCCGACCGTTTAAATGCCTGCTTTATTTGGTTATGCCTGCTTTATTTGGTTATACCTGCGTCAAACACACTCATTTTTCCTCCTTCTACTCGCTGCTGATGTTGATCAAAGATTTTTTTTTTGAAAACCCCTCCAAAAGGTGGGTTGCCATGACAACCACCATTACGCCTGTGATATGGCAGCAGTGTAGCTATTTGTGTCCTGTGATTGAAAGCTCGATTCCTCCCTCATGTAGAACACAGTGGATGAATTAGCTTTCAATTTGTGTTTATCCCATTACATGTACTGTATTCATTACACACACACACGCACACATGCACACCCACTCACCATATTCCCCTGCATAATTAGCCTTAACTACAAGTGCGTCACAGTCTAGGCTTCAAAGATAGATGTGTGACTTATTTGCATACTGTATGACAATTATGAACGCAAACCATAGTCTTTAAGACCATTGTTTGCATTATATGAATGTTATACCTATTCCTATCCATGTAACTGCCAAATTTCACAATATTACTAAGTTAATCTATACTTTATATACCTCTTAACATCCCTGCACTTATATTATAATATACTGTATCACTAAAGGTATATACTAGTGCTATGAATATAGTGGTATAGTGTATATATTTCTATGATTCAAATTACAGTTGTCCTAAGTCAAAACATTTGTATCTGAAATAATATTGTACTTTATTACAACAGGCATTAATGGTATAATTATACAGAAGTTAAAATGACTGTTTTTGTCATCACACTGTTTTCTTCAACTCAATGGTCATTATGTTGCTCCTTCTGTTCTGCACGCCTTGGCCACATGGGGGCAGTAGAATCCAGACCGAGCATTATAATGTACACTCCACAGAGACAGGAGATGCCACAACTTCTCAAATGTAATATGACACTGTAAAGTAAACACTGTTGGGTCAAAAAAAAAGTGTTGGGTCAAAAATAACCCAATTTGGGTCAAAAAGGGAACAACTTTCTGGTTTATGTAGTTGTTCTTTGCAGAGGATAAATGGGGTCCTTATTCATATAAGATATGCTATCAGGAGAATATTTAAGATTCAGTAATAACGCAATACTATTGCGTTTTATTGCAAAACTTTTGTGTTTTAACGCAATACATTTTCATTTTTTATAAGATAATTATTGCAAAATAACGCAAGGTTAGTTTTAGGAAACAAAGACTTCCACTTCCGGGTCGTTTAAATGTATACGCTGGTTGAGATTTTTTACCATCTAAAGATGTCCCACACAAGGACATACTTCGCATGCAAAGGGACAAAATGTTAACAGTTAGTTAGCAGAAAAAAATGCTATCCTGGATTACACGTACAAGACAGGCTGGGTGTGTTTCTGTCAGTCAGTGAAATGCCGTCCTTGACTCCTGTGGTATTACATGTGTTGAACCACTAGAGGGCAGAATATGCATGTGCAATGTGACTACTGGGAAGCACATGAACAGCGTTGTGCAGGCAATTCATGAAGGTGGCTCCGTTACTTTTTAAAAGAAGCCAACACAACACGTTCAGTCTGTACTTGATCCAGTTAGGGACGAATAGAGGGACGAATAGAGGGACGAATAGAGGGACGAATAGAGGGACGGACGAAAATCCACTTCCGTCCATGTTTAGTCCGTCTATTTTAAAAAACTTCTCGTCTGCCATCCCTCCATCCACAATGGCCGTCCGTCTGGGACAGATGGACGGACCGTTCCGTCCCTCGGACTGAATGCCCAGCTCTGGTCATTACTGTCGTATTCATTTTTCTTAAGAAAAACATGTTCAAAAACAAATGTTGGGCGTATTTGGGAATGGTTGAAACGAATTGCTTTTCATTTCACCGTGGAAAGGTGATTTGCAATACAAGCATGGTCACGGTATGGATTAGACTGCATGGCACCACTGTGTATGCCTGTGAAAATTGTTATATTGCCTGGCTACATGTGTTGCCCCACTGTTTGAGAACAAATACCCGCAGCGTAAAGGGTTCAGAAATGCGGCGATTGATGCCATTCATTAGCCCATCTCTCTACGACATTTTCCATTGCGTGTTAGCATTGGCATTAAGTTTGCCAATAAACTGCTTGAAGACTCTTTTTTGAAGAATTGTCCCCTCATTCAGTCTTCCCAAATTGCTTCTTGTTGTGAAGTGAGTTAGTGCTATTACTGAAATTTGAGCTCGCAAGTCATAGCAAGAAAAAGCCTTTTGAAGCCTAGGTAGATTTAAAGTGTGATGAGTGAGGTAGCTGTCATCCATGAGGTTTAGTGCAGAACGAGAAATATATTCCGATAGTATCAACAATCCAACCCTTGCCAGAGTAACTCCTCAGTGTTCGGTAAACTTAAAAATTCATGATTTCTGGGTGCCTCCCGTGCACATACAATCTGCTTGCTGCTTTTTTGTAACATCCAATGCTGTCCAATTTTGCGGCATGTCATTTCCAGGATGCAATTGAATACAATCACCACAGTGTGACAGCAGAGCTCGGCGCACCGAGGGTCTCGGCAACCCAGAGGGCTCCATCAGCCCAATAATAGCCAAACTCCTCTCAGCTCTGCCTCTCACTAAGGCATTACGCTCTTCAGGATGCTCTGCTCCTTCTCCAACTCTCGTTTGTGGATTCGGAGCTGCTTGGAGCGTCAAATCCAAAACGTGAGTGCTTGTTTTTTCACACAAAATGTGGTAATGCTTATCTTTCATGTAGATTATTTGTATACATACATTTTTTTTTTTTATAATTGAAGCAGTTACAGAGTTAAAAAAAAAAAATAATAAGTAGGTGCATGTGCAAATGTTAGATGTTTCTTTCCAACAACAAGGCAGCATTTGTATGTATGCTTTCTAAGAATATGCATCCACTTTGTGCTTAGATAAATGTATTTCCAACAAGTTACGCATACTGTGATGAAAAGATATCATTGAAATGTGTGGTGGAGCAATTGCAGGGACGGTAACACGCACACACACACACACACACACACACACAGTAAACCCCAGCCGTGAATAATGAGGCTGGGATCATTATCTTGGGTCAAGCACTTGGTCGACTGCTGTTATCCCACATCTGCATTCGGAAAGGTAGGAGGGACTGACAGTTTGTGAATAGCATCAGTGGCCGAGCATGCATGTGGAAATGCTGAGAGGAAGAGTTGGACACGTGTGTGCACATGAATTCACAGATAAGCCATGCAGCCGTGCAGTGAAGGAGGGGGAGATATGTGCTGATGGTGAGCACAATTTACAGTACATGACAAAATACTGACAAATGACAGATTTATTTTACCGCTGCGACATATTGAACGAGAATTGACCTTGTCATTTTTAATGGCCTGTCACCCAGGCCGCCAACATTTTTGGAAGTGCGAAGCTACTTCGTAAGTACTGATTAAGATGAAGGGCTACCAGTTGCATACACACTTCTGAATGAACTCATTTACTTGTATTATTTGGGGGTAAATTATGATTGCTGCACCTGCTTGTTTTCATGAACGCTTCAGTGGTCATGGATTATGATGCTGACCTTTGAACTATTACTTTGAATTGTCATTTCCAAATTGAAGCAAGTGGGATATAAGAAAGAATATCAGCAAAAAAAAAAAAGTTTAATACAGAACACTAGTAGGTAGTGGTATTTTTTTATTTAATTTTTTTAGACTAGCAACACAACAAAAAAAAGGAGCTCACAGGTGAGCTATTTTTAGAACCGGCCCGCGAGCTACTCGTGGTCCTTGGGGGCTACCTATATTGGTGACGCCCGGTCTATTGCAAGACTGTAATCACAAAAATAGATTAGGATTGGAAAGGCGCAGTCAATAAAAAAAAAAATCAATTCACTTCAATCAATTTTTAACAGTTGGTCGTTTTATTTTATTGAAATACGGTACATTTGTTAACTGATGGTCGTATTTCATTTTAATGATATTTTTATGGTCTTATTTTGAGCTGAGCTAACATATATGTATTTCTTCAATATCATTTTAGCAGTTTAGGTATTTTATGTTAATATTTGATTCATTTTTATCCCTGGGTTCTGTCTTATTCTGAGCTGTTTTTATTTAATTATGGTAATATTCTGTCTTATTATGAGCTAAGATGAAAACCGCCCGCCCCCCCCCCCCCCTCTTATTCCTCTAACTAATGCATGACTGTAAGTCACAAAAAGCGCTGCAGTCCTACAAAACTAACCTGTCTTTATAAATAACGTCTGATATGACGGCCGTTGGTGTGAAGTAATCAGAGACATCAAGGGACCCGCACTGGTGCCAGTGCCAATTAAAATGTAAATTGATTAAAAATGTATGCCGCTCAACACATGGGTACTACAAGCAATGCAACAAAGTGGGTGTGCGTGGGCTGTGCGGATGGGTGTGGGGGTAATTTCTCCCTATCTGAAATACATCATCATTTATCTTCATTCGATTTTCAGTCGTTGTGGACTGATTTGTCGGTGATTAATGCCCGTGCTTTAAATGAGAAAGGAAGAATATGGTGGACACTGTGGTGCCAGGTCACATTGCGCTCAAATACTACAGTAGAGACTTAGCTATGCTCCCAAGAGTGTCACATTGTTAGAGCAGTGAGGGGTTTTTTTTCTCTCTAGGACTTACGCCGTCTGCTCTATAATGGCTGTTTTTTTTTTTTTTTTCTAGTGTAGCCACATCAATGTTCTGCCACCTCGCCTGCAGCTCGCTCAACACGCTGACACAGTGCGTTAGTAATGATGCACTGTGAAGTGACTGATAGCAACTAGTATGCGCCTTTAACGCAAAATGACAGGCTCATTGTATGTGCCACGTCGGATTTACACGGCAAAGGTTTCGGGGGGGGGGGGGGGGGGGGGGGACGTAGACAATCCATTTTTAGGATTCTGACAATGTCATGCCCTTTTGTTTTGACGTACACATATTGTGCTACGCGGAAGGCAGAAGTCTCTGCCGGCGCTGTGGACACGGTCCGTTGACTGTCATCATGCTCTTCACGTTCAGCCTGACTGAGGGATTACACATGTCACATACAATCCAGATGGATTAGCAAGTGTAGTGTACATGATGACATACGTATAGTCGTGTGAAATCTTCTTTTAGAGCAGGGGTGCGAAACCTTTGTTCCATCATTGGCCATCAATCCCTCTGTTGGAAATGTGTTATTGTCGTATTTTATGTTTCTTTTTTTTTAATGCGTTGAGTTTCAAAGTGTCGTACGGGGGCTCTCTCTATAGTGTTACTCGAGAAGAATCATTGCCAATGTACAGTTCAGTTGTATTTAACCTTTTAGATCGATATGTTTGCACCAGGGTTAAAAATAGTTTTAGATTTTTCATGATAGTTTTTATTTCATTGTGACTTTTGAATTTCAAATTCAGTTAGTGTAAATTAGTTTTGAGAGCAAGTTTGATAGTTTTTATTACTTCTTATTTTTTCAAAATGCTTCATTTTAGTTTTGATTTTATGAGTTTTAGTATTAATTTTAGGGATTTTAAAAACAATATATGAGCACAGAATTTCTTGAGTGCAAGACAAAAAAAAAGGCCACTGTGTAAAAAAAGTCAACTGCAATTATCAAACAACTGTTTGACCTTCCTTTTTTTGAACAGACGTACAGTCTGCAATAGGCATTTTTGCTATAAATTCCTTTTAGTTTGTTTTACATACTTAAGATATTGTTTCAGTTAGTTTTTTAAAATTTTATTTAATCAATATTTAAGTACAGGTTATTTGTTGCAGTGGCTTACAATATTATTAAACATATTTTAGGGATAAAACCTATTTCCTGTTTTTGATAAACACGTAGGCCTACTGGGCGGCACAGTGGACGACTGGTTAGCACGTCCGCCTCACAGTGCAGAGGTCACGGGTTCGACCCTGGCCCCGGCCTCCCTGTGAGGAGCTTGCATGTTCTCCCCGTGCCTGCGTGGGTTTTCTCCGGGTACTCCGGTTTCCTCCCACATTCCAAAAATCATGCTTGGTAAGTTGATTGGACACTCTAAATTGCCCCTAGGTGTGATTGTAAGTGCGGATGTTTGTTTGTCTCTGTGTGCCCTGGCAACCAATTCATGGTCCCCCGCCTACTGCCCGAAGACAGCTGGGATAGGCTCCAGCACGCCCGCGACCCTTGTGAGGATAAGCGGTATCGATAATGGATGGATGGACGTAGGCCTACTATGCTGCAGTATTTGAATGTTGGTCAAGATGGTCCTCAGAGAGCCAAGTACTTTTTTAGGTAGTATCCATCCATCCATTCATTATCTATACCGCTCATCCTCACAAGGGTCGCGGGGAGTGCGCGATCCCAGCTGTCATCGGGTAGTAGGCGGGGTACACCCTGAACTGGTCACCAGTCAATCTTTTATGTAGTACTTGTTACTGAATGTATTACCAAAACACTTGGCCAATAAGGTGGGAATTTGAAGCTTTACAGCATTTTTTTTTCTTAAATATTCCACTCAAGGTATCGAAACACTTATGAATTTGTCATATGGCAGAACATTTTGGACTCTACAATGATTTCACACAAGCATCCAAAGTAATGTTAGCACCGGTGCTATTAATGGTGTCTTGGCTGGTCCACTCCATTTTATAGACACAATAGAAGGCACTCTCAGGTCGCCACGGTGATGAAAGAGACAGTCTTTTTCTTTTAATGAGCCAGTGGACTATTCAAATGTAGCTGCTGTTTGAAGGTCAAATTACATGAATCTGCTTTGTGGTAGCGTTATCGTTAAATACAATCGACTGCAATAAAGCTTTAGGTATGCACCCAAAAAAACGGTAATTGTATAATATCGCAACTTCTATGATTGGTCATCAATGTTAAAAGTGATTTTATTTTATTTTTATTTTTTTTTCTGGTCCTATTTCATTTTATTATGAGCTACATTGACAGACACATAAGGCTTATGTTTATTTTAAGAGAAACGATTGTCTTTTTTTTTTTCATTATTTTTTCAAGAATTTATTATTACTGTATTATTATGGTCATTATTATTGTTATTCTAAATAAAACCCTCTCCAGAACCAAAGTGGAATTTTTCTCAAAATATTAATTGAGCTGTTATGTCCACCGAATCCATACAATTGCATTTATGAACAAAGCAATTACGGTATGTTCGATTTTTTTTTTTTTTTTTTTTCGGTGACAAACGCAAAAGCATGGATAGCATGTTTTTCCATGCAACCTGAGTCAGATCTCTCAACCTGTGAATGATTGTTGTTGTGTTCTTCCTCCTCCATCACAGATGCCGATAACATGCTAAGGGTTAAGATGGATGTCCTCATCCTGGGGCTTGGTGACCCTTAAGTGCTGGCGAGATGTCCTTCAGTGGCGACGCTAGCCAGCCCCCCCCTTCCGCGCCGTCTCTCAACCACACGTCCTCTTCACGGCCGCCGCCGTGGGAGGAAGCCGGCTCGAACGAGACTCTGCTCCCAGACCTGTCAGGTCTGGGCCCCGACGAGCAATGTCACACGTCTCCCGTCCTCACGGCGTTTCTGGTGGCGTGGTACAGCGTCACAATGGTGCTGGGCCTGGTGGGCAATGTCGGCCTTATCTGCATAATTACTCGGCGCCGGGAGAAAGCCAACGTCACCAGCATTTTCATCTGCAATCTGTCATTCTCTGACATTCTGGTGTGTGTCTTCTGCCTCCCTTTCACACTCATATACACGCTCATGGACCACTGGGTGTTTGGGTCACTGCTGTGCCGGCTGGTGCCCTTCATTCAATGCATGTCCGTGACCGTCTCCATCCTTTCCCTGGTTTTTATCGCCCTGGAGAGACACCAGCTCATCATTAACCCGGCTGGCTGGAAACCCAGTATTCCGCAAGCCTACACGGCAGTCGTCGTCATCTGGATTCTGGCCTGCTTCACCTCCTCGCCTTTCCTGGCCTTTCAGCTGCTCACGAACGAGCCCTACGCCAACGTGATCCTGCCGCAGTCTGCTCCATATCACGAAACGTCAGCCCCTCATCACATCCGGGTTGCTAACTCATCCGTGCTTCCGAATTCCCTCCATTTTCACAACCTTTACGCGTCCTTGCACATGGAGGCCTGTCTGGAGCACTGGCCCTCTCAGCGTCACCGGCTGACCTACACCACGTGGCTGCTGCTTTTCCAGTACTGCGGCCCTCTCGTTCTCGTTCTGCTGTGCTACGTCCGAGTGTTCGTGCGCCTGCGTCACCGCAAAGACATGCTGGACCGCGCCAGGACGCCCGAGAGCCAGCGCATGACCCACAGCCGTCGCATCAACATCATGCTGGTGGCCCTGATCACGGCCTTCGCCCTGTGCTGGCTGCCGCTCACCATCTTCAACGCCGTGTCCGACTGGAACCAGGAGGCGCTGCCTGTGTGCCACCACAACCTGCTCTTCTCGCTCTGCCACCTCCTAGCCATGTCGTCCACCTGCATCAACCCCGTCATCTACGGCTTCCTCAACTCCAACTTTCGGCAGGAGGTGAAGGAGATGCTCCAGTACTGCAGCTGCTGCCCTCTGGAGGAGGAGTGTGAGCGCTGCCCCATGTCCACCGTGCACATGGAGATGTCTCGCACATCTGTGCCACTCAACTGCAGGAGTAACTCCGTTTAATCGTCGAGATGGACACAAATCTCCTTTCACTACTTTTAATGGAGCTTCAAGTCTTTTCATAACAACAGATTACGAGACTTTTTTTTTCTCCAGGATTTTAGTGCTAAGTATGTAGTGCAGTGTGCTGTTTGATGCTCTAATACAGCGGTGGGCAATCTATGCCCCACGGACCGCAAACAGCCCAATGACCATTGACATCATTGAGAGTCACATGATATTTGTTCCATCGATCAGGCTGATTGATCTATGTGGTGGCCAGGGGTGGGAAAATCTTGATACCTGTGACTTTCCTGTCATTTTCACATGGCATGATAAACAATGACCTCTCAGTTACAGAGGGGACTACGAGCATGTGAGTGTTTACATGTGCGCGCAAATGTGTTTCTGGCCTCCAAATATCTTGCCGCGCCTATGTCATCAACCTCTTTGAAACTGAGAGCTACTTCTGGGTACTGTGAAATGTGAAGGGCTCCTAATACCAGTTTGACACACACTTCTCAAATAACAAATTTGATCAAATTACTTTCAATAATTTGTTGTTATTTGCAATGCGGTTTCCTCCCACATTCCAAAAACATGCATGGTAGGTTAATTGAACACTCTAAATTGTCCCTAGGATGGGTGGATCTTATTGTTAATAATTAATGATAACCATTTACTTGAAGACAGAAATTATAATGAGGAAAACATTAGGAAACAGATAACAACACTTGCAACGCTTGCAACACTTTATTTCTATAAATTTCTTTCAATGTTTACATTTTCAAATGATCACTTCTACATCATTCCCAGAAAATCACATTGTTCCATCACTGGTGAGCTATTTTTGGAACATGACGGCAGGCTACTTATGTGGTCCTAGGTGGCTACTTGGGGTCCACCGGCACCACGTTGGTGACCTCGGATTCCAGACACTTTTGTCCCTAAAATTGGTCGATTAAAATATTTATTCTTTTTGTTTTTATTCGTACTGTACATCATTTAAGAATGTGTTAATGTTGAATAATGAATTTGGAAACAATAAAACAACACAATAGTGATATTGTTTTTTTACAGTTTACATGGGGAATAGTGACCAGGCCGATCCACGAATAGCAATTGATGTCCATTTTAAATGCACTGAAAAAACATATTTATTATCGTTATTCATTTCAATCACCAAAAATTCTTGAAAAAAACAGGGACGAATCTCCATTAAGGAGTTTTCCACAAAAATTAGGGTTGCAACACCCCCCCCCCAAAAAAAAAACAAAAAAAAACAAAACACAACAAAATAAAAAATATATATTCCAAAATCTTTTTTTATAAAAGGCCTCAGATGAATCTCAGTGAATCCGCAAGTGCCGAACCACAAATTTGCGGTTGTCCTCTATAATGGACATTTAGCTATTTTAAATGTAATAATTGGGGGTTCAAATCTGAGCTGCGGCCTTCCTGTGTAGCATTTGCATGTTTTCCTCATGCTTGTAGGTACACAGGTTCCCTCTCACTTTCCAAATTCATGAATGTTTATTGAAGACTAAATTATCCATAGATGGGAATGTAAGTGTTAAAGCTTGTTTGTCATGCCTTGAGATTGGCTGGCAAATGGAATGGAATGCATAGTTGGGTGATAAATTATACATTTTAAACGATAAAGGAAAAATGTAGCATAAATGATTATATTATTTTGAAAATAAACAATTTTATATACATTATACTGTACATTTAACATTTTGACTGTGTAGTAAATTATCATGAAAATAATTATAAATAAAGATGAGCATGGATTATATTTTATTAGTAAAATTAGCTATTTTATCTATTTTACATATTTATTTTAACTTTATTTATTTATCTAACTTAATTTAAAAGAAATGCCGCAACTGTGCAAGTGAAAGATCAAATGTGCCCTTAGGCAAATAATTAAATAAATAAATACATAAATAAAATTGCCCATAATTGCCGTAATACAAAATAGCATGTTAATATGATTGAATCTTACATTGCCATGGCCTGGACTGTGAGCAGTTTTAAATTAAATGAGCCTTCATGCAGTGCTCCACTGCATCATTACATCTAACTTTCTAAAACAGGGTGTACACAAACAGACAATCGGGCCAAATTAAGCATTTTCTTTACCTTTAAATAAATTTGATCAAAGGCTCAATTGTCAGATGTCCCTGAAATATTATCTTGAGTAAATCATAAATCCTGTATTTGTATTTGTATCCTGTAAAACCCTCAACCAACTGCTCAAAAATGGCTGTGTTCACAGTAGTAAATGTTAATTATGGACCAATGAATAGACCTATACAACCAAAGACAAAAGAGGGGTTGGGAGGAGATATCTGGAAACTCTGATTGGGATGATGACCTTTGTCATACACAGGCGTGCACAAGTCAGTCGTAAAATAATTGTGTCGAAGCAAAATGGATGCACTGCTCATGCAAAAAAAACATCAATCTCCCCTAGTTTGCCATTTTAACCCTTGTGTGGTGTTCGTATTTTTCTTACTCAGCCAGTGTTTATGGGTCTGGTGGACCCGCTAGAGTTTGGGATTTTCAAAACAACACAATCGAATAATTTTCTGTTAAAATACTCAACAGATGTTTTCTACATCCCAATTGCAAGTCATATGAAGAGCAAACATTGTTAATATTTGTTGGATCACATTTATGAATTAAATGTGCTACTCATTAAATGTAAAAAAAAGAAAGAAAATACCCTAACAGTGTGTTATCACCATGAGGAGAAGGTTTCAGATATTTCTTATGTCATTTTTCTTTTGATTAAAAACTGAAAACGGGTCCCTGAGACCGGAACACCATACAAGGATTAAGATAACATATTTCTATTAAACGTCAGCCATTTCCCGCTGTCTGTAGAAGGCAACATTTTTTCCTATGTTGCTGTTCTGTATGAATTGCACCAACACAGAATGGCAGGAATAAAGTCAAGCTGGCATTTTGCTACCTAAAGCGACGTAAACCAACGCATCCTGATAATCGGGCTGAATTTGTGCACCTTCCCATGCAGTCAAAGTCACTAATTCAGATTCTTGGCTATCTCTGAAATATTATTGTGAGTGATTATCCTGTGATGTGGGGTGAGGTATGTTGAGAATGGATTTTTTTCTCTCCGATCTGCTCGAAAAACAGTCGGGCTGATAATCTGCAATGTTAAACCTGTTCAATAAATAGGACACAGATTTCGGCTCAGCCATGGACTTGTGACGTAAAAAAGGTGAAGATAGCGAATTAGGATGTGACCCTGACACAAATAGCAACTGGTTGTGCTGAATGTGTGTATAAAATGTCTCCTGAGTCATTAAGCGCAATACAAATGACAAGGATAAGAGTTTGCAGCGAAAAATTTAGTTTCCGGACAAGCTAACAGTTACCCTAGCTTCTTCTATTTCTTCTACTATTCTACTATTCTTTCTTCTTCTTTGTATTTTACAGCAGTCTGGTTGCCCTGTGACATGCTGCCTCTAACAGGTCAGTATTAGTAATACGATGGACATTTTTGGGAGGAGACTTTGGATTGTCAGTAGCGGTATTGTATTGTATGCGGTGTGCTGTCTTGGTCATCATAAGTACTCTATAGCAGTTGGAAGAACGCATGTGGTGATTTTTTTTTCCTTGTCATGTTGGTCTCACATTTTTAAAATCAGTTAAGATGTTAAACGTTTCTTTGAGTGTACCTGCTTAAATGGGACGTCAAGTCAAAATGTGTCTTTCCAATATTAAGTTCTTTGTGACTCACTTATCTAAATCAACATCCTGATAAATATTGCCTCTGTGGAGTCTGAATTTAGCAGGAAAATCTTCCCGTTTTTATCCATCTGAAGGGGCGGTCATTTTTGCCACTTGCTGTCTACTGAAAATGACATCATAGTGCCTAAGGGCTCATATAAGGGCAATTTAGGGCTCACCTGTGATGTCATCTTCTGTTAGCAGCAAGTGGCAAAATGGCGCTGCCTGAGATGGATAAAAACGGGTGGATTTTGCTGCTGAATTCATATCCCACAAACACAATACTAATCAGAATACTGTGTTTAAACTAGTAAGGTCACATGAAACATATTATTGTACACAAAAAAATTGGTTTGACTTTCTTTTTAAAACAGAGGTGGGGAACCTTTGGCTTACAGGCCACACAGCCCACAAGAGCATTCCAACCCCACACCTTGCATTTCTAAAAACATCATAAAACCTAAGAGTACAGTTTGCAGTCTCCCAAAGTGGTTCATCAACCTGACGCAAGCTGCACTGTGAACCTTATATAAGAGTGTATAGGTTTTCGGCTTAATAGTAGTCGTGGTAGTCAGAATGATCCGTTTCACACATGCATGACATTATTTTATGACATCAATATGAAATGAAACCGAGATTTTGTCTTAGAATGCATGTTATAACATAATTTGTTTCACTAAAGAAGGGGTGGGGAACCTAGCCTGTACGCCATGTACGAGCATTTGATTTGGCCCTCCATACAATTAGAAAAACTTTCAAAACATTGGAGAAACTGTTATAAAAAGCCAAACACTGAATCACAAATGCTCATTGCAATTTCTTTTGAATGTTGCATTATATTTTTCCTTTTAAGGACTTTGTAACTCAAATGATCACTAATCCGAAAAAGGATCTGTAACCCTTGTTTTAAATGTTGCTTGTTTGTGCAGATATTGCTGCATGAAGTGCTCCAAAGGCATATGCTCTACTATTAAGTATCTGTCTGTACAAGGTTAACACAAGTGCATTTATGTGATCAAAAAGGACAGAGGAGTTTTATTATGTAAATATTTCCTGTATTTTAATTTTTTTTTTTTTATGTATCACATCTGTGCTGAGAAATGTGCATTAACAGGCAAAAGCGAAGCATATGTTGTTTTGTGATAATGTGGGAAAAAAATGTGTTTTCCATGTGGAATTCAAAGCTTGCATTCAAAGATTTCTCGTTAAATTAATAAATGTCAGTATGATTTAGAAGTGACTTGCCCACCATTCTTTGTACATGTGCATCACACACACACACACACACACACACCCACACACTGATCCACATACACAACATTCTTTTCTCCATATTAACTATCCATCCATCCATTATCGATACCGCTCCTCCTCACAAGGGTCGCGGGGCGTGCTGGAGCCTATCCCAGCTGTCTTTGGGCAGTAGGCGGGGGACACCCTGAATTGGTTGCCAGGCCAGCCAATCGCAGGGCACACAGAGACAAACATCCGCACTCACAATCACACCAAGGGGCAATTTAGAGAGTCCAATCAACTTACCATGCATGTTTTTGGAATGTGGGAGGAAACCGGAGTACCCTGAGAAAACCCACGCAGGCACGAGGAGAACATGCAAACTCCACACAGGGAGGCCGGGGCCATTATGTAAAATATGTATGCTTTTCCTTTGGATGAAGAATTTTAGACTGGTTTGTGTTTACTCGGATTATATTAATATATATATATATATATATATATATATATATATATATATATACATATATATATATATTAATATAATCGACCAATACAAAAGAAGTTGACTATGAACATTTTACGATGGTCATTTTGAAATCACCTCAATAAAAAAATCTAGACCTCCTTGATATAACTTGTCCCATTTTACTTTAAATGTTGTATTTAGAGAGGAAAAATATAAAACATTAAGGCCAACAGAGAGCAAGGTATTTATGGACTTCGTTCACGTTTTTCTTAACTGAATGGACTTACATTCAATTTCCCTTCCTTGCTTTATAGAGGTGACGCACCCACTCTCCGCCAATCAGCAGATCGTATCCCACAATGCATTGTCCCTCAAACCTCGGGCGCGAATTGACCCTGTGTACTTGGTTGAGAGTGGGCGATTTAAAGCCCATTGCCGCTGAAAGTAAGTATACGACACGCGTTTGAGTAGATACAAACATTTATGTTGTGTGGTCTATAATTAACACGCTTCAAAACACCCATGTTGGGATTGTGCGGAAGCCATTAGCTGAAGAGTTAGCCCGTGCTAACTCTGGTGAAAGTTAGCCCATGGCTAAAATAGTGATGATTATTACGTTAGTTATGACGATTGCGTGTTGAACCAGAAATATCTGTAAAGTTTAGACATAATCTATACTCTTCTTGGTTGTCGTTGGTGCCTCTTATCTACGATTAGAAGTGTAACATTGCGACATCGACACGAAAAAGAACGAGCAACCTCCTGGATTACAAACTTTATAGCCCCATTTTTCAAGTCGAAAACAACCGGTATAGACTGCAGTTTAAAAAAAAAGTCAGCATGCTTATTAATTGTTTTTGTCAAGGGGAATCTTGAAGCTGAAGATGCCAGTAATAACGACAAGCAACAGCGGCGCAGTTCTTAAAGGTAATGCATCCTTAGCATTACGGCGACCTAAAAAATGAAAACAAAAACAAAAACCACGCAGTGCTACAGCTAATGGCTTAACATGTCTTTTCCAGACGTCGTTGCTTATGTGGATGTGTGGTCATCTGACAAGAGAGCAAACTATTCGAAACCTTTCATTCAGCAGCTACAGGAAATGGGCGCTCAGGTAATATAATGTCAGATTCACTTAAGTACAAATGTAGAAAGTGGTAATTTCCTAAGAAGTACAGAGTGAATGGTGTGAGAGAGAGATGCTGTTGCTGAAGAAAGTCTTATTTCTTAACGAATTAACTTTGGTCCGTGTACTTCACTGCATATCAAAGAGATAATCAATCAGTAGCTGGCATTGATTTTCTTTCCATGATTCTGCTCGCAGAAAACCTCCAACATCTCAAATTTGGGCTAACAAAATGTGTAGCTTAGTTTTCCAAACAAGCAACTTATTTTGTTCTTTCAGTGAGTTTGCAATGGCAGTTTTTGTTTAGCAATGGCATTGCTGTAAATTTGAGTTTGAAACGGAAGAAGCAAATGTAAAATGTTTTGATGCAGTGGAACTTTTGAAATTGAATAAATGCCGCTGAAGTGGCTAAAATTTGAATTCAACCTATTCTCAGGAAAAATTCACTTTGAAAGTCACAGAGTTTAAAATGTAACAATTGCATGAGACCTCAGATCAGAAAGCAACAAATGATTTTATGTCTGGACAATTTTTTTAGGTTTTTTTGTGGATTTTTATGCATCGAAAGATGGACTGCCTCACAAGGACTCATTTCAGTCGACACTAAAGGATTATCTTTGTGTGTCGTTATAGCAGTAAGGACTACAGCAGCACAGCTGTCCCAAAAATTTCATTCAGTGGCCGTTCGTGTTGTCACTTATCTAAATGAATTAAGGGACAGTGTTTTGAAGTTAAATAAATAAAATACACCTCACTCCAATTATCCCTTTCCATAAATATGTTAGCAGCTGTAAAATGTATTTTGTACACTTGAATGAAAAAAAAAAGAATCTCATGTTACTTGGGATGTTACATAAAATTACTTGTACAGTTCATAACTGAAATATGGTGGTGACACTTGACCATGGAACAGAATTCTTCAATTTCGTATAATAAATGTTTTAAAAAATATAAACAAATAGGTCGATCAGTGTAAAT
Source organism: Filicampus tigris (assembly GCF_054856515.1). Taxonomy (NCBI): domain Eukaryota; kingdom Metazoa; phylum Chordata; class Actinopteri; order Syngnathiformes; family Syngnathidae; genus Filicampus; species Filicampus tigris. The sequence continues at coordinate 13,839,743 of NC_141227.1, read as the reverse complement.
GTTTTGTCTCTCAGCATTCACAGGGTTATGTTGTAAGATGCACAGTGAGTCTACACTACACACAAGTAATTGATGACTTTATTCATTACAGGTATCAAAAACATTCAATAAAAAAGTAACTCATGTAGTCTTTCACAATGGTCATGCTGCCACATGGAAGAAAGCCAAAAAGAGTCATGTGAAGCTCATCTCTGTTTTGTGGATAGGAAGGTATGTATGCACAACTCTATTGGCACTAAACTAGTGCAATTTCTTTATTGTATCTATGTATTGATTGTTTGGAGGCATACAGTAATATTGTTGCCGAAATGATGTCCAGATGTCATGACGACGGTGTGCTGGTAGATGAAGAGTTGTATCCTGCCTTAAATGATGAAAGCAATCTGGTACTAAGGAACAAGAAAGTAAGTAGATTCTTTCTCTCTTTGTAAAGTCATTTCATGTGCTATTGTACAATTCCCAACTGTTGGCTGGCAGGAGTCATTTTTCTCTCCATCGATGAAAGCAAAATCAGGTTTTTAGATCCTATTCTGGAAATGTTTTTGCTTTCACTGTCTGCCACTTGACTTGTTTTACATACAGAAGCTTAGTTTGCTGACCTTTAGGCTATGTCCGTCAAAAAGGGTTTTAGCTTTTGAGATATTCCTGTCGGTAGTAGAACTAAACCTAACAATGTTTTTCCTCATCTATAAAGTCTCCTGTACAATATGTATAATTGATTCTTGGGTTCAAATATTTTACTTTAAACATTGTTAAATTGATAGATATTGTAAATAAACAAAACAAAAAACCCCACTTCATGTCAATTGCAACATTTCAGCAGACCAGTGCTTAAACAGTTAAGGTGTTGAATACCTGTTGATATCATGTTGGTGTTGGAATGGTGCAGCATCGTTGCATGCAGCCTAGAGACTATCCAGAGAGGACGCCAGAAAATGACAGACGCATGAAGAAGAAGTTCGATAAACTGATCAAAGACATCGCTCCCAAGCAAGCAATGGGTAAAAAACAAAAACAATCGTCTGCTTTTTTGTTTTTATGTTAAAGGTACACTTGGATGAGCTTAACATTGGCACTTATATAAAAGGATTGCATGTAAAAATGACATCAGTACTAAAATGCTCCGCCCAAAAGACTCTGTTGTGATTTAAGGGCTTATTTTTGTAATTGGATTTACGGCAAATTGCCCCCCCCCCCCCACACACACACACACACGCACACACTTTTGGGGCTCGGCTTGTTATTTTTTCGGTTTCAGCGGTCTACGTCACGGGAGGGAGACAAGCTGGTAATATTGCTCGCTTGCCAGTTTTGTTGTCTAAAACGGCGACCGATCGCCACCAAAATGCAAATGCACATTACTACTCTTGTCCGCTTCAACCTGTCAAAGTATAAAAGTGTTCTGCACAATAGTTTGGATCTATTGACAGCAAACGTGAGCTCATCATGATCACCTCCACAAAATCAAAAGTACCGTGGCGATCGCTTCTCCACCTACACAGGCTGAAGCGGACAAGAGCATGAATGAGCATGAATACGAACCCTGACTGCTTATATTTCGGACATTTGGCTAGGCTAAACTCGTGTCAACTCTCGGGAGGCAGACGGCGACTGGCAGTGGGCAAGCAATGAGCATGGCTCTTTATCTCCACCTAAGAGTAGGATAACGGCACGTCTAATAGCAACAACTAGCTTCAGGCCGTTAAAACAAAAGGCGTTAGCACATCAACATTAGGTGCTTACTGTCTGCCCAGCCTGAGTCTTCATGTCGCGAGGTTGCCTCCCAAGCAGTCGCATGCGTTGTCCGACACCGCTAACCCAGCTTCGGCGTGAGTGAAGCGGCGTGAAAGTGAGGCAAGACCTCATCGAACAAGTGTCAATGTTCAGCGAACAAAAAGTTCTAGCGAGGGAGCTGACTGCACAGCCGAGTGTGGCCGCATTGGGACGTACCGTTTCGGCTGTTACGTTCCATTGGATGGCGTGTTGTCGGTTGAAAAACTGGCCATTCCTCATCCAAATAAATGTGCACGCCTACTCATTCCCACTTCAGTCTCTGTAAATATCCTGACTGGTGTTTAACCGTCTAACAGTGATCAGCAAAGAAGCAGTGTTTTGTTTTTTTTTTTTTGCAAAGAAGCAGTGTGCGCTCGTCCCAGCATAAATCTATGTAACTCTGCTCACTTCCACATTTCCTCTTTCTCATATAAATCAGGCACGGAGAGGTTAATCCTTTTGATATGTTGAAGTGGGCATTGGTAGGGATGTCCACATAAATTTTGGTACCAATTGATCACTGTTTTTGGACGTTACAAGCAATGAAAATACAATAATTTCCAATGGAGAGTTTGCAATCGGTCCCCCCCCCCAGTGACTCCGACCGAACAAGGATAGAACGGTAGGGGGCGCGGCCATTTGCCTCATTAACAAGAGGCATTCTTCATGGTGTCACTTATTTCCTAATTTCTCCCAAATTTATTGATAAAATAGAAAATGACAATTATTTTCATTTTCCTGATCAAAAAATATATAAAGTGAACTTGTTAGTGAAAACATGGCCAACATGGCCATCCCGGCTCAACCATCGCTTTAAACTAAAGTTTGCTATTTTACTAATTTTCTCCTCCACAGTCACAGATTATTCGCCAATTATTATTGATGAAGAAAGTGGAACTGTGTATAGCCCAACATATAGAAGGGCTGATTATATGGCAGAGCGCCTGAAACACATGAAAGAGAAACATGAAAAGATCTCGCCCACAGGTAAATCTTGTCACATATTTGAACTGATCATTTTGAGACATTTAATATATGCCATTAAAAAAAAAAATCACATCTATTTTGATTTTTCAGTCTCACAAATGTCTTCGTCATCGGGAGTGAAGCCCTCACCGGGGAACTCACCGACCGTCTTCAGGTTTTTTTGTAAGCCAACCAGAAAGAAAATTGTCACGTGCAGTATTTGTGTTGCATCCTTATTTTCACTGATGGCTTCTAAGAAATAATTCACAGTGGCTGAATGTATCATTGTTGTCTAATCTTTATTTGTGTTTTCACAATGTCTCAGTGAGTGGGTGACATACTGTACAATCTGGTAATGTGCGAAGTGCTGAAAGATGTCTACAGTCATATTTCACTTGAGTACATGTAGAAACTAAACTTTCAACATTTTAAGATCAGATTTTTTCCCCCCCTTCCTATAGCTGAAAATTCTGATGAGGACTCCAGTGCTACTGTTGTTGAGCTCGGTCACTCCCCTGACAAGGAAAAAGATCGTCAAGAGAGTGACGGTACAACGCAGAACAAACTTGACAAACCCTTCAGCATGGACTTGGAGAAGCCGTGGCTCTCACCCTGCCGTGATGTTTCAGAACGCCCATCTTTTAGTCCTTTGAAATGTCCTGACTTTACAATAAATGAAGAGGAAGGGAAGATGCCAGAAAAGCAGCAGATGTCTTCAGTAACAAAATCACTAATGGAGAAATTTGTGGATGAAGCACAAAGCCTGGGGGAGGACGTAACATCTGCTGATGGCGAGAATGCTCGCAAAAGAAAGCAGAGGTCACTGATGCATTCCTGCAGTTCTCTTAATAACATGCTGGAGCAGACAATTGACAAATCTGATAAGGGAAGGCAAAATATTCACTTGGCAGAAGTAAAGAACAATACGATTCCTGATGCTGTGAACTCCTTTGGTCACATGTTGGGCAACACGCTATTAAATGACCATTCAAAACTACAGAACAAGAGAACGCAAGGCAGACATTCTTGCTCTGCACTTGCACGCTCTTTTAGTTCACCCAGCAAATCTCACAACGTTGCTTCGAGTTCCCCTGATGGAGATGACGACAATGATGTGTTTGATGACTTCTTCTCTTCAACCAGGCACCACAAGAATCCCAGGAGACTTCTCTTGCCTGTTCTGCCGGACCTGACAGACACCGATATCCCCTCTGAGTTGGTCTATGTCCCAAAGAAAGGAAAACAAAGGAGATGTAAAAGTGCTGCGATGGAAACTAACAGCTCAAAGAAGAGGAGGAAAGTAGAGAATAGTGAACACAGTTGCAGGCCGCAGTCTGTTTTGAATGCCTGTCCACAAAATGTCAACCAAAATCCGCCTGCTTTTGATCGTCCAAATGGTACCCGTACACTGGCTGCTAAATGCAGAAAGCAAAGCACTTTGCCATTTGTAGGCATCAGTGACGCTGCATCAAGGCAAAAAACATCCGCCTCTGTTCATCCAACAAAGCTAGCAGAGAAGACGACAACCTTGGAGATGGAAACTCACTCTGGTTTTTGTCAATTATCTCACAATTTTCAAAGTGAGTAGCAAGGGTACTAAACCTTACAAATTACACTGCATGAATAACAAATCTTCATTGTAATGAACTAACATTCTCATGATACATGTTGGTGCTTTATCATCCCTTGGTCATTTCGGTGATTGTCGCTTCTTTGCACTGCAACTGGATAGGAATAAGCTATTTTATGGCATTATCTAATAAAGATTAAAGTCTGCCCGTGACTGTTCCCTAAAGTTTTGGGTTCTCTTCTCACAAACGTGTTCTCAGGTTTAAGTTGCATGTTGATAAATTGTAAAAAAAAAAAAAAAAAGTTCTCATTTTCATTCAAATTTATTGTCAAACTACAACCCACTTTCACTGTCGACACAAATTTAAAAATATCTCCCAGAATCTGTTACCTCATGAGTAGTGTTTGCTACCAGTTGTTAATAATTTAGTTGTGCATAAACAGTTTCATCATGCACTTACTTAGGTCATACATTTTCATTTTGGATCAGCTGCTTATCTGATTGGTATATACAGTACAGTATAGTAATTTATTGAATGTGGCAGCTCCTATTTGATACGGTGTAAGACCGTTTGCAAAAAGTAATATTGAACATTGTATCTGAATTTCACTTAATATTCTGAAATCTGGTGGCTCTTTTATGCAGTAATGCTGTTGCAGTTTAAAGTCAGACAACAGCCGCAATAGCTGCTTCAATGTTTTCAGTGTTTTGCCTTTGTTGCCAATGTAGGCAGAGGAAATAAAAGTATGGCGCCAGCTACTTCGACAGAAATCCCAGATGAAAACCAGGAGAAGCCCAATAAGCGCCCCTGCTCCTTTTTTCAGAAAATCGGCAAAGCAAAGGTAATAACTGAATTCTGTCTTTTTAAATCAACTGTATCTGCTATTCACAATAACTTACAATTCCCATAAAATAAAGCAGAGCCGATTTTAATGCTCCCAGTTCTGCCTGGTTCACATAAAAATGACCTGTTAAAAATGGACCGATTGCCAATTTTTCGTATGATCTTTGAGGGTCATTTGTTGAATCTTATGCATTTATCTTGCAGCCCCAGAGTATGATATAATCATGTCATCCATTGTATTCCTTGATACAGGCAGCTTAGGATGCACACCAGCCGTGATTCGATCGAGTATTTCCTCTGAAGGGCTGCGATTCGCCAATGGGGCTTGTGTCTGTCTGGTCTTTGGGTCTTCCTGTGTTTTTGCTTTTGTGATGATGGAATATAACTTCCTCCTTTGTGAAATGCACCTGGCCTTTGTTTTCTTTATGTTGTAAACCTTAACATGCCACAGCTGAAAAAAAGCTAAACATTACATCCTATACCCCCAAGGGAGAAATGTTAGGTTTAAAATGCAAGCTTATCATAGCTAGGAAGCTTTTCTGTCTGCCCTGTAAAGATCGTGAGGTAACAATACAGGGGTCCTTTAGATCTCAATTGTTAAATAGTGCAGCCTTTTCTCAGTCTCAAAATGATCTACTCGCGCTGTAAATGCAGCCAGCGATGTTGGTGGTCACAAACTAGCTTCATTGTCCCTCTGTGATTTACTTAAATAGCATCATTTTCAAGACATCAATATGACGTCTTGTCATTCTTAGCTTGTGCTGAGGAGCACTTTGTTGTAGGCTCATTATTTGCAACACTGTCCTCTTATGCACGAGATGAGCCAGCGATCTCTTTGTGCAATCGTTAGTTTGAAAGGGCCTAAAATGAACTATTATCAATGGCCCCGTTGTGGATCGACATTACACTTCACAGTAGTGGGAAAGCGTGAAGTAGCAATTGTGGTGTGTTGGTGATTATTTCTCCCGCGCTTCTTATCAGTATTAATGGGATGTTGGAGCATGGGTGAGGTCAAGAGGGGAGGCTTACCACACTTTGATTGACAGGCCGCTCTCGGCCCTTCCAGCTGGGGGACCAGATAGCAGAGAACTGTTTGTAACTGCTTCTGATTATTGTATGACGTGAAAAGATGCCCTCGGGTGACAAATTCACACTTCAGTGCCTATTATTGGTGTTTGATGCCTTTTTGTCCACCGTGTTCAAATGTATGTGACAAAGTTATTAGATTTGCTCACTCCGGTCTTGTTAGATATTAATGATACTTGTCAATGCAAATTAATGGACTTCCACAGCAAATATTTGAAGCGCTGTAGGTGCTGGATTTTCTTGCCAACTTTACTACTTTGTTTTTTTTGTTGTTTTTTTTTCCACCCCACACATTTAACACTTTTATCTGGTTCATGCTGGCATACAGTCAGTCACACATACAATATGTGATTATTGAACACTGGGTGTGAAATGTTTCACATTTTCAGTGGCTAAATGCCTGCAGTGCAAATAGACACATGACCAATTACGTACATTTATCCCTCGTTTCTTGCAGTCGGTGAGAACATTGGTCATGACAAGCATGCCTACTGAGTAAGTAGCACTTGAGAATATATTCAAACGTGCTAAAAACAAATGTCAATCGCCATTTAAAGCAACGTGTAGAAATGAGTGTCTATCCTACTCTCCTACCATTGCCCGTGTCTTCCAGGAAACAAAACACACTCGTTCAGGTTGTGAAGGCACTGGGTGGCTTTTCTATCGCTGATCGAGTTTGCGAGAGTACAACTCATGTGGTTTCTGGGGAGCCTCGGAGGACTCTGAATGTTTTGCTGGGCATCGCTCGTGGCTGCTGGATCCTCTCATTTGAATGGGTATGTTGTTCGTCAAGGCATCAATCACAACACCATATTCAAATCACAGACATGATTGTTTTGAAATGAATTTTCAACATTCCTCAATAGATTGTGAGGTGCTTGGAGCAAAGGCAGTGGATTCCAGAGGAACCGTATGAACTCTCAGAGCAGTTTCCGGCAGCACAGGTGCGTACCAGTGCCAGTTTTGTTTGAGCGTTTCAGTCCTGGCTGCGAACTAGAGAACAAATATACACATGCAGAAAATTGTTGATATGCTTCTGTTCAAAAATAACCCAGCAGCCACTGAAATGACTTTTTCTCTTTTTTATTTCTATTTTTTTAATATTTGATTTTCTAAACTATTGTGTTGATTTGTTTTGTATAGCCCAGTAAAAAAATCTAATTGGTGTTACTAGACTCGAGTACCAAAATGTATATTGGCAAAGCAGAAAGCTTCAGGGGTCTTTGTTCTTTGGACAAATGAGACAAAACTGTCGCTGTCACTGTCAGCTCTGTTTACTCATTCAAAAATAAAATGTGCAAGGAAACGGCCACTGCCTTGGCTTAATTATGATGACAAAAATCATGTGATGCCTGATTTTTATCAGTTAAAGCTGCGTGTGTTGCTTCTGTCGCCCCCTAGGCTGAAATTCTCCATTACAACAACAGAATTTGTTGTATCAACATGGATGATGGGGGTGGGGGATGTTGGATTCTTCGAAAGAGGCAATTATTGTATGATTATTTTCTGCTACAAAAATGTACAGTATGTTATGCTCTGTAAAATGTGCCTTTTTTGGCACGCTAGTGCGGGAGAGTCACCGATTGATGTGAAATATAAAAGATAAAATACTGGAAAAAATGCACCAAGATGTTGAATAACCCGATAGCTTAATCAGCATTGCCATTTCCTCCAATAACAGCTTGTGCGAAAAATAAAGTTTACAGTAGTAAAATTTGCATTTGTTAAACGCCTTACTGGTACCACTAGTTCCCGCTTAAAAACAATGCATGCGGGATTGCCGTGAGCAAAATTTCCCGACCTTTTTTTTTTTTTTTCCCTAACATTTCCACAACTTACTCTAAAGGCGCTTGTATATATACATTATGACTTGAATTTTAGAATTGAATTACGTTTTTTATTCATCCTCCACATAAATAAGCACCCTCTGCGGACAATATGAACTCTAAAAACAAACTTACAGAGCATAAAAATAAAATAAAAAAACATCCAAACAGAATTCAGAAATTCATCGACTTTATAATACAATATTTACCCTGTGCACATACTTATGGTATGGTTAGTGAATTAATGAATGGCCCCTGGTATATTGGATCAAAAACATTCAACTGGTTAAATGGACAAGTATAAAATATTAAAACAATGAAAAATAGCTATGCGTGTGCTTCTGCTGGTTCCCCCAATTCACATTTTCTGTTATTATAGCTTCAGGCATTTGTGATGCTAACTTCTATTCAACTTGCACTCTAAATGAAACATTTATATTCTTTACTTTCTGACAAATACAGTTGTGAATTATTTTTGCGTTGTGCAGTGCCTGCTGTTATTAATCATGTTCACAATACAAAGCATTTGTGATGCTCCCGTCGCTGTCACTCAATCCAATAATTGCTCATAAATGCAAGGCGGAGGAAGTCGGTTGGCCGCCTGTTAGTTTTTTTTATTGCCAGCCATCCATTTTCAGTCAACTTGTTTTTCCTGAAATATCCTGTGAGAAATGTGGACGTTGCCTCTTCCTGAACTCATGAGTCACTGTCCTCTGCTGCCACAGCGAGCCACGACAGCCTCTTGACGTAGACAAATGTCAGCACATTTCTGCCGCGGTACACTGTATGTTTGTGTTGTTCGCAGAACCTCATGCATGTCTTCTTTTTAGCCGTTTTTTTCAATGTGATGTAGTTCCAAGAAATCCATTTTTAACAATATTGTTTTACTTACAATTCATGCAACTCGTTGTTCCTGCTTGAAAAAGTATGCAATCTCACCACCACGAAAAAAGTAGTTCACATTTATGCTGTGATAAGTACTGTATATGTCCACGAGCTACACCCACGCCAAACCTCAGGAGTTGTCTCCGTAATGTTTGAAATACCAAAGGGGATAAGTGACCTTGAAAACATCATTATATACAAACTAATCTTTAAACAGGTACATTGCCCTAAACACTCAGTTTTGAGGGGGATTCAAATGAACCATTACATAAATAAATATGTGTTTTCCCAAAAGCACTGCTTATGTGCAATATGAATGCTAGTTGTCTAACAATTCACATTCCGGTGACGTGAAGAACAAGTAAAATAAACCCTCAAAATTTCCGCACATAAATAAAACACAAAATATACTGCAGTGAAAACATTCACCACGAGAAATGTTATTTTAACTGACTGAGATTCTCAGTGTCATTCATAATGAACTTTTTAAACATCAACAACAGAAACCATTGTAGAGCAATTAATAATAAATATGAATAGCCAATTGTTTTCCACCCAATGTTAATGTTGTACCAGAGCCTCTATTTCTGGGAAGTGTCATTGGCAACCATGGTTGAAACATTGAACACTGATAAATTTGCTGTCTATCAACATATATATTGCTAAGTAACTGTACACCTTTTCCACACATTAGATTTACAGTGTAATTTCTAACTGCGAAAATTGTGAACACATCCCATTTTCGTTCATTTTCTCTCATGTTAGGCCCGCCGCACACCGAGCGTTGCCACCGGATGCGACAGAACTGAGCAATTGCGAACAATTACAGACTGTGACTCACACCCAATTGTTGCCCCCCTGTTATATCAGCAACAATATGTCCCTCTGTTCATCTGCATTATAATTTCAAAAAGCAGATAAACAAGTGGCCCGTGGTTCAGAACCCCGCACACTGCAACAGTTAAGTTGGATTTAGCCCCTTCTCGGTGTGCAGCCTGCCTTAGTTTGACTATTTTTGGTTCAGATCATTAAGAGTTAATATAACCAATTAGTACTTCCCCTGTTAGTCCTTTTAGGAATGTCATGAGGTCCTTGGGGCTCCATCTTGTTCAGTGCCCGTTCGAATGGTTCAACTTAGAAGTCTGCTGGCCTAATCATCAGAGACGTGGCCTTCAGTGAATATCCTGAGCCCTTCCAGTAGTACCATTTAATGCCATTGAAGCGATTGGAGTTTTGGCCTTGCTGGTAATACATGCCATTTAAATTGGACGGTCCACAAGCATCAAACCACCAGCCTAAAACACAAAATGTAGAGTACATTCAGGGATGATTGTGATTTTAAAGAGGAATGGGTTTCTCATATTGCTAGGTCCAGATGTATTCGGGCATTGACAAAGTGTGGACATTCAGTTTTATTTTCGGAGGTTTAACAAAATAGGGCATTGGCTAATTAGAGCATTTTTTGCAGTGTCCCTCCATTTTCAAGTGTCCAAATGTATTTGGACAAAGTAACTTAATCCTAACTAAAGGGAACCCCCCCGACACTTTTAATACTTGGAGGAAAACCTTTAGTTACGTAGTCCTAGGACAGCACTAAATGCATCCCATCAGATACTTACAAGTTGCAAATTCTCATGTCACTTTATTACAGTCATGATAAATGCGCTTTAACTAGCCACCGTTTATGACTGCATCTTTAAATCAAATGCCGTTTTGAAATCTTTGAAGTGACCCTCATTGAGGCTTGTGAGTATTCTTTGCAGACTGAGAAAATGTCTGTTTGCACTCTGGAATCCTGCTTTTAAAACTTGTCATTTACTTAAGGATTACGTTTGTTTATAGAAAGATTTGGTCTTTCGTGATGGACAGCTTCATATTGCCAGACCCTGTTCTCTCGTGTGTCTTTCTGTCTGTGGAGTTGTGAATGATATGCATTTAGAGCGTCCCCTGTGTGACAGATCCCACATGGGAAAAGGGACAGGGTTAGGATTTTCTTGCTTTTATGCTCACTTGACAGAGCTCTAATGCAGAGGCAGGCAAAGATTCTGGCAGCAGAGTCACTTACAAGGCAATGGAGGGAGGACCTAAGATACAAAAGGAGAAAGAGAAAGCTCTGTTCCCAGGCTCTTTAATGTCAGTGCTCGTAGTGGCTAAATTCCCTCAAGAGTTGATCAGTGATTAACTCTGTCTAATTGTGCTCTTTGGCCTGGCCAGAAGGAACAGGAGTCCTTATAATGTCTTTCGAAAGATTTTAGGAAAGTGCCAAGATGCATCGAGGATAGTGGGGAATTTGAAATTCTTGCATCCAGCACGGTGTGCTTTAATTATTGCGTTTTATCAAATTTATACAATTGTATATTGCACGTTCTAGTTCCTTACCCCCTGTTGTCAGTTGTGAGCATTTGCAAACACATTTGTCATTGTCTGCGTCCTTTGTACTGAAATCACTTCCTGGCTGACCGATGCTGCTTATTTTGCCTGCTGTTCCACTGTAGCCTTTAAGGTGTATCCTGTAGAGTGGAAAAGGAAAAATTAAGGAAGTAGAAGAAGGAAGTCAATAACGCTTGTTCCTCAAAATACAACGGACATACCTTCTTTTAACAAACACCCGCTCTGACTGGCATACAGGTTTATGGAATTGATAGAAGTTGATCCTTTAATTATCTTGTATTTTTTTCCCTCTGGTTTAAAAGACAAACTTGTGTAATGTTGCAAACTTGCATGTGCAGCGCCCTCCATACAGTTAGTACAAAGTAGACCAACCTGACAACAGCTGAGTAGATTTGAGACGCAAATAAAACTTTAGCATCAGGCAGTGCAAATGCTAAACATCTAAAATGTGTAAAAAAAAGTGCCAATACACCAGTGGACTTATGGCACGGAGCCATACTTGTAACTTGTCAATATAGTATGTTTATGAAGCAAAAACTAACTAGGCACTTTCTTGTGAACGTCAGAGATTTAATTTTTGATTAGGAACAATATCCAGTATGAGTCAATTAAGGTTGTAAAGAACTGTGTGTGCAATTTCTGTTTGTCCAAAAACCTGAGGCTGTAATCCTATTTAAATGACCCAATGAAACAATTTGCGTTTAAGTTAGCAGATTTCAGAAGCCAAGTTTTATTCCTAGTTACTTGCCTGAAGCGTAAACAACGTACGACATAAATGCCACCTAGTATTTGTTGAATTTCTCAGTCAGACTAGTTACCGTAATTGGTTCTCGTGAAATCCACGTACCTGTAGTTTTGTCCTTCACCATCAAGTGAGAACTGGTCATACTGGGAGAATGCAGAGTTCCCTTCCCAGTCACTCAATTGAACCCTTAGGCTGTAGGAGTGTTGACTTGTCAGCCTGGATACAAATTCATTTCCTAACCAAAATTCGCCTGAAGGATCTCCAAAACCCTGCACAAAAAGCACACAAGCAACTTCAGAGGAACTACTTTGAGAAGTTGGAATCAAACCCGTAGCCTAGGCAATATTTTTTTCTCAAGGAGAGTATTTCCTCTACCTTTTTATACTCTTGCCACGTACGGTGAAAGTCAACACTGCCATCAAAGCGTTTTTGTAGTATTGTCCAGCCACCTGCCTCTGTCTCCATGTCACAGAAAGCCTGCCAACAAAAAGAAAAGTTGGTTGATCAATAATTCCAAATAATTCAATTTCCATTTCCTGCAAATGTCCATTTGCAACTGAACAGTGACACCATTTGATTTGACTTTGTTAGACACTCACAGTCAACTTCATTGAGTGTTAAAAGGTTCAAGTCCAGTATTAAATCCTGAAAAGTAGCAGGTATCTAAGGAGATCACAGTTTTAGCTCAAGCATGCACATCATCATGGGGGTTGTCCGGACGTTTTAGTTTCTCTGCCGTTTGAACAGTTAATCCAAGGCCGCCATGTGTGCTACTTATGTAAGGGTGGGCAAGTCAAGGCAACTTGTTGCTGAGAACAAGAGAACGTGTTCCTTTGCAAAACTGACTCCTCACATACATTTTTTTTACACACCACAAACAACTGTTATTAGATCGTGCATATCTATTTAGCAGCCGACATTACTGTTAGTTTTGTCATTGGTGTGTGATGATTGATTTTAGATTTAATCAGCGTAGATTATGATTTAATGAAAAAATTCAAAAGTTGAATCCGCTTGTCTTCTTTTACTCGATTGTAATTCTTTAACATTACATATGGTGTTTTCATTTGACAGAGACAATACGTAACGGCATGTACTTCACCTTAACCTCCACTGTAGTATTAGGTAAAGTGAGAGTATAGACCCCGCTCATTGTGTTTCCGGACTTGAAGACAGCAGCACAGTCCATGAATGTGGATGGAGTATCCTGCATCATGGCAGTTTTTGTCTCTGCAATGTAGGAAAAAAGTGTGGGTTGTTTGACGGCACAAACCTGTTAAATGTCTATTTCACAACATTGCCCAGTAAAGAAGAACTCATAACTTCACTTTTGTATAATGTAGCTTATCGGTATATCACAAAATGTGAGTGTACCCCTCACATTTTTGTATATATTGTATTACAGTGTATATATATATATATATATATATATATATATATATATATATTATCAAAGGCATGAGATGCTTCCACCATATTTAGCAGGAAGCTCATTTCCATTTGTAGTCCAACCAAGTGTAAATTTTCTTTCCTCCAGACACAGCCATTAATGTCTAAACCATTGGCAACAAAACTGAATAAACCCCTCAATGAAAAGATCCAAATTAGGCCCAATGAGCCATTTCCCTCCCTGGTGTCGTGTAACACATTTGTGACACAAGAAAGGTCTCTGTTGTGAATGGATAGCAGGTTTGTTAAATTTAGTGTTATCGCTTTCTCACACTCTCATACTGCTCACTGGAAGTTCATTATGGCATCTCATTGCCAAAAACCCTCTGAAGGTCAATTTTGCTCACCGTAAAGATGGCCTAAGATGGAACATTACCTATACCCTAAAACAGAGCTTCGGCACAGTGGCCAAGACCATCCAGCGTTTTAACAGGACAGGTTTCACTAATTTTCAGTCGACAGAAGTGACATAATGGCCGCCCCCAGAGATGTTTAAAAGCGGGCGGATTAACTCGTATTCCACAAAACGCAGTATAATTATCAGAATGCCTTCTTTCAACTAGTGGGCCTGCATAGAACATATTCTTGAAAAAAATATGTTTGGGTTGACTTCCTTCTTTAAAATCAGGGTGACCAACCTTGGACTGTGCCAGTGGAGAGGGTGTGAACTAGGTGGTTGACAGTCTCCAAAAGCTCCTGTTGCTGGTGCTGCAGGACACTGTTATTGGATGACACCCTGAGCAGCTGTTGCTCCAGCTCGCCAATGATGGCCGTCTGCCTCTGTATTAGGATCTGAAGCTGGTCTTTTTCAATTCGAAGCATCTTTTGCTCTACCTGCCTCTGCTCCTCCAACTCCTTTACTTTCTTCTCCAACAAGCTGAAGTGGTAGATAAATTTAGGTTACTAGTTTAGAATTTTTTTTTTTTTTTTTGGTCTCATGCTTTCATTTTCGAATGTCAAGTATTCTGTCGTGTCCTCACCTGTTTTTGTCGTTCAACTTATTTATTTCATTTGTCTGGACAATAACTTGTTTTTCGAGTTTATTTGTCGACAAAGAATTCTCAAGAAGTTGCCGCTCAAGTCGGGTTGTGTGATTAATAACCTAGAAGTACAAGAGAATATCAAACATTAAGTCCATTAAACAACTTGCGTTTTTCAAACAATCCACAGTCCATTTTTTAATGATGAGAAAACGGGTGTAAGCGTGTGTGTGCACGCATTAATCTAAGTAGATTCTCAAGCTCTCAAAAAACACAGACGATCTCACAGAAGCATTGTTGCTAATGGTGATGTGCAGATCAAAGTAACTCACTAGTCCCGAGTGTTAAGAGCCATGCGAGCCACTGGGGAAAGGGTGTGTTATTAACGACGCCATAGTGAAATACTTGTTGCAAAAATAGGAAATTGGCTCTCTAAAGCGCATATGATGCAAAAGAATGCTTTTGAAGCTGCTGTACTGGAATGCAGTTAAGGTGACTGCTTTTCCAACTGGATTTTCAATGCAAAGCTCTCTCTTTCCCTGAAGTGAGAAACGCTTCCCCGGCTTGATGTTCAGTGTGTTATACCCAGTCGATACTGTGATGACCTGTGTGCTTTGTTTGGTAGGATTCTTTCAATTTGAGCTTACTTTGCACCTCTACAAAGAGGCATTTGCGAAATGGAAAAATGTGACAGGAAAGCAACTAAATTCCAACGGAGCCACATGTACCTTAACTTTGGGGAACTTTCAAAATCCATGTATCGCCACAGACAGTATTGAACAAAATTCTCAGGTTGAGCACCTTGCCTCTAATTTCCCAGTTTGGAGAAAGTGAACTCAGCAAAAAGCAGGTTGTTTACGTGGAATCTACTCGTACTTCTCCAATGGATCTGTTGATGTGTTTGAACAGACGGATGTCTGATTGTGAAAAACTGATAGACTCTTTCTGTGGGAATACAAGTGTGCTAATAACAGGAAATGCTGTACTGTGGGCTCACATAAGGTCGGTGATGTTAAGCGACAATAATAAACTGACACGTCCATTCTTGTTTTCGAACAATATCTTTATCCATTTATACAATGTAATATAGTAAATGCAGCGAATCTTTTATTGGAATCAAAATGTAGTCAACATTGGTTTTATAAATCAACATGTGAAATTGAAACATGCAAAAAACGGATATAGTATTGCTGTTTTAGTTTGTGTGAAAGCAGTACAATCCAACATTTGTGGGTTTTTTTTTTTTTTTTTTTTAATTTACAAGCAGTGTTAGTAGTCTCTCACCTGAGCCTCCACGTTGGCCAGTTTCCTCGTTTGCTCTGCAGTTTGACTGAGCAAATTTGTCCCTATTTCAATCATTGTAGCTGTGTGATTTTGGACTGCGCTCTGTTGGAGTTGGACCATATCCTGCTTCATGCTCTCTTGGATGTAATTCTGGAGCTGTGGCACAAATTAAAGATGCTGTTGAACAGGTTTTGAGAGTCACTGATCGAAGCATTTGGGAAAACAAATGAATGAATTGCAATCCAAACAAACAAGAGCGAGCATGCGGTGTAGCGTAACCTCTCATGCCTTGCTCAATGGCACACAGGTAGTGCTCAAGAAGGGAAGGAGCATCAACCAAGCAACAAATCCCAATTTCCATAATCCGACTTTTCCTTCACCTTCCTGTCGATCCCTCGAACTACAGCCGTGTCAACTTATTCAATATCAATTTTTCAAAACGGGATAATTAATATATAATGTATGCTGCAATATAAAGGTCACAAATCGGTATATTATCACGACACGATCAGTCTCTTCCTTTCCATGTCCATTTGAAACACTTCAACCAAATGCTTATTACAATAGTCTTTGGCCTCAAGAAGGGAAAAGGTCACTGTTTTAAATTTAACTCGTTATGTTCTTATCTACCTTACGGTATTCCAGATTTAGACCAAGACCAATCATTAAGTTATTTCCTGCATGGGGTTCCTGAGTGCCAATCAGGTCACACGACTCGTAAACAGGATGGAAGTGTTGAGTGAGGAGTTACATCCTTCATGACACCATGACGTGTTGGTGTTGGAAGCTCACCTCAGTTGAATATACATTTTCCTTATCTGCATGCAGTTTGAAAAACATTTTTACAAATCTCTTGAAGCTCCAGTTAGCGTGTGTTTAGTTTGTCATCATCTCCCGGCGGTCGTTTCTTGTGACACATCCACAGTTGATGAGCGGCCTTTTGAATTGTTGTCAGGATGTCTTGTTTACAGCTAATGATCTAATCAGTTGTTTATTCCGCTTGCCTCCGAGTCATCCAGTAAAAAATGGCTGTGTTCCTCCAGTCGCACAAAAAAAACCTGACATCACATTTCCCTAACTGCTCAAATGCAAAAGCAGCTTTTAAGAAATGAATTGGAAATATTCTTACTCGTGATTCGCTGCACCGGTAATTACTTACTACATTGACACTTACACTAAAACATTTTATAGCTTTTTTAAGTGTTAATTTGAGAGAGGCGTTGTTCTTTCTTGAGAGGCACTGATTCTTGAGTGAAAAGTCAAATTCACACTATGAATTTGACTGTCTTCAGCAAGCCCTTCTGTGGAAGGGGCAGCCATAGCAAAGTAGTTATGATTCAAGTTTGAGTTCCTCAACTAGCTCAGGTACGCTTGATAAATCACACCGGCGTTCCACCAATGGTGTCTGCTTCCACTAAGCTGTATGGTTCAGTTCAGCTTGGTATCGTACGTATCTGTATTTGATTGCATTTTCATGGTATAGAGTCTTGGAGTATCCTACCCGTATAGTTCCACTTTTTAGTACCCCTTCTTAAATAAAGAGCATCAAAAGAATTCCCTGCTGAGTTTGTTAGGAGAATGTATTTGTGCACTCAAACTGTGAAGGGCTCTTGTCTGGTTGAAATACCAAAGGGGACACTCTCTGAAGAGGGAGCGCAAAAAAGGAGGACTTCTCTTTTATACCTCATAGAATGGCTCAGCGAACTGCAACGGACATGCGCACCTGTCAATCAGACACCTGTTAAGAATTTTTTCGTCACTTTTGAAACCATCGGGACCGTTTGCAAAAAAAAAAAAAATGTTTTATTTTCAAATTTGTTTTATACTCAATCCAACTCATTTAAAAACTCAAAGTCCTTACTTGCCATAATTTAATTTGTACATGTCATTGAACAGAATATTGTATACATATTTTACTTCTAATGCTTTGTAATTTATAATACAGTATTTCTTTTGTTCAAAAAAAAAGTTATATGGGACATGATTGTATTGCTTATATACAGGGATAATTATCGATTGCTCTAAGGTCATTACCATGTACATCCATTAACTCTTTTAGATTTTATAAACCAGAAATCATTGTAGATTACCACAATTATTGCACCACAAGAAATCTGTGAATGTTTGTAATACTTTATACAGTTATGTACTGTCCCGGGAAAAGTTTAGATACGTAGCTCAAGCGATTTTAAATTATGTCCAAACTCATGGCTAGTACTGTCAATGAACCATAAAAGCTGTTTCGCAAAACGATCACGTTTCAACTTCATCAAAGCTGAAGAAACAGATGCCGTCTTGTTCCAAGTAGTGATCTCAAGTACTGTCGAAACCACGCAAGATTTGAACGTGATCCAAATAAAATCAGAGCCTTTTTGGTGTGCAAGAAAAATCGCTGCAGTGCAGATGGACTACTATCCTAAGTATCCCTCAGGTTACCTTGGTTCGGAATATTCTACTGCAATTCCATGATTATTAAAGGTAATACGAACTAAATCATTAAATTACAAAATAGCTGCTATACCTTCATGTCCGGTTTTGACCTGGATGTGTGCATTTCTTAAAAGGTTTATATAAATCAGCTTAACTTTTCAAGCATGTTATCTATAAATTCTGTAGTAGAACTTGAAATTGTTTGTCTCACAGTATGCTCATTTCGTCCCGTTAAGAACTAAAGTCTCTTGAATTGTTGTAGTGCTACACACGGTGTATTGACAAAGGTATGTTTCTCATGCCACGTGACATAATGAGCAGAAAGAAATTTACCTTAAGTAGCCACTGTGTGTTGTTCTCCATGACCATCTCCAGCTGTTCCAGCCTGTGAGCTGACTCGTCATTGTCTACGGGCCCGTCCTTTTGAACTGGATAATTGTTGCGGCTGCTCGGGCTTTGGCAGTTCTCTTGCTCAGGCAGCAGAAAGGTGTAGCTGCATGGGCCGTTTTGGATCTGATATTGTCTCTTGCCCACAGTGCTGTCCGAACTCGTCCGATAACCCCTCCCCGCACTGAGAAAGGCGCTTAAAGCGATCAAGATAACGTGCAACATTTTCCTCTTCAAAGTTTGTTGTGGGGCTCAACAAGTTTTTCTTTCAAATGTAAATTTTCCCAATGGCATCCAAGTGTAAATCCCCTTGAGGTTCTGCAGAGTCCTTGTACAACCATTCAGTAGGAATAAAAAAAAAAATGGAGGAATCAGAAGATCATTCCCGAAGCTTACCGGTGCCAGACTGCATGTGTGCGTTTTTCATCAAGGCTCCAACCACTTGTTTGAGCTGCCCTCGACACCCCCCGATTCGCTAACTGTGACTTTAACCACTCCCCCTTCCAAGTGACCACCCAGTGAAGCTCAGCATCTATTATAATGCACACCAACAACACCGAGGCAGATGCACAAACTACACATTCTCTACTATATCCGACACAATGCCCACGTGTTTTTCCCTGCACTGGTTAAACAGCTATGCAGGATGCAGCTGTCCACCTCCGGCACTGTGTTATAGTCAGTGTTAGCCAAGAGTCCATTGAAAAATATTTGCGAGTCCTTCAGAAAACACCTTTTTTTTTGTGTGTGTGTGTGTTTTCTTTTGGGGGTGGTGGGGGCTGATTTATTTGGTTTGTTTCTAAATGATGGATTGAAAAAACCCACACTTTAGATTATAACAACATCGCTCATTACTTTTATATGCCGTTACATATTCTTATTTAGATACCAGTGAAGTGTTTCAAATTCTTTATGTATATAAAATTGAAATAATGATTTTGTTGTACACATTCTAATCTTAGCAAAAAAATAAAGGTTTGCAGCATTAAAAATATTTTGAAGAAATATAATTCAAGACACAAACCATGAGTGCTAAATAAAGATGTAATGTTTTCTTTTTACCCTTTGAAGGGCAGTCGATCTAGTCGTGCTTTGAGGTACAAGTGACCCGCTTATGTGTTTTTAGATTTTAGTTTTTAATTTATTGCTGAGCTGTATGTTGGCTCTGAACACAACTCAATTCACAACAAGCAGCGGTTTGGCAGAACAATTCTTAGTCAAAATCAAAAGACATTGTGTATTTAAAACAATTTCATAACTTTTCCTTAAAGTCCTCTATCTTAATGCTAACGCATACTGGGAAATGCCAGAGACAAGCTAACAAATAGCATTGGGGTTGCTGTGTTAAAACCCTTTAAGTGACGGAAATCTGAATAAAAACAGTGGAGCAGCACATGTAGACAGGTAACATAACAGTACTCATAGGCATATTCTTTATCCTCTGTGAAAATTAACTATTACTGTGGCTAATTGAGGACCTGCTACCAGCTCTATGCATAATATATCCATATGTCTGTTATACTGCTCCCAGGTGGCCAAGGTGTGCAATAATTTTCACACATTAATTAATTGACACAATTTATTATAATAATATGAACAATAATAATAATGGGATGCTACTTGCCTCATTGGGCTAGTGTGTAACTGGAGCCTATCCCAGCTGACAAAGTACACCTTGGTCCGGTTGCCAGTCAATCACAGTAGAGGTAAGATCGGGCCTAAAAAATCCATCCCGACCCGACCCAGGCCCGCGGGTATTAAAGCCTGACCCAGCCTGATCCCGGCCAATTAACTTGATTTGCAGGCCCGAGCCGGAAGCAAACCCGAAATTTCATATTTTATTTGGGAGGAGGATTTATGATAACAAATTACAGCCTGTCTTTTTTAACAAAATCTAAGTTAAACGAGACTGTATAAACATTTACATCTTTTATATTTCTGTGTCTGCAGAGGTTACATTAACCAACAATTTTCCATCATTGGCGGATTTTTTTTTAAGAGTTGACGGAAAAAATTTAAGGCCGCCCGTCATTTTGACGGGTTGAAAATTGGGCCATAAACCACAGCAGCAGTACGTCCTTAAGAATCTAGCGCGGCACTTTGAGAGAGAGAGAGAGAGGCAGACGCATCGTTTTAGTATACATTTTTATAAACATATATGTATGTATATATTTTTTTTTAAGTCAGCCCCCGACCTGACCTGAACGTAATGATTGACATTTTTTAGGCCCGGACTCGGGCTTGGGCTTAAGATCTTACCTCTAAATCACAGGTCATAGGGAAGAATATCAAGTGAGTTATTTTTGGTTCAGGGCCAAATTTTCTGACTGATATGAAAATGAAAATTATTATTATTTTTTTTTTTTTCAAACACAGCTGTGTAGAGATCGGATACCAGATATTTACTGAATGTGCTGATGTTGTGAAAGAAAATATTTTCAGAAATCCTTGTCACCAGTGTTTTTCCTTTATGTTTTTGAAAATGAATCACACTATTTACTTTTTGCCAGGTGAATCCTCCCAAAAACAAAATCTTTGTTTTACCTCAGTTGCACTTTTCACGCTACCATTTCTTGTGTGAAGTCATTTGCCTGTGGGAGCTTATGTCTCCGTGGGAGATATAGTACACAAAATGGATGGATGTTTTCTCCTAAACGGCAAGAATGTGCCTTCTGTATGCGTTTGTTTCAGGAGATTCACCCTTAAGCTCCCCTGTTTGAAAAGTCGCTTATTTTCGTTAATCTCTCACACTTGAGTTTCACATTTTCCTCCACATTTCTTTCTTGGAGCAGTAAGCTTCACAAATACATTGAAATGATGAAACAGAATTGCAGGAAGTCAGCTGATGTAATATTCTACAGTGAAGTGAACTGCTAAATATTGAAGGCGCATTACAACACAGGAAGAGCATGTCGTCATTCCCCCAAAAAGTGACGTTGCAGGTGTTCATGCTGTTGTTGTGACTTTCGGCTTGTCCCATCAGCAGTTGCCACTGTGAGTCTAAATCACTCCAACAAAGACTACTGGTATTTCACTCTTGTTTCCAATGTTTCTTGTAAGTCTTGATGTTTGCTAACTGTCTTTATGTAAAGACCAAACCAAAAAAAACGAAAATTGTATTTAGAGTATATAGATTTCTATGGACATTAACTAACTATTATTGAAAATATTGTGGGTTTTTCTTAAAACAGACTCGGTTCATTCAAACTGCCACTCGACTTTAATTGTAAGCTGTAAATGTGCTGTGTATACAGTACAGTCCATTTTGCAAATGTGTTACAGTGGTCATCTTGTAGCTGGAAGCTTTTAGGTTCGATTCACGGTCAATGAACCGATTATTTTCCATGGCAACGTTGCCTGCATGAATGAGGCAATATTGCGGAGGCCATTGGCGTACCAACCTATTTATCTGACAATCCATTGTGCCTCGCATAAACTAAACTGCAAAATTACATTGCATTCACAAAAAACAGCTTTTTTGTAATGAGCAGACAACGACGTACATACAAGACATCAGCAACAGCAAGCTTGAAAACAGGCAGCTTCATGCCTGCAATTCATGAATGTTTTCATAAAGTAGTTTTTTTTTTTTTTTTTTTTTTAACCTTGCAGATGTTGGAAGTTCCACATTTTGTCGCGAGCAACGGATCATTGCTGCTTTCAATGCTTGTCAGTCTTGAGCACAAACAACACTATTTGCAAGTGCCAAGTTTCTGCACAAAACATGTTATTCTGGCTCTAACGGTAACACTAGTGATGTGTTTGTGTGTTTTGTTAGAACAAAGTTTTATTATGTTCCATGCCTTCCTATTATGAGCCCGAGTGCTTTTTTCAAGCCCGTTTAGTCACACAATAGGACCCACATTAAGTGTTGAGTCGCTCCCCTGAAAGTACACAATATGGGTTCATGCTAACTTGACCCTGTCCCTGAACTCCTCGGGTCTATCCGTGATTACTTGGTGTAAAATAAAACTGGTGTGAACATTTTACAAAAGGATAAAAGCCTTAACGCTTGTTTCCTGGAATTCAACTGGCAATAGTGCAGATTGTCCTATTCAGTTTAGTAAGTGACCCCTGCTGGATACCAAACAAGCCTGTGGTGAGTGCTCAGAGCTTCATTCACTAGTCCCAGGAACACTTTCTCAAATCATTTCTCAATTTGTCTTGTTATACAGTCTCAACTCAAAATACAAACTATTTATTCATAGGCTTTTATTTGTTTTTGGAATTGAATGATGGCCTATGTTTGCCCCAGAGGCTGTAGGTTTCCCATCCCTGACAAAAATCTAATACTGAAAATAGACTCGGAATGCCTTTGTCATAGCACAGTGTAGAACAAATATGCAGAAAGCTTACGAAGGATTAATAGGACTCAAGTAAAAGTAAAAAGTATTCCTCCAAGTAATTGGTGAGTAACTTCTCAGGTGGGGTTTTTTTTCCCATCAGGAAAAAAAGATCAGAGCAAAAAAAAAAGTCCAAATTGTTCAACAATGTAAACTAACTAAAACAATAAATACAATCTTTATGGCGCCAGAAATAAAAACTGAAATGAAATTTATTTTTGCTTTCATGATTTTAGGTTCATCCGAGGAGAACTTCTGACTTTTGTGTATGTGTTAAATTAATGTACTACATCAGCTTGTAGGGCTGCATCCTCTCTTGACAGAACAAAACCAGGGGCTACAGGGAGTACATTAGATATTTAACCTAGACCTAGATATTTAACAACAACGTGTGCATTGTGCCTAACAGATAAAACAATTGCTTTATTCACCAAAATGACTGAATGAAGCAGCTTCCTGTTGACTGAGTTTATGGATAAAGTATAGTAGCCATGTTTTGTAATACTTAAGTTGCACTACAACTATAGTGTGTGTGCGTGTGTGTACACGTGTAGCCTACAGCATGTACAGTAGGCACTCCAAAAGATGTAAATTTGACAGTTTGGCCATAGGACCATAAAACTGTTACACTCATACACTCTTAAGTTATAAGTAAAACCAACATGGTTGCTTTGTTGCGCCACCTAACAGCCATAAATGTCAGTAATTCAGATTTTAAAGTTTTTGCAACTTAAATGACTGCTTTAGGCCAAGCACTGTATATTGTGTGTTTTTACAGTGTACGTGCAGCCAAAACTACTAAACAACAATACACATATCTTCATCTTACCGCAACATGCTTTTTCTCAAGTTAGATGTTGGTCTTGTAGGTTGAAATAAATTCCCACTTTTGGGTACAGACCTTCACTATGAAACAGATTATTAAAAACATTTTTGTTACACTTAAATGTTAAACATGGGCCAGGGATGATCTTGAAACTGAGACTCGCAAGCTGGTTTATGTTCCATTTCTTCGGCCATTCTTCACGTAAATGAGCCACTGATGAGCCCAAAAAGACTGCATGTGGTCATGTGACTGCCAGGCTCTGTTTGATTGGTGAAACAGTCAAACATCACTACACTACTACTACTTATACAGATAATGGAAGGCAATGTAGGGCCTTTATCATATATAATGTAATATGAATATGTGCTTCAGTCCATTCACCCGTTTTATTTTATGATTTATTATTAATACAGGTAATTTCATATTTGGAACTGTGGCTATCTGTTCCCAGATCTGCCGTCTTCAGAGACATCTATCTTCCGGGGACCACCACCAGCAGGACTTGTTCCAGGACCAGCCGCCCATGTTTGTGTCCCAGCATTCGCAGCCGCCTGCTCCCAGTTTGGTAGAGCTGATCCAGCTTTGCGGGGGGACAGTGTGCAAAACTGTACGTCGGGCGGGAATTTGCATAGGGAGTTACAGCGGCAGGAGACCGGTGGGAAGTCGGAACCTGTCCGAGCAGTGGGTGCTTGGTAAGATGCATTCTGTGTAGCTCTTTATTCAAATTACACCTGATGATCCCACATGGGAATTTGTGGTTTAATTGTATTTTTCTTCTGTGCTTCCATTTCAGACAGCATCACTCATTTGAAGTCGCTTTCATATGATAATTATGACTTGACATAACTGTTCTATATGCTGCATGCGCATCTTCAGTTTCTGCTTCTCATCTTTCTTTAAAAATGTTAGCTGAAGCTGAAAACACCATATTTCCTCAAATAGTTATCCCTCTAGTAGAGGCGTAGTGCATCATCCTATAAGGACAGATCATCACCTCCCTGACATAGACATCTAGCCCGCCCCGCCCCCACTGTGCAAAAAACGAGAAAAAAAACAGGTAATATTAGAGTATATTTTTTCCGTAGTTTTTTGTTGCTAGACATTGGCATTAGTTAACTACTGAGCCCATTTAAATCCCATGCTTGGATTGGGTGAGGTTGACAATGTAATTGCTGCAGAAAGAAATTCAAAGATGTTTTCCTAACCAAGACAGCTGCACTTACTGATGCTTATAAACTGCCTCAGAGTGAAATCAAAGTGTGGTGTCTTAACGCATGTTGTAATTGAGTTTCTTGCACAGTTTTAACAATTGTATTAGATTATGTAGAGATGATTTCTTCAATAATAATTAGTGTAGGCTCTGGCCTGATGGGTCTACATTGTTGTGTACATCCCTTTTTGTTCCGGGGACCTCACACGACTTAATTATTCCACGCTGCTTCAGATCTTGGTGTTTTGCTGCATTCCTCCATAGTACTCATTTGGTTTTGTATTGAATTTTTGTTTCACTCGACATAACTTTCAATAGACAATTAACATTAAAAAAATTAAAAAAATCTTCCTCTTAATAGAGAGCTCATCTGCACTTGAGAAAATAACAGCCTCGTCACTATTTGTGTTAATGATAAAGTCTCTGAAATATAAAATGACTTTGTCTGTAGTTACGCATCAGTGTTTCAATACATTTTACCTTTGGGTTGTGTACGTGGCACCATATACAAATACTGTTTTAGAAACATGGTGCTATTTCACTTCTTTTTAATGTCAATATATTTTTATAATGACCTTTTCCCACATCCAATTTTTTTTTTAACCATTTCAGCCCCAAGCCTAAACTGTTGTACAGTACTATAAGATGAATGTGCTTTTTTGGTTTTGTGTATTCTTTTTGTTTTGTTTTTGTTCAGTTTCATAATCTGTGAATGAGCCAGATTCTCTGATCCAAACCCATGTTGGTTCAACATACCTACTGAGTCCTCTGTCAATGTTAATATTCCAATTATATGGTGCTGTTTTCTAAATGAAAACAAGTTAATCAAAATGTCTGTTTTGTTGTGATTAAAAAAACAAAACAAAAAACACCATCTGAAAATGCAATCTCTGAATGATGAATGAATAATTATGCCACATTGTGAAATATACCAAGATGTCAGATTGAAAAATTATCTTGGTGTAAAGTGAATTAAAAGCACTGTTGGTGCAACATGTAGGTGAAGGTAGTCATTCATTCGAATTTGAAGTAAACCTTGACTTTCACTTTGATATGAGTATACACTACTTAAATAGCATTGTAGTTGTTTATACATAATACAGTACACCATATGAAATAAACATTTGAAAATAACACTGAAGAGATAGTTTTTTTCACTCTCAGCCAGCCCCACCATTTGATAGTGCAGGACAACACTCACCTGTAAATTAGGTGAATCATTTGATTTTATCGCACAGATTACCTATTGTTTTTATTGAACAATTTAATAATTGATAAAATGTAGTGAACACAAAATACAGTAGTGTAATATCAAATTCCATCACTATTACATTTTAAATTGTGCAGATTGAAGCTCAGTCATTCCTTAATTTAATTGTAACAAAGACTAATGTTAATTACACTATTTAATGCATTAATTTTTTTGTAAAAAAAAAAAAAAAATGTATAAATGATCAAAAAGGAGAATTTATAAAATAACCTAATATTGCCGTATTGCAAGCACAGTACGAAATGCTCTGTATGTTAAAATAAAATAGAGTACAGCTGTTGTAACCGCCTAGTCGCTTACACTAGTGTGGTTCTTTAAGATTAAGAACGCCCATTATTGGATTAGACCAATCATATTCATCCTTGTTACGTAGTGTGGTGTGTAATGTGTATGACATTTGCTGCCAGTACTAGAAGCTAGGTCTTAACAGCTAACCGATAAGAGGGAACAACTTATTTTTATTCAATTTGTTTTGCCCCTTCCTAGCCGCTAAACTAACACTCGGATTAGTTTCCCTATCCGCTTACGTTATAACACGTTTTAATGCTGCATTTTATTTGAAAACTAGTTTTCTTACGAGACACTTTGTAGAGTAGGCTAGCGGTTAGGACTAACTTGTACAGTAGAGTCGTTTTGTAACGTAAAGCAATTATCTTAAGATAATGTATTCTGTTTTGTATGGCAGCATGGATGACTAATTGAAGCCAGCTCGGCTAAGTGAGTCATGTACACAAGGTTAAAGTTAGCTTTAGCCTACTCCTCACTTGATTTACTTTGTAATGCTGATTGATGCGGAAAGGTGCGTTTTGATAAGTAGTCCAGGGGCGGGTGGGAGAAATAATTGTGGTGAAGCAGATAGGGACTTTTTTTTTCTTTTTTGGGGGGGTGGGGGGGTTAAGTGAGTTTTGAAGTGGCAACATGCTTCTGTCCTTTGTCGTCCATACGTACTCGCTCCGGTACTGGTTTCCGGCCACCGTCATGCTGGGCACGGCTCCGGCTTACGTGCTCTCGTGGGGGGCCTGGCGCTTCCTCTCCACTGTTTTACCGGCCAGACTGTACCACACGTTAGATGACAGGCTGTACTGCATCTACCAGAGCATGGTCCTCTTCTTCTTCGAGAACTACACAGGAGTGGAGGCGAGTATGAGTTATGCCTGTCCACAAAATGACATGAATATACATGATTGTTGTATGCTTGATCGAAATGTCTTGAGACTGTCAGTCTTCAAACAGAACCGGATAAGCCAGTCAAGAAAGATTGCAATCCTTTAGATTGTGGCCACACCTTTTGACAGAACACCTGTAGTGTGCAAAAAAACATCAAGCATTCTTGTAGAAGCAAAACACTTTACACTCTAAAATTTAAAGTTATGAAAGTTGATTATACAGCTCAAGCACTGACACAAGCAAAAAATGAAATCAACCATCAATGTAATACAAATTATAAATAACACTACCTGTTGTTACATAATGTGACAAGTATCTGGCAGCTAACCAGTCAACTGTTAGGGAAGTTATTGTATCAATGTACATTCTAAGTTCTTGTCAAACAGCGCAAATGGATGGACTCAAGTGTAGGCCAGTCATAGAATGTCCAAATAAAAGTCTGTTGTTCACAAAAAGGCGGATTAAATAATGGCTCCTGCAAAGAGTCCTGCGGCGCCAATGAGAAGGGGTTAAAGTAATCATATATATTTGCTGAAAATTATCTATCGAAAATCAGACATTGCTTTTTAATTGTCATTCAACAGAAACAGAACTCTTTTAAACTCTTAACTTTCTGATGATTAAAGCGGAGGCTGTTAGAAATGTGATGGATCTTGCACATTTAAAAAAAAATGTCACAAGTAAAAAAAAAAAAGGCCATTGCTATTGTGATGCACACAACCGTACCTATTGATCATGTGACAAATATGCGGTAGCTCACCAGTCAGCAGCTTGAGAAGTTATTGTATCATTGTGTTTCCACTTGGTGCTCCTTTTTGTCAAATGGCTAAAACAGATGCACTAAAATGCATACTCGACATACATACAATATGCAAATCAAAGTTGATAAACACTGGCTCCATCTGACAGTCCTGTAAAGCCAGTGAGAATGGTGTAAAACAAACCTATGAGCAAAAACACACAAAAAAAGGTAATAACACTAAATATTTAGTTTTCCAGATGGCTAATGGTGATCATCTCCAACTATTTTGATTCTGAAACACTCAGAAAACTGGACTAAAATCCTCTAGCGGCGTAGTCTTTGTGTGTGTGTTATTGTGACCCAGCAATCCATACAATGTGGTTATTTTTCAAAACAAAGGCTTATCTGCTCTCTTGTTTTCCACTCTAGATCATCATATATGGAGATATACCAAAAAACAAAGAGAATGTGATCTATCTGTCCAATCATCAATGTACAGGTAAACCATGTGTGCATGTATGTGCCTTAAACATAATCTAATGTGGCACACAGTTGGAATTAAGTCTCTGGATCTCCCTCTTGTAGCGGACTGGATCATTGCTGACATGTTGGCAATCAGGCAGAATGCCCTCGGTCATGTCAGATATGTTCTTAAAGACGGACTTAAGTGGCTTCCACTCTACGGATGGTATTTCTCTCAGGTAATACCCCCGTGTAAGTGCTTTAATGTCAGGTTTGTACACAGTTGTCATAATGTTTCTCTTTTCGTCCCAGCATGGGGGGATCTATGTGAAACGAAGTGCCAAGTTTAATGAAGAGGCTATGAAGAAGAAGCTTGTCTCTCAGAATCAGTCGGGAGCACCAGTAAGAGGATTCATAATGTCTGAAATCGGATTTCAATCTAAATTGTCAATACATTGTTGTATTATGCGTTCTTTATTATCCAGGCCTAATTATTTAGTCAACTAAAATGAACCTGTAAACTGTACAATTTGAAATTGGGGGGCAGGGTTGAAACCATGTCCAAACATAATCCGATTGGAAAAGAAGTATAAAGAGATGGTTTTCAATATACAGTACACAGAAATGGGGGTGTTTGACATTCACTAGGTGTTTACTGGTTATGAATGAATTTATGTATTCAATTACTTAGTTTGTTTGTTACTATTTTTTATGTGTAGCTGTTTGTAGCTTGCACATACTGTTTTGATTATAGTAAATGAAGTTAGATAATGAAATTATGAATAAGTGATGGGTATAAGTAAGTTTTACTTCTATCCCCACCTTTTAGGATATTGTCACCTTCCTAAAATAATGGCCTAAGTCATTTTGGTTTTTAAATTTAGAAACTACCAAAACCTGAACCAAAACTGACTGTATTTATTAATAATTTTATTCCCGATGTAGAATTGATCTGCTTAAAGAGGAAGTCAACCCCCAAAATTCTAAACAAAAATACGTGCCTCCACTAGTCCAAACACGGCATTCTGATTAATATTGCGTTTGTGGAATATGAGTTAAGCAGCGCGGCACAGTGGTCGACTGGTCTGCACGTCTGCCTCACAGTTCAGAGGTCGTGGGTTTGATCCCGGCCCCGGCCTCCCTGTGTGGAGTTTGCATGTTCTCCCCATGCCTGCGTGGCAAAAAAAACAGGCTTGGTAGGTTAATTGGACACTCTAAATTGCCCCTAGGTGTGATTGTGAGTGCGGATGTTTGTTTGTCTCTGTGTGCCCTGCGATTGGCTGGCAACCAATTCAGGGTGTCCCCCGCCCACTGCCCGAAGACTGCTGGGATAGGCTCCAGCACTCCCCGCGACCCTTGTGAGGATAAGCGGTATTGATAATGGATGGATGGAGTTAAGCAGCAAAGTCCACTACTTTTAAGAGCCATCTCAGGGGGTGGCCATTTTGTCACTTGCTGTCGACTGAAAATGACATCACAGTTGCACAGGGCTCAGGTAACGACCACTCACGGCTCACCTGTTGTCTGAAGCTGAGCCATGATTGGTTGTTACCTGATTTTACCAGATTTCTGGTTGTCCATTATTGTTTTTGTTTTCTTTGTTTTAATACGTGTTCCAATTAATAACCAATTAACTAACAGTATGACAACGTTATTTTTTTGTTGATTTTCACACTGGTATAAAGGACGAATTAAAGTCAACTAAAGGAATGAACCATTTTGTGCTGGTCAAGCTATCAGCGTTTGTATGGAAAGACTTCTGGATCCCGATCAATATCTGCCTATTAAGGTCCCCTGGACTAAGGGGTTTTCATTCTAGTGTTATTGCATAGAACTTTGTGATTGCTTTCTACCCACGTACATGTGTGTGCGTGCACGTCAGTAGTGTATTCTACACAAATTGCCCCGGAGACCATGATGGACATTGAGAGCCCTTGCACTAGTTAATGGATCAGCTTTATGTTTTTCCTCCTCGACCGCCTTTTTGCCCCCAGAGTCAAAAGTTAAAGTGTTTCATTTAACATGTTCTCTTCCCACAGATGTACCTCGTCATCTTTCCGGAAGGAACACGCTATAATCCCGAGCTCAAGAATGTTATCGCCGACAGTCAGGCCTTTGCTACTAAAGAAGGTACTGACTTGACAGCAAGCCGCGACGCCTGCACTGCGGCATGCTGATGACACACACATGGTGTATAAACAGCTGACTAAGAGCTTTGGTCACTGGTGCAAGCAACTGTTTGACCACTGACATACTGTAAACGTTTATCATGTAAGTGCATAAGGTCTTAACCTTAAAGGTTCAACACAATCCATTATAGAGCGTTCGACTTCCAATTTGTTAGAATTTTGATATCGTTTATCCAGTCAGTCAATACTGATATAAAAATGTTTCCCATTTTATATCATAAAAACTGGTACTTTGGTTAAAGGTATAATTAAATGAAGCACATCTATTAGGAGGAAAATATTACCTTTTGGAACCTTGAACGAACCATGATGACAAAACCGCGTTCACTGCGTGCGCCCACGCTCGCAAACATTTGCCGCTCAGTGAGATACGGGCTTTACGCTACTGACAATAAATCTAATAAAGTGGAAAGTTGTTTAATCAAATTAATTTACTTTGTTTACGCGCCTTCCAACATTTTCAGCTTTCCTGGATTTTCTGCATTCATGTGTTTCAGTTGATGTTGTTAGATGAGGCATCAAGGGTCATGCTCACCCGCTCTGCAGAAATAAGTGAATCTCTGAGCTCCAGCTTTAATGTTACCTCCCCCATTAATCCAACTCACTCAGTGGAGCTGACATGCACATGACATTATCTGCTGTTATGTGAGGTATTAGTGAGCAGATGAGCATACTGCACAGTCTAAGTGACCTCTCAGCCCAAGCGTTTTCGTTGACTTAGTCTGTTCTCGAGCCACTCCGCTAAATAAACTGGTACTTGGTAGACTGCAGAACCCCTGAGCCTCAACAACCTGTCATAAAATGCAGTCATCACGATTCATGTCAGTAATTAGAAATTTAGAAAAATGCCCGGAAAGAAGAAGAAAAAAAAAAAAACATGAGTATGAAATGTAATGGGTTCTTCCTCAGCCACACAGCTCCACAACGTTGATTAACACTGAAGTAAGAGCCTGTGTTGTGTAGGCCTGGCTCTTCTGCGACACACACTAACGCCTCGAATGAAAGCGTCACACGTCGCCCTCGAGACCATGAGGGGCCACTTGGATGCAGTGTATGACATCACGGTGGCCTACGAGGGAACGCTTGGTGCCGACCGCCAAAGAAAACCAGCGCCTTCAATGCCAGGTACAGTACGTTGCTTCAATCATCACTCGATCTTATTTGATCTAATCGTTTTGTGGACTCTACAGATGATTGTGTCCTTTCTTGTACCTTTAATTAGTGCTGTTTTCCTACATGGTCTACATCCATAATTGCTATTCAAAATTGTTCCTAGAGACCTCAGAGTGCCTGCACATACTGATTATTAAACGATACACATGCATTTTCACAGCCACCTTTAAAGCTGTTTGGAAGGGCGGCTGCCAAGAATTCTTTGTTAATCAGTGTTTCCACAGTCACACAGGTTGTCGCACGATCGATTCGGCAATGTTCAGTATTCTAACAAGGCCCTCAGGAATTAATCACAAAGCCAAAATTACCTACTGCCGTTGGGTGGCTTCCTGTAAACAGCATGACTCCCTGTTTTGGATTTTGTCATTATTGCGATTCACTGTGATTCATCGAGCACTCCGGCAGTGTTTAGAAAAAACATCCCCTTACTGTCAGGAATAAACAGCGCCAAAAAGATCAAAGAGGCTGAAACTTTTTTTTATCCTCACGCACTTCCTGATGTCATGGGGAGAAGGTGACTTTGGTCGAGTGAGTGCGTGCGCGCTCACGACCCAGGAGGTGTAATCAAAGGATAATAAACAAGAATGTTGGTTTTTACTTCCAAATGTTTTTATCATTTAAAACTAATTACAATCACATTTACAATGAATAAATTCCATTCTCGTCCTCAGTCTCTGCAGGCTTTAAGAAGTCAGACTAAAATGTCAAGTATGCGCTGCTTTTATTAGGGTGTGGCATGTGTGTCAGCAGCGCAAGCCAGCAAGAGCAGCAATCATCCGCATGAGAGAAAAGTCAACCTGGCCACCGAAATGGTTGTTCACTCTATACACTGCGCCACAATGCCAACTTCAAAATAAAAGCCTCACAAGTAATACGGTATCGACATCAATGCTTTAGAAATCTTTTATTCTGAAGTTAAGGCATAGTCGGCGGCCCTAACGATTAAAAAACACCTGATGCCGCCCCCCCCCCATGAAAGCAAGGAAGAAGGAAGTCCTAGTCCTTTTTTTTTCCATTCTCACTGAGCTGCCAGTGTTTATTCATAGTCCATATTTCATGTCAGGCTCAAAGTAAAACGGCGTTCTGCTGTTGACTTCGACTAGGTTTCCCCTCTTGGCCGCCGCACCAAGTTTTGCGGATATGATTGGATGTTGTGGAAACAGGAAGTTGAAATTCTCAGGGGATTCATGTGTAGCCTTGAGCGTTCACACTTTCCCGGTCACTTCTGGTGCTTTGTGTTGTTTTGAATTATATTATTTGACTTGGGACTGAAAACGTTCATGATTTACTTAGTATGGCCTCATTGTTTATCTGTATGTGGGTCCACCTATATTTTTGTTGTTGTTGTTTAAAAAAAAAAACAACAACAATCTTCCCATCTCTTATATTAAGAAATATCTCATATTTGATTTGAATGAGGGGCAGCACAGTGGCCGCCAGTGCACACATTGATTCTATATTTTATGCATGATGGAATTTTAGCTGTGTGAAACACTTCTTGAGTCCTTTCTGTGAATAAAATGCTACATGTAAAAAAAAAAATTAATGCTCACACATACTTACCAAATCCGCTTCACAATTCCGAAGTTTGGCATTCGAGTCTGAGCTCCAGCTTCTCTGTGTGGCATTTCGTGCATCTGTATGTTCTAATTATTGGTTTTGCCTTTTTTTTTTTTTTTTTTTTTTCTAGCTTCCTCCCACATTCCAAAAACATGTATGTCGGATTTATTGAAAACTCTGCATTGTTGATCTTGAATGTGAATATGAGTGATATTCTTTTTGTTTTGTTGATGTACTGTACCCTCCGACCAGTCCAGTGCACAGCCCACCTTTTGTCCAAATCCAGACATGACCCGAATGAGAACAAGCTTTCTAGAAAATGGATGAATAGATGATTTGAATGAAGTGCATTATGAATATACGGTTTTAGGAGCTTTAATATTTGAAATCTGCATCTGATTCTGAATTCAAAGAATTTCCATTTAACATGCTCAGACTCTTGTATCACCTCATTGCATCAGCGAGTCATAGTGTGTGATTTTGTCTTACTCTATCGCATTTGTTCCCATTGGATGCAGAGGGAGTTCTGAATCGAGATGAAACTCCCCCCGCCCCCCTCTTTTAAGGTGTTAAGAGCCACGGCTCTTTGTCGTTCCATCCTTGATTTTCCAGGTGACTTCTTCAGTTAGGCTAACCCAACTTTGATTGTTCTCCCTTTACGGCTGGCAGCACCGCATGGTGCACAACCATACTTCATGCAAACGCATACTGACTCACTCTTTACGTGCTGCTGTGCTGAAAGCGTCTTCCTGTTTTTGTTTAGTCTCTCCTTATTATTGTTTTGATTTGTTTTTCTTGTTTTTTTGCTCTGCAGAATTCCTGTGCAAAGAATGTCCGAGAGTCCACATCCACTTTGAGCGTGTGGATGTCAAGGAAATTCCTGCCGAGCCGCTCTTCTTCCGCAGGTGGCTGCACGAGCGCTTTGAAATCAAGGACCGGTGAGTGTACGCGCGGCGAATTCAGTCAATAAGCAAACCAGTAGTCATGTTTTGCTCGCACGCTGCCTCTGTGAAGAATCCCGTCCTGCTTAGCTGACGTCACTGTCAACCCAAACGAAACATCAGGGAAAAAGCACAAACGCAAGACAAACACAACACGGCAATAACGTAAAACCCTAAAATTGTTCAATGATTGGTTAATGTGTTTATAGTAAATAATAAAAACCCTAAAAAAAAAATGTACACTTGCATTTTTTAATCGATTAATGCCATCTGATTGCACGATGCCGTGTCATGGGTAAAAGTGCACAGTTGCAACATTATCCCACCGTGTGTGTTTATTAAGCGCAAAGATGAATAAATGTTGAGTCTTTCAATGCGGGGTCTGTTTGGAGTTGCAAAATGTCTGCCTTCTCTTCGTCTTCATGCCTCGCAGGATCCATTTGACCTATGCTAAAATAATGTTGACATATATGCGGTAAGAGAAGACTCTGTTGATCCCACACACACATCTCGATTCCGGCCTTTGAAGACACCATATTGTACATTATTGTTAATGGTTGTCCATCTCCAATTGACTGCCAACCATTACAGGAAGTAAGACCTCTAATGTGCATAAATGTGGTAACCATGGTCAATTTGCATCCCAATAAGAATGATACCATTCATGGTGGTGTGGCGTGCCTCCAACCTGGAGCATAAATAGTTGGGTTTTCCACACCAACTCAGGCTGCTCACTCCTAACCAAGCCTTGTTGCATGAAATGATGAAGCCTTCTCGGATGAGAGGGCAAACGTCTTCTAACAACAACCAGAGCAGCCCACCTGCGATTAATTCAATGCCTGAGAAAGAAATGACCTGGATGAATGAAACTATCCACAATATAAATGCTGTTTGAAATGGATGAACTGGTGAGAAAAGCAAAAAGTGTAAGAGGTTTAAAAGGCGTATAATACCATATAATGAAAAGGAAAACAATCAAACAAACCAGATATGAGGCAACAAAAGTTATTACTCAGTGAAGAGTTGGCTGCACAGTAACAAGCTATTCAATCCTTTGTGCAGATCAGATAGATTAGTGCATCCCGGAATGTTTTACCAACTGTTTCCTTGATTTCCCCGTGAATAATGCAGGCAACATAATCACAACATGTGCAAATGGTGCTGGTTCAATATGATTAGAAGGCATTTTCAAGTGTTAAATTGCAGCTGCTTTTGTCTGCGGGGATGAACTCCTCAGAGATGTGTGTCTCTCCTTTCAAAGGCTGCTGGCGGATTTCTACGAGCATGGCGACGGAGTCAAACTATGCAGCTTCCCCGGGGAGGGCAGACGTTCCCCCCTGGGACTCTCCAAAACCCTCCCGGCCGTGCTTGTCTTGGGGGGTCTGACGCTGCCTCTGCTGCTGACTGACACCGGTAGGAAGGTGTACTGGAGGACCTGGGTGTACGGGACTCTTCTAGGTTGGCTGTGGGTCAATTTGCTTCCTTAACGCATGGCCGTGAAACGCGCAGAAGCGATGCCATGTTTCCGTATTCCCACGCAGGTTGTGCTGCGGAATGCTGCGGTACGTATGGTACAAACACGCAGCCGGCGCACGCGCCCGCACCACACGCGACTCACTGTGCAGAACCCATGCAAAGTATTATTCGTCTTGCGCTACTGGTTGTTTCCCGGATTGATCAGGCTTTGGGGAAACAACAGTGGATTTGTACAAAAACGACATGAAATTCCTCAGAAGAGCTCAAAATAATCACATAATCAACCCAACACCCCCCATCCCCTCCCA
Organism: Filicampus tigris; assembly: GCF_054856515.1. Classification (NCBI taxonomy): domain Eukaryota; kingdom Metazoa; phylum Chordata; class Actinopteri; order Syngnathiformes; family Syngnathidae; genus Filicampus; species Filicampus tigris. The sequence goes on along the minus strand of NC_141227.1, from coordinate 13,803,460 downwards.
ATTCGCTCTCATCAGCCAAACGCGTCTCCTCGCACTCATTGTTCCAGCAGACGTTGGCCAATTTCTACCCATGAAAACTGAAGTTATTCTTCAGACAGACAACTTTCATGTTGTTCACATAATTTAGGATTTGGTATTCGGTATGCAAAGTGCCACGTTCCTAATTTGCACTGAGTTTGTTCTGCTCTTCTTTTTGTTGAACCTTCTTTTTGGAACCTCCAAAGTCTAACACCATATGTTCTGTGACTTAAAAGTTGTTCTCATTTCCGAACAACAATTCCTCATGTCTGAAATAATGCTAGGTGAATTTATTGCTTTAAGACCATCATCAAACATTTAGGAACTAACACTTTGGCAATGTTTAAAGTAACATTTTGCACTCCCAATATTGTCGTACAAATATAAAGAGTTAAACACCTTCTAATGAAAGTTTAAAAAAACAAAAACAAAGTGGAAATGCATGCTTTGAAAAATGGAGTGCATAGACAGCTGTATAATAAGTGGTTATATAATCTGTTCTGTCAGTGTAATTAGTTGGTGTAATTGAAATTCTTTTCTCCAGGTAGTCTGGCTTCCTATGCTTTCCATAAACATGATTGTTAGCCTGATTGAAAACGTTTGCCTTTAGGTGTATCAAATGGATGGATTGATAACGGACAAGGTAGCTACACGTTTTCCTATTAGGCAACAGGTTTCTCATAACGTCCGATGGTGATCATCGCCAGTCTGCATCGATATCACAAGAAATACTTACAGAGCACTGAGATCAAGCTGCGCCAAAAATTGTACACTGCTTACATTTTCCAGAACATTTTAGTTGAACTCCAAATTGTTTGTCGTTTGGGGTGTTCTACTTTGGGGGTTCCACTGTGAACTTTCAAATAAGTTGATGTGTGATGAATGCAACATAATTCGGGTTTGCAGTACTCAGAAGGGTTATCAGCCTGACACCTGCGGCACTTTTTACAATATACACTATAAATATTTGGCTTGAATAGTCAAAATGAATGTTGAATAATGGCCCTTGAAAAATATATGCATTATGGTGTTTATCAATTTGAAGGTGGCGAGTAAAGGCATCATAAGTAATCTTATGAATGCATGTCAGCACATAAATTGTTCCATTATAGCAGGGCTGCCGAATCTGAGGCAAGCGAGATATATACAAACTTCCAGCATATGTTCTGGCCCGCAATGCAAAAAATAAATAAATAAAACCTCAGAGGAACTGTTTAAAACGCTCATAATATATACGGTCATAATAATGTTTGATTGGTGCGTCATGTATTTGCATAAATTTAATAACCCTCAGAGAGATTTATAAACGGTAGGAAAAAGTGTTCCCCTCTGCTGAACTGAAATAAAATATGGCTTTAAAAAAAAGTCAATTGCCAAACCTGATGATCTTTAACAACAATGTTCTGTTTTATGTTGAGCAATAAGTTACCAATGCAAGCCCTGTTGCAACACCATTTGTCTTGAATCTGTATTGCTTTTGTACTCTTAAATGTTTGTTTCTCATCACATGAAAAGATCTACCTTGCTTAAAGCAAAAAAAAAAAAAAAAAAAAAAAAAGCTTACAAAGCCATGCAAACTCAAAGCCATTTGTATTATACTCAATAGTATACACATCTCTGTATTGTGAAAAGCACGGTCTGTGAGTTGTTGTCGTTATGTTCTATTGTATCTCCTTTTTCTGCAATTTACTTTGCACATCGGCAGTCCCGGAGTTAGTCAGAGGTCTATTTTAAGGTAAATGTTTTTACACTGTGCTACAATACCTCACTCAGTTCAGTCATCTTCCTTGTTTCTATATGACCTCTTTCCGATATTTTGTAAGAACTATGATCCTGTCAGGAATTGTTTTCTGTAGGCAGCATTTAAAAAATGCCAACTCTTTGCGCAAACGTGTGCCTTCCCTTTGGAGGAGCGGGTTCTCGTCCCTCCCCCAGCTGGAGGATCTCTGCGGCTCTTTGCAGTGTTGACGTCACAGAGGCGTTCAGCGGCCCTGTGCGCTCACACAGGTGGCTTGTTTTGCTCGGAAATGCGATATGATTTACAGGTTTTGACTAAATGTCGATTTAATGTGTTACGGGTATGGGTATACAGTCTGAGTGAAATAAAGCTATTTTTTCCCCCTTGGAAGGAGTCACGTTGTGTGTGTGTGTGTGTGCATGTGCATATTGTTGTGAACAAAGATGCAAAAGTGCCAGATGGTCACTTTTTTCTGCCCATTTCTGCTTTGTCTGTCTCAGCTGGCTGAACTGATGAGTTAGTTTGTGTTTCTGCCCTCTGAAGACACTCCGTTAAATGCACCATTTCACCATGCTCCATTAACTTTCTTAGTGTGTTTTGTTGGCTTTTTTTGTTTTAAATGCTGAAATTATTCTGGGGCCAGCACGGCATCCAAGTGGGTAAGAGCGTCTGCCTCAAAGTTCTGAGGATCTGGGTTTGAATCTCAGCTGCAGCCTTCCTGTGTGAAGTTTGCATGTTCCTTACTCTGGGTACTTTGGCTTCCTCACAGGTTCACACGTTCAAAAACATGCACTGATTGAAGACTGAATAGTCCATAGGTGTGACTGAATGTGAATGGTTGTTTGTATGTGCCCTGTGGTATAGTAAATGGATGGATTTGTTCAAGGGCTGCGCTACACCGGGTCTTATAGGGGCTCTTTAGCCCCATCAGGAATCTGTGTAGCCCCAGTTAAGCCCCTTCAGCATTTGATTTGACATTCTAAAATAAATGTATTAATTATTTTCTCATCCCCACTCTATGTATCGGGGAGAGGGGGGAAAAAATCCTGGTGCCCTCTCCGTATTTGTACTTTTCGGGAATGCAAGTATAGTGATTATCAAACACATTGCAGAGATATTCTACTTCTATTATGAGCCATAACACGATTTCTATTGTTCTCTAAGGTGTTATTTTACACTGTCGCCTAAAGCGAGGTGGCTAAAATATGGCCTGCGCTCAACTCCATTATTTTACCTAACTCACTGATCATTTACCCCAGTGTTTTTCAAACTTTTTTGAGTCAAGGCACATTTATTTCATTGAAAAAATCCTGCGGCACGCCACCATCTGAAATTGTGGGCAAAAAAAAAAGAGATGATTTTAACAATGTGTTATATTGTTTATATAAGCATTTTTAACATTGATTAATGACGTTGTATTATAACGTCAAGAATAGGAATCAAACACAAAGAAAAAAGTATTATACTGTATAATGTATCCTATTGATACTTAGTGTGAAACATGGGCCTGTTTGGATAAACATGCGTCACTAATTGGCTTGTCTCTAAAGACAATTAGCTACCTACTGCTGCTGCCTACTGGTATGGAAGATTACTACAATGTAGTAACTACATGATTATTCTGCCAGGCGCTAGACCGCACAGGCACGCAAATTAGATAATTTCCCACGGCACACCTGACAATATCTCGCGGCACTGGCACAGAGTTTGAAAAACACTGATTTACACAATCACGAGTCCTGTAATATCCATTTTGTAAACCGTTTATCCTGTTCAGGATCAAGTGTAGCTGGCGCCTATATCATAGCCGACCAGGCGCTGTCGGCAGCCTACGTCCTGGACTGGTTGTGTGGACTCACATTCACATCGTCACTGAGTGGGAATTCGCCCGATCCACTATACGTGGCGTTAGAAAGGAATACTGTTGAAATGGTTGTAACAGAAAGGTGCCAATTAGAGGGCGCTAGGTGTCCATATTGATATAAAGACGGGAGAACGAGAACTGCCGAGAGAGAGAGAGAGAAGAGTGGCTTCAGTGTGTTCACGGAGCGAGAATAAAACAACGAAGCGCAAACGCTATACTTCCCTTTTTCACCGTGGCATTCTTGAATTAATTGATCTGGACACAACAGATTCCATCAGTGACTCCTGTAACATGTAGAAATAGAAGTCCCTCCGCCGCACCCACAAAAATTGCTTGGTTATATCGTGTTTTATACTTCTAAATTATTGCTGATAAAGTTTCTATGACATTTGATTTACAGTATTTGAAATGATGGAAAAATAGTGAAACGAAAAGGAAATGTGATTAGTTTCGCATATATATTTAGAAAATGACAATATTATACAGTATGTAAAAAGTCTAGATACATCACATTTTCCACATGCGATTTGGGAAATTTTGTTATGAACATCAAAATTGAACTTTTTCTCCATCGTTCCAAAAAGTATGTTTGGCGCAATAGACCAAACCTATAGTGAATAATGGTGGTGATAGCATCATGCTTTGGGGATGTTTTTCTTCAGCTGGAACTGGGTCCTTTGACAAGATTGAAGTAATTTTAAACTTTTTAAATCAGTTGACGAGTGAATATGCATTTAGGATGATTTATGTAGAACTGTGTAAATTGCAGATTTTCTACTTTATTGCTGCATTTGAACGTAGCAAGACTGCACGGCGCATGCGTGCAATTTTGTTCTGATGAACAAGGAAGTGTAGTCAAGCAGGAGCTTTTTCCTGAACTTTTACTACGTTCAAACGCAAGGTATGTGCTCATTAAGTCTGAAAAACGCATCTTGAAGTACAAGACATTCATCTCGCCAATATTCGGTTTGTAAAGATGGTCGCCGTACAATTAATACCGTGATTGTGCGTCGCGTTATAATGTTCTACAAACAGCAACATCTAGCGGCAAATTGTGGAAACTGACACCGCAATTACAAGAAAAACAACTATGTGTGTATAGATATATATGTATATATATATAATATAACGTATTTATATGTACACATACATGGTATATGTATCAATGTATACATTATGTGTGTACTTTATCTACACTGTAATGACGAAATCTGCTTGGGGCCCCTGCGACTCTTAGGCGGCCCCCAAGAGCAACACAGCCTGCAGTGTTGAAGTAAAACATTAACATAAAAAGGTTATTTGTTTGGATTAAGGGTAGTTTATTTTGAATTTTTAAGTAAAGCTTTTGGACATTGTTTTACATAGTTTTAATACATAATCATTCAATTTTATAATTTTTTTTTTTAATCCTAACCCTATTGTTCAGCTACCTCAGTTCAGTGACAGTCACATCATTTATGTATTTGCTTCACCTTGTTTCCTGTTTTTTGAAACCAAAATAATTAACCAAATGACTCCATTATTGTAAACAGATATTATACTGGTTTATTACTTGAACAATAAATATACTCTACTGGATTTGAAAAAATGTAAATAGGCTGTATGCATAACTACAAGCTTCATTCTAATATGTTTGATTGCGTTTCATGTTTTAAATGTTACACCGATATTAAACCTATTCAGTGTGCGCAGCTCTTCAATGGCCATCGACTGGATTGGATATAGCTATGCTGCGGCCATCTTGCTGGGCGGATATATGGGATACAAAAGAAAAGGTTGAAAGTAGTAAGCTCCATCAGTGTCATCTCAAGTGAAAATAAAAACAAAGAACAAGTCGTGATCATCTTCGTCATCGTGTGTCTTTTGAAGGCAGTGTCATGTCTCTAATGGCCGGCTTGGTCTTCGGTGGACTGTCTGCTTACGGCGCCTACAACATTTCCAACAAGCCCACTGACATCAAGGTGTCACTGTGTACGTATCAGGTGGTAAAGTACTCACACTCTAGCACAAGTACAGATAGTTGTGTGTGTGTGTGTGGGGGGGGGGAATCTGGTAAAAGCAGAAGTACTGATTCAAGTAAGTCTAATACGCATAATAGGGGAGTAATACAGTTTAGGCCAACGTAGACACCGACTGCGTAGGTTTAATTGCTACAAATAATACAAAATAATTAAGACCCCTCCATGGTGTGAAGCAACAGAACTATTAAACTGGTTATTATAGTATAGTGTTCAATTTTGCCTCAATTGTGTTCTTGCAGTCGCCTCCGGGATCCTGGCGGTGGTGATGGGGACCAGATACAAGAAGTCAGGCAAACTGGTGCCAGCTGGAATTATGACGGGTCTAAGGTCAGAAGTTTGAACGCTGTTGTGATCCATGAAACACATCGTAAACTCTTGTCTGACTGGCTCCAAAGTTGTGTAATGGTGGCCTCTTTATTCCTGCAGTTTGTTGATGGTGTTCCGACTTTTGTTCCTGATGGTGGCCTGACTGAAAAGGGGACGCGGAAAAGCAGTCTGACATGATACACGAGTTCCATAAATTACAGAGGAAACTGCGTTATTGATTTCCTAATGGGCCAACAGACTTGACTGGACAAAGTACCGCAGCAATTTGTTTGGTCAAACCTTGAAATCAATAAACGCTGCAATGTTTGATGAGAGAATAGACCTTTAATGGGCAATGCATTGTGATTCATCGGTGATCTTTCAACATCATCATATTGAACGTTGAGAGCATTTTATGTAAATGATATGTTTAAGTTGAAGACCTCCTTGACAGTTTTGACGTAAACGTCATCGGGCTGAGGCTTCCTCTTGCTTCCCGGCTGCAGGAACCCGGAGATGGCCTGATTCCTCGACATGCGGCCCTGAAAAGCCTGCGTGGAGACACCACTGGGACTGTCACGCATGCACTTACAATTGATTTCAAAACTCTACACACCCACTGTATTTAGGATTGCCTCTTTTGCCGCTTACACACCTTGACGTTAGGGAAGTCTCCAAGGATCCCCACAAACTTCTCCTCCAACATGAGCGTGCATTCCATCAGGAGCACGTCCGCAACGCTCAGCCGACCTCCCACCAGGTAAATGTGTTCCAACAGTTGCTGCACACAACTTTCGTTTTTTAAAACAGCAGCCTAGAAAGGGTCAACTTCTTATGACTTATGTGATGCTACCTTTTCAAAAACGGGCAGGTAGCGCTCTTTTGCTTTGGTTTCGATCATGCCCAGTTTGGCCTTCGGGTCTTGAGAGAAGGGCAGAATCATGATCATTTCCATGAGGTCCATCAGTCCTTCTGAGTACATGTTGATGCTGAGGACAAGGGTCAATGTTAAACTGGCTGTAATGAAGCATGCAATAGCGATAACACAGTGGAACCTGCCAAATCTACGTTACGAATTCATCGGGAATTTGTGCAATTTTATTCCTACAGATCACACTGGACACAGGGGTCACCATTTTTATGGAAAGTGATCTACTCCTTGGCTACTGGTTTGTGTTAAAGAGCTGCCAGTTTGATACAAACATGCACATTTAGTCATATTATCTTTAATTACATGTTTTAAATATATATTTTTGTATATTAATACACGTACTAATCACGTTCCTTATTTTCTGCCACAGTCCTCGAAGATTTAACAATGTAGGAAACATAAATATTACTATACAACAGTTCCGAGCAAGCGATTTGATTGGACAAGAGTTACTCCGAGAGGGACGATACAGTTAGACGTACGTATCACTCCACCTAACAGGTGTTCGGCCGTTATTTTGGCCTATGCCAACCATCAGTTGTTTAGTTTGTTTAAAGCTTGGCGTTGCCCAAATTAACTTATTTCCAGAAAAAAACCATGTGAAATTAAAGTATAAATAGTCGTCAGATGCTCGAGGAGAAGAAAGGTAATATGAAGATGTCTCCGCAAACCTCGAATTGTGCTCAATTGATTAATGACACATTTAAGTGTACGAGCAGCTGCGGACACCTGTTCCATGTGTAAAATTTGCCCGGATCAAAGCTCCCATAACGTAAATAGCGTGGCGCGACTCAAACGTGAAAGCAGTAAAGGAAGGTTCATTTGTTTAATTTTTTTCAAATTGATTTGATGCTGATGCTTTGGCTAGTTCGTCTTGCTAAGAGCTAACTTTGCGGCTAACGCCACTGTTTGCGGAACTATTTGTGGTGGCAGATCCGCAAAACGGATTTATTAAATCAATATTTGGTTTCAGTTTTAAATTAATCGTAATAAATGGCGCCTTAACTGTTCTGTAAAATATATTGTGTTCCCACTGATGTATCACTCCATCTCATTAACTCATTCCATATTAGACTTTTTCAGACCCTCCGTGAAATGACAAAAATATGTCATTGGGATAGAACGAGTTAAATCTGCCACACTATTTCTATGAATCTCTGCAAGTGTTTCTATTTTCAAACAAGAACGACAACATTCTTAGGAAGTTACAATGTCCCATAGTGAGCTAGACCGGTATTGGGATAAACCACGAGAGCTGCAACTAATGATTATTTCAATAATCCATTAATCTGTCAAATATTTTGGCAATTAATTGACGAATCTGAGAAAACAAAAACGTTTTAATTCCATCCCCATGTCAACAAAAGTTGAGTAGGTTTGTTCTTTTCGCTTGTCTTAAAGTCATGAATACTAAGTCATGAATACTAAGGTTGCCTTTACAACTAATTTCAACATTATTAGATTTGTGGTTCATACTTAACACGATCTTTGATATCTTTTCCATGCAGATTGTACTTTTCCGCGATGTAATTCAAGATGGCCTTTGTCTGAATGAGCTTCATTCCGTCGATTTCCACCATAGGGACCTGTTGAAACATGAGGTCTCCATCTGCAGATAGAGCGTTCATGGGCCACTCCCAGTAAAACAAGCTGAATCATTGTGAATTGACCCGAGCAAAGGTCATTTGTGCCATTTCATGGTTATGGCTAATCTCAGGTGAGTGATTCTTGAGTAGAGGTTCACCAAGTGATAAAACAACATGACTAAATAACACATTAATTTGACGAAATCCGACCAAATCCACACTCATATGAAGTCACTTTTGGGGAACTAAAACTCACCATTCAGCATTTTGAGGTACTGCTCCCGGGTCGTCAGATGGAACTCATCAAACTGTGGACGTCAAGTGACATAAGAGTTAAATAATGTTATACAGTCTCTGTATCTGTGTAGACATATTCAGAGTAAAAAAAGGACAAAAGTTTTAGATTTCTCCAATGATTTATTGAAATTCAACAAGTTCTAGTCCAATGAATAGTTTGAAATAATACACAGTATACTAATAAGTGGAAAACGACCCAATTTCAGAATTGTACAAAAAAATGCATTTTTCAGGTTACAAGACATGAGTTGATAACTACAGAAAAATCAACAGACTTAACCCCCATCAAGATGGTTTGGGATGAGCTGGACAGAAGTGTGAATGCAAAGCAAACCATTATGTCCTACACATTTACGGAAATGTATGCAATAGAGTTGTGAAAAACTTTATAAATATTTGATTTGAAAGAGTAGCACTAATGTGCTCAGATGCTCTGTCTGTATTTGGCATTTGTAGATTGAGTAATCGTAACTTGAATTAATTTATCTGTAGATTCATTTCAGAGGACAATGAGACAATGAACTGCATGAATTTTAAATAATTACCTGCCCAAAAGGAAGAAAAAACAATGCTCATAGACATTGTTCACAGACATACAGAAGTATAAAGTGATTTAATGGTGCAACCAGGACGGATTAACTTACCTCCACACCTGCAACAGCGAGCAGCCAGCGAATTGACTCCATTTTCCCTCTCCCATTGAAGTAGTGCAGCTTTACCCTTTCAGTCATGGTTGTTGGTCTGAAAAGTTGAAAAGAAATATGAGGGTGGAAAATCACACTTTTCACAACTAAAAATACAGCGTTTAACATTAATTCCCAAACTTACATGAGTCACCTTCTCAATGTTGTGGATGAAGAGTGGACGGGTTGTGCAACTTGAAGTTCCATATAAACGGGAAGACGTGAGGAGTGTTTAAACAAGTCGAATTTGATTGGCAGAGGCTATCCAATAGAAAGGCTTGAGATTTGCATTTTTGCCTCCAAGCATGCTGGGAAATTATTTTCTTTGGCTAACTATTCATTATTATTTTAAGTCCTGCGCGGTCGATTGGCACATATTAGGAATAAAACATGTCTATTACGTGTTGTTGTGTGGTAATTACGACCGAACACAAGAACTAGTCCAAACCGTAACCGTAGAACCTTCACTTCAAGTCGGCTATAAATACTTACGGCAACATTTTGATTGCTGGATGTGAGGGCGATCTGGCTGCGACATCTGTCACCCCATTGATCGCTAGGGTTGATTCGGCTGATCTGGCTGGCTAGGCGGGTGTCCCCTTCCTCCCTCACCGTTCCATGTGTGTCCCTCCCGAAGCTCAGCGCTCGGTGGCAGCGGACGACGTCCCCCCGACGGACGACTTCTCATCGGTATACCAGTAGCTGCGCTCCCCTGCTAGAACCTCCAAACAAGCTCAAGGCCCATTTGTAGGAGAAACGTAGGGAAGTCAAGCTCCAAGCTTCAGACACATCCAATTGCGGCGCTGCATGTGGCAGTCTGCCTTCCTTTTTGATTTCAAACTAAATGCATGTTACGCATGTAACAACACGTGGCATTTTAGTCAAGTGTCATTTACACAAGTTAGTTTGTTAGCTCACATTAACTCAAGCTAATTTGTTGCTTATTTTGGGGTTTCTTCAAATATTGTATAGATGTATTTTTCTATGCTGAAATGTCTGCTGACATAATGCATTTGGATTCCAGTATGGTCCACACTTTTAAGTTTTGCATTTCAGTGACTAAACAATTAAATGGGAACACACCCAAAGCTCACTCATTTACTGCTGAATATGTGCAATTTTAGACATTTTACTATCTTGTACGTTAAAATAAAGAAATTAGCAACATTTATGTTGCAGGTGAATCGAGATCTCATTTTCAAACCAAAGCTGGCAAATGATCTTTCCCTGGGAAACAGATTTATCATGGGTCATTACATTACATTTCAAAATGTAATTGAAAACTATATCCATTGAATGTTCAGTAATCATATGAATTACTACAATGTAACAAAGTAGAAAGCTCTTAAATATATTTAAATCAGTCATGACTTTAATTGAAAAAACAAACATGCAAATAATACTTAACTCATCAGCATCTCAAAGTAAAAAAGGCAACATATTTATACAAATTCATATACAGTAACCACATATATATAGAAAGTAATATACAGTAGCAAAGTAATTAACTGTTTGTAAACAACTCACAGTGCCCTCATATGTATTTCATTTATACATGTTGGTAAACAGGTATGATAATAATCCATACAAAACATATGTAACAACAGCCAGAGAGGAGAGTACAGGCAAATAATATTACAGAGGTGCAATTTTTCTTTGTGTGTGTGTGTGTGTGTGTGGGGGGGGGGGGGTGGGGGGGCGGCTGCTGTTTTGCACATAACTTCACACATACATATACATACATACGCGCACCATCCATGATACATGTAGTGAAGCAAACATTATTGCTGTGTTAAAATGTATGTACAGCCTTTGATTACTGTTTGGGAGGTAAATTAAAGAGTGTCTTCCAGGCCACTAACGGTGTCCATATTTGGCAGACCAATCTATTCGCCCGTGGATGCTCTGTACTGGTGCACGTGGTAATAGACAAGGGGGGCTTTTGTTGGCCATGTTGGTGGAGGGAGTCCTTTGGCTCCGATTGGATCGCCATGTTGCATAATCTTAAAAAAAAAAAAAAAAAAAAAGGTTATGCAATTAATGCAACAATATATAAACAAAACATTTTAAAAAGAATCCTAACTTGATGCAGTTGATTCCAAAGGACCCTGATGACCTCTGTGACCAGCAGAGCCGACATCTTTTGTGTAAAATCTTGGCAAGCATCCTGCTGGGATTGTATTTGTGCCTTTTCAAGTGTAAAAAAAAAAAAAAAAAAAAAAAACAAAAATTATGAACACAAGATCCTACAACATGGTGGCAACAAATGAAATAAATAAAATATGCTTAATCTATTGACTGTAATCCCTTGGAATATTTAATAATTACAATTACAAAAACACTCAAAACAAGTCCTACATTTTGTCTCTTCCATTTTTAAGTAGAACTAATGTCAAACTCTTAGAGCGGAAGTCAACCTTTTTCAAGAATATGTTCTCAGCCGGCCCACTATTCATTCTGATAATATTAATATTACTTAATATTGCGTTTGTGGAATATGAGTTCAGCAGCAAAATCCACCTGTTTTTCGCCGTCTGTGGGGGCGGCCATTTTGTCACTTCTGTTGACTGAAAATGACATCACAACTGCTCAGTGCTCAGGTAACGAGCAATCACGGCTCAGCTTCTGAAGACAGGTGAGCCATGATTGGTCGTTACCTGAGCCATGAGCAACTGTGATGTCATTTTCAGTCAACAGAAGTGACAAAATGGCCGCCCCAAGAAATGGCTAAAAACAGGTGGATTAATAACTCTTATTCCACAAACACAATATTTATTAGAATGCCTTGTTTCAACAAGTGGGCTCGCATAGAACATATTCTTGGAAAAAATATGTTTGGGTTGACATCCGCTTTAACAAAAAATGCAGTTGTTTTAATATTGTTCAAAATAACCAGAAAGAATATAAACATTTAAAAATAATAATTAAATCCGATTTATACACACACTAACATGATAAAATAGATACATTTATTTAAATGAACAAAATACTGGTAATCAAAAGTCAGATTTTTTTTTTTTTTCAAAATACAGGTATCCTTTTGTAGATTTCTATTGGCATTTTCAAGAATCACTATATAAATACAACAAACGGTGCCAGCAGATGCAATGATAACAGTGAGATTACCATGAAGACCTCTGCTTGGTAGTGTACCACCAAATGGAATACTGCTGTTGCCCCAAAGATGGCTTCCGGGCATGTCTTTATTTGCATTTATGGACACATTTTTCTTTGTGCTGATACCTGGAGGACATGGAGAAAGATTAAAACAAAACAGAAAAAAAACATAAAAACAGAATGTCTTCGCATTTATAAAGTGTTACCTGGTAAATATCGAGACTGCCTCAGGTAGTGCTGTTTGGCAGACGCAGTCCTCGACGCTTCCGGGTAGCCTGACGCCTTCTTCAGGTTTAAAGGTATTTCTTCTTTGCCATTAGGGTGACTGAAGTCCAGAATGTCGCTATATCTGAAGGGCACAGGACACATTTGGGACTGTATTCCCTTAATTATGCCACATCTACATCGAGTAGAGCTCAGTACTGCTCATCTTAATGTGACAATGTGGTACTACACATAAGGTCTACAAAGTGGAAATGCCTTAAGAGTAATGCAATTTAGAGTTCAACCAAAAATCTGAAAAAATGAGAGAGAAACAAAACACATGAACTCTGTGAGTCAATCGTCTCACCTTCTAAGCGGTTCCTCTGCCTGCTTCAACTTGTCTTTTGAGAAGTTGCTCTTTCCCAGAACGCTCGAGGGCGTCAATTCAGCGTCTTCGTAGTCGTCCCACTCATCCCCTTTAAAGTGTCCTGTGCCGTGACCCCAGCGGCGACGCCCTCCCTTCGCTTTCATCTGATAGCTCAGCGGGTTTGCGTTGTCACTTTCTTGCCTCATCTGCGAATGGCAAAATTAATCGGAATGGAATTGGAACGTCTGGATCGAAATAACAGTATGCGCAAACCCGGCCATTACAACTACATGACGCGACACAAGTAGAAAATATGCAGCCTGGGTCTGAAGTGTGACTGTGGAGGGCCTCACTTTGCTCTTGTCAAGAATGTAAGGTAGATGAGTCTGTGGTGTTCCTTGTCTGGGCTCCTGCTTGAGAAGATGCTTCGGTTGCTGCTCTCGAACCAGCTCCACGTGGCGTTGGTATGCCGCTGGCGGGGCTGGGACTGGGGAGGGCTGGAGCTGCTGCACAGGCCTGGAAGGAATGCAGTGTTGGTTGTGGGCAGGTGGCGGCTGAGACGGAGGCACAGGCCTCAGATGTAAGGGTTGCTGCTGTGCAGTCTGTTGGGGCTGTAATAATGGTGGCTGCGGGGGCAACGGATGAGGCTGGGGTCTGCCCTGCTCCAGAATCTCTTGAGGGGTTCCCAAAGCCTGGCCCACGTGGAAGTACGAGTACCTGAGAGCCTGCACACAATATCATGCAAGTCAATATTTTTGCCTTTAAAATAAACTGACTGGTAGGGGTCGGCGATATGGCAAAAATATCATATCACGATTTTTAAAAAAATAAAATCACGATCACGATTTTATCATGTTATCTTTTTAAGACTAATTTGCACATTTCTGACCATTTTCCTCATGTTAAACATATAAAACATATTTTAAATGCATGTAAAACTCTAAAAGAAAAATAAAGACATTTTAAGACAGCTAAGCTTTCTGAACAGGTTCTAATTTGAATAGTGCCAATTTTTTATCAAAATGTGCAGTGAATGCAAACATAAAAGGTAACATAACGTAAGCATAAAAACACAGCTCGTACCGCAGGTCTAGTACTTTGAAGAGTCTTTTAAAGCCCTCGTTTTCCACTGTTTTAATGGGAATCATTTCTTCAGCGAGGTAATAAGTCACTGCCTCAGTTACCTCTTTACACTGCTTGCTTGTTTTTTCATATGGAGTGCCTTTGTTAAATGGCTGTGTTACCGTGGATTGCGTTAGCTTGGGGCTAGTGGCTGCCTCTGGCTACCAATGGTCTGATCTCCGTTCGCTTTGGCTGTCGGCGCTGACGTCCGAAACGATTCTCTGCCAACTTTGCAAATAACTGGTTTGCGCTTTCTCCTCCGAGGAAGAGCCAAACCAAAATCGACACTGTGGATGTGGAGGTTCTTTTCGGGACCAACTCTGCTTCGTGGTGACTTTCCGCTACAGCCTCCCGCTATACAAACAAATAGGGAGGCGGGGAGTGTCACGTACGGTGCACTGTGCGTGCTGTGTTTGGTTGGTCGGGTATACGAGTCAGCGGCTTTGCGCCGCCATAGAGCTAAACTATTTAGAATGTGCCATGTAGACGATCAAACGATCTTTCGGCTTTATGAGATCGTGAACACATTAAACCGCTTAACGATCTAATATCGTCATATCGCCCACCTCTACTATACGGTACAAATACAATTTTCCTATCTCAAGTCATCTTTCACCATTGAAATGAATAGAAATGCCATTAATCTGTCCCATCCCGGAAAATGTGCGCATTAACAATATGTTCCGGGAGCGATGCATTTGTTCTCTGTTTCTCTTAAATTCTTGATAATATCTCGTCTTTAGTTTTAAGAGCCATTTTCACCTGACATAAAATTGTAATCTGCATTTATCAAACTTGTCTGCCAGACGTGAACACAAATATAATTTCCCATTGGTTTCTGTCAGAACTTACCTGCGCAGAAGTTGGTCTTTTCTTGGGGTCCCATTGAAGCAAATCAGTCATCAGGTGGATGGCTTCAGGACTGGCATTAGGAATCAGTGTCTTCAGATTACTGGGAACACACTGAGGCCAACGGAAATACATGGCACTGGCCAGCTGGAATCCCTCCGACCAATCATTCTAGATGGAAATAGATGAAAGACCTCCATGGTACACTCACATTTGTAATCAAATTAAAACCGAATTCCAGTTCAGCTACATTCAAATGAGATTCTGCTCGCGCACTGAAACGTTTACCTTCTTTGGTGTACCCAAAACTTGGCAAATCTTGAATATGGTGTCCACCTCACTGGAGCCCGGGAATAAAGGCCTGAGGGTATAAAGCTCTGCCATGATGCATCCCACCGCCCACTGGTCTATGGGGGAACTGTAGGATATCGATCTGAGGAGGACCTCTGGTGCTCGGTACCTGGCCAGAAATAAATCCTTAATTCCTCATATATTGGTTGCATTTTTTTTTAACCACTTGTCTTCAAATGTAGCTGGAAAATAATAGCTGACTTTGGGCGAGAGGCAGGGTACAGCCTGGACCGATTGCCAGCCAATCGCAGGGCACATACACAGTAACCAATCTACCAATCACATTTATGGATAATTTAGAGTCTTGTATGAACCTAACACGCATACCGAGTCCCTAGAGAAAACCCTCGTAAGCTCGGGGAGAACATGCAACCTCCACCCAGTAAGGTTGGAGCTAAGAATCAAACCCAGAACCTTAGCGCTGTGAGCCAGATGAGGTGGCTCAGGCATTTTGTTAGGATGCCCCCTGGACGCCTCCCTGTGAGTTGTTCTGGGCATGACCCACATGGTGAGGCCCCGAGGGCAACCCAGGACACGCTGGAGAGTCTATGTCTCCCGGCTGGCTTGGGAACGCCTCAGGATCCGCCAGAACGAGTAGGACGAAGTGGCTAGGGAGAGAGAAGTCTGGGCTTCCCTGCTTGAAGGGGAAAATCAACCCAAACATATTTTTTTTCCAGAATAAGTTCTATGCAAGCCCACTAGTTGAAACAAGTCATTCTAATTACAATTGCATTTGTGGAATATGAGTTAAGCAGCAAAATCCACCTGTTTTTATCCATTTTGGGCGGCCATTTTGCTCAGGGCTTAGGTAACAACCAATCACGGCTCAACTGTTCTCTGAAGCTGAGCAGATATTGGTTGTTAACTGAGCCCTGAACAACTGTGATTTTCATTTTCAGTCGACAGCAAGCGACAAAATGGCCGTCACCTGAAATGCATACTGTCTATATATATATATATATATATATATACGGGTGGATTTTTTCTGCTGAATTCGTTTTCCACAACACAATGTTAACCAAAATATCAAGTTTAGGCTAGTGGGGCTCCATAGAAAATATTGTACAGAAAATATTGGGGTTGACTTCCGCTTTAAGCAGCTGCCGTCCTGACCTAGGAGTAGGGTAGCTATTGAACAACTTTTCAAAAAATGTGAAGGGGTAGGTCACAGCTTAAGGAAGAGACCAATAACATTACTGCAGGTGCGGGAAATGTTTGACAATTACCCTAATTTGCCATTGAGTAATGTGCAAATCTTCAAGACAATATTCACTTGCCATCTGGTTGACACATAGTCCGTGTATGGCGGTCGAGATCTTATTTCGCGGGCGAGGCCAAAATCGGCTATTTTAACCAACTCTGGGCCCATGCACAGAAGATTCTCAGGCTTCATGTCTCTGTGGAAAAACCCTAAAAAGAGATGCCCGATCATATAGTTACATGGGGTAACCGAGTACTTCAGAGGTGCAGTCGTGTAACATACCATGTTTATGAATGAATGCAAGGCCCTGGAGGATCTGAAACATGATATTTCGAACAGCAGATTCAGGGAACAATCGAGTCCTGAAGCAAGAAAAAGGACGGGGGAAAAAAACAAACAAACACTAAATGTTGAGAAGTGTGGATTTCCAAATGCTGTAGGCATACAGTACCTGTCTTTCATTAGCTGATACAGATTTTCTTTCATGTACTCAAAGATAAAGTACAAGTGGTCATTCTCTCTGATAACCTCCTTCAGCTTAATCACGTTAGCGTGGTTGAGCTTCTTTAAAGACTGAAACGAGAAGAGCGGCAAAATTACATTCGGACATCCAATTAAAAACAAGGTTAAAACTATTGACACAAGGCTGGAGGATGCACAGGGATGATTCAGGTTTCATCATGCTACATTTTAGTGAGGAGGATTTTTTTTTTTTACTTTTTATGCCTTGACATGCTGTATTTTTGAGCTGGCTAAATCTCCTACTGCTTTAATAAGTCAAGCTCTAAGAAAAGGGGTACGTGAGCTCAAGGTGGGGGGGACGAGCTGACAATTGCACGCAAGAATCACCTTTGGCTCTTAAGAGCTGCAGTGGGTTGAGTGTAACATTCTGAGTGTGAAAAGAAAGGACAACAAACTGAGTGTTTCACATCACTGCAGCGTCCGGCAAAACCAAAAAGTATAGTTTACTTCTCAAATTGACACAAAAGGGTCCACTTGGAGAAATAAACGCCACAGCTCAAGTATACACTTTGTTTTTCACCTCAGGAGAAAAATAACATGTGGTGCCGCTGAGTATCATCTTAAAAGCTGAGTGGTGTTGATTGTGAAAGTGAAATTTTAACATTCATTAATATTTAATGCATTTGCACATATAGACGCAATCGACCTTTTATAAGTGCAGTTATTGTGTTGATGAATAAGAAAATCACACATGCGATTCATTTCATTTGCTCCTCCTTTGAATTGCATTTATGTCCTGCAACGTATGCAAAAACGTGTAACTGTGCAACAGAAAGCATTACAGACCTTAACTTCACGGAGATTCATGCACTCTTCCCATGAGTAGAACTTTCTTTTCATTCTAAATACAAAATACACTTCAAGTTACTGGGATACTCTGCTCTCGTTGCCATGCATTCTTCGAGTTCATTTTACAGGCAGACGACAGAGTCCACAGTTCAAGTATAAAGCTCACACACTCACTTCTTAATGGCCACAAGCTCTCCAGACTCCAGGTTGCGTCCGAGGATGACCGAGCCATATGTGCCATCCCCGAGTTGTTTGAGGGTGCTGTATCTGTTCATTGTCCTTGACTGTCCATACCCTCACCCAGGAGCGGAGGTCAATTGGGTGGGGAGCCGAGATTTGCTTGCCTGCTGCTGCTGAATGCAGCCAAATGTCCTGTGACAACACCTCAAGTCCACGGGTAGAGCTGGACGACTCATTGTGTCATGGGCTTGACTCCACCCGGCTGGGCGGAGCATAGGAAAATGATTATTAACATACTGTACACGGTGGGCCGCAATTAGGGACTACACTTGAAATGAAACTTTTTTTTTCATTGTATTACTTTTACAGAATTTTTTTTCAGGGCATTGCTCACCACCTGGCCTCGTTGCTTATTTCCAGAACACCTTCTTCCTTTAGAGCTTTTTATTCTCTCATCTGTGATTTTTAACCTTAGCTGGTTGAAACCAACTTTTCTGCCTTTCTATTTCCCCCTCCCCCCACCTTACTTTCTAACCTCTTCACTGCCATCCTTTCCCTCGGATACTTTTTTTTTATTGGCATCTTTTCCTTCCTGATCTCCATTTCCTGTCTTACCTCAGATCAGCTTTTCGTCCATGCATTCTTAAATCCTTTTCAAAACTACTTTTCTGGCTTCTCGCACATTTTTAATTCATGCGTCCTCACATCCTTCTGTCACACAAACCTGATTTTCTGCCTTCTTTCCTTACATATTTACACCTTAGACTTTTCCTTCTTTCCTTCCCCCTGACCCTTTTTTAATCCTTCCTTTGCTTTAAATGACTTCATTCAGTAGCTGTCCAATACTGATTGAGAATCTACTTTCTTTGTTCTTGACTCAAATTATTTACATTTCACGGTGCCTGTAATAAAAATCATTTCAAACGCATCTACTTTTGTCCCACCCTGTATACAAGCATGACATGGACTAAGCTACAATGGAAACACACATCACCACAATGCAATTATTTTGCCACTTCATTGTTCAATTCATCATAACAGCCTTGCATTAAATCCTCCCTTCAGGAGGATTACAACATCCAGATTCGACTAAATCCGTTGCAGAAGGAAGTTGGGTCAGTTCCATCAATGTAATGTGGCGCCGTTTAGCGTCATGTGGCGTATGTACAGTACTGGTCAAGAGTAACGGGACATGTGCGAACAGGCGTGCACACATCCCATTTGTAATAATAATAATGTTTAAACGTGAGACATTTGAAGCTAGCAAACATAGAGGTAGCACGATTATGCAAATTCCCTGAATACATTTCGTCGTTTGACGCGCTTGTTTTCCCAAACATTTGTGTTACATTTTGATTGAATGGTCCACGTTTTGTGACGCTAATTGGAAAACACGAAGTGGTCCATTGGATAGAGATCGAACTGTGGTCCACTGGATAGAAATCAAACAACGCTACACTATGCAACAGAACCGAACAGACCGTGAGCGGTGCTAGAATCAAAACAGCAAAACATTTCTCACCCTCCTCGCCTCAATTCCACAAGAGCACATAGTCAATCATTAGCAACAAACAAAATGCAAAATGACACCTTTACAGGTTAGCTAACATCATCTCCATCTTCTGTGTGTTCTCCACACAACATAAATGTAATCAAAACCAGGCCCAATCTCGCTGGGAGAGGTTCCATCCCGAAATCTCGCGATGTTTGAATACAACGCTTGCAGCACTTTCACAACAAATCACAGCTCGTCATAGGCATCAAAGATACAAAGTTGAATTTGGTAGTAATTTTCCTCGCCACGATGTGTTCGCCTTGTCTGTTTTTAATTCGCCAACAAATTATAAACGCACGTTTAGCCCTTTAAAATACAATTCACATGTAAGTATTAAGGCAGACATTATAGCGAAAAGCCCTTAAAAACAACGTTAACATAAAGGCCCACTTAAATAATAAGTTGAAATATGACGCAGGAATTAAATATACAGTAACAATATAGCTAGGCTTGTCGGTACAAAAATATCGTAAAGTACAACAATATTTAATATTGTTGTACTTTTGGGCTTTTGGGTAATGGCGCATACCCGGAAGTGAATGGGTGTGAACTGTTTTGAGTGTCATTCTTTTTCTCTGGTTAAGTAATACATCGTTTTTGTTTTTTCTTGTTTTTTGTTTACAAAAACAGATTAAAAGCTCATTCCAAGAATGTAATAGTAAAATTCGCGTTGATAATAATGTTCACACCACAAAGGTATTATTTTAACAATTACTATGGTTGTAAGTGTATAAATTGCCACTTGTAAAAATGTCGATTGCACATTTCATTCGAAAAGTGTGACGACAACATTAACGTTGACCCAAGGTTAGTGCAGGTGTTACGATTTTTTATTTTTATTTTGTGGTAAAACAACCTGCATGGCTTCATTTCGTAAGGTTGACGTGTACAAATGTAAACAGTGAACAGCCGATTGGGGCAGGTAGGTGCGCGACTTCCGGATTACTTGACTCTCCAAGTCCAAGCTCGGCTCGGACCTTTCATCGAAATGGCTGCGTTCTTGCGAGCTCGTAAATATGTTCGTTGCGTGGTCCGTTTCTCCGACCGTGACCTGTAAACGCCACGCCAACCGTTTGTGAAGACACGCGCCCACTAAAAGCGACTTTCTCGGCCAAGTTGTCATGGTATGTCACCGCGCGAGTTAGCCATTTAGCAAGATAGTCGGCTAGGTAGCCCTTAGCTAACTTTAGCCAACACGTTTGCCGTCACTTGTCTGCAAGTACCATTCATGTCCGACTAACTAGTTCAGTTGTCAAATACTGGGTCGTAGTTTGCAGTATTTCATTTCAACACACTTAAATACCAATTTACCAAGTCCTAGATTGGCGTAACAGCATAATTGCCTAGTCATTTGTAATTTACTGTCACATCAACAAATAATTCCAATGTGCTTGTTAAAAAAATGATATTTCCCCCGCCCCCCATTTTGTCTGTGTAGATTGTCAGTCAACCATATCATGGTAATCCGCTAAGGTTGCATCGAGGTAATTGGGTTATTCTTGTTGAATTTATGTGTTTTTCTTGTTTTTACGAAAACTTTCAAAATGACTTGGGTAGTTACGCAATTTGGTGAACGTTATAATAACAACAGTAATAATACTAATAATTACAACAACAAAAATAATCATGAGCGTACTCGTAATAAAAGCTCCGATTTGTGTAGCGCCTTTCATGGCACCCAAGGGCGCTTTTATGTAACCCCTGGGGGTAATAATAACGCTGAGTATATAGTCACCAGCTGATAGCCGACCGCCTTGGCAGCAGAATGAAAGGTTCCAGTAGAGGTCCAACAGGCAGGCGGGGCTCCTTGTGGGGGTTTAGAGAAAGCAGGGCAGTAAATTAATCAAGATGATTCAGAGAAAGGTCAGGATCACTATTGGCTAGTGGTGAAAGTTAACTAGCTGCTCAATGTATACCTATAAAATCATAGATATATGACACATGACAACTTTCACTACAGCTATATTTTGTGGATTTTGCATTAATGTAGTAAAATAAATGAGTCATTAAGTAAAGAATAATATTGTGACGTAAACCATACACAATTAGTTTGTATATAAAAAAAATATTTAAAAAAAAAAAATATATTATTGGTGAAGCCTGTAAGACCAATGTTTCCAAACCTTTCTTGAACCAAGTCACACATTATACATGACAAGAGTTTTTACAGGACACTATCAAACAATAACATCACAAAAGTGTGAATACTGAAATAAGGATGATTTTGTCTCAATGCATGTCATCTTCCAAACCGCTTATCCTATATAGGGTCGCGGGGAGTTGCTGGAGCCTATCCCAGCTGTCAATGGGCGAAGGCAGACCACACCCCGAACTGGTCGCCAGCCAGTCGCAGGGCACACATAGACACTGTCACTGAGCGGGAATCGATCCCATGCTGCCCGCACACAACTCAGGCGTGTGTACCACTACACTATCAGCGGACCCTGATTTTGTCTCAATTTATTCACAAATTGATATACTCGATTATCAAAGTAATCAACTATTTTAAGAATCAGATAATTGTTTCAGGGCATTTTTATCTGATTATTTAATTAATTCATGGAATAATCGATTGAATTACCGATTCAAGAAACATTCGATTGACAGCCCTTGTGGATACACTGATTTTGTTTTCGCACCTTTTGCCGTTTCATTCAAGACCATTTAGTTGTTCTGCCTGTCACCGTACATCACTAGCAAAGGTAGAAGAACAAAGATAGAGTTGTGATTAATTAGTAATTTGCAAACAAAGTAAGTGAAATCGAATCATTGGCACCCTGGTTGGGAATCACTGGTTTAAAGTAGACAGTCAAATTGTTATTTGTCCAAGTATGCTCTGTTATCAGCTTTAGCAATCACAGTGATCATATTTATCTAATATTTATTCACTTTTGCTAGGCTGAAGAAAATGTGGATATTGGTGGCACGCTGGAGGAGGAAGATGAGGGTTCTGATGATCCAAATCTTGAGGTAAAATAGCCTTGCTCAACATTCATAAATTGTTTGGGATGACTGATTATGGCGCTCATTCCACTTTTTAACTCCATGGAGGATGTTCCGTTTAAAACTGGATCATTAGCCCTAAAAATGTTCACCATTGGCAGTTCCCTAATATGTAATGATTCAACTGCAGCTGCAGCTCAATGCTTTCCGAGCAAAGTGGATGTCCGAACTCAAACCGAGCTGCGACACGAGGCTGCTGCGAGCTGCGGGTCGGAGGAGGACGCAAGAAATTGCTCGGGAAGAAGAGGTACCTCCCCAAAATATATCACTGGACCTGTTATGTTGAGTGAGTCTTTTTAAAAAAAAAATTTTTTTAAAAACAATTCCTCCTGTCAGGCTGCAGAGCTGTACTTGAGAGCCGTTCAGGAAGAGCAGAATGGAGCGTTTTATGAAGGTGAGTCAGTTTATGTACCAGGCTGCAAAAATGTCCAATGCAAAGAGGAGTTTGAATCCCAAACCGCCAAATCATGAGTCAGACATGCTAACCACCACTCCATGTGATTTCCTTCATGTTCCAAGTCAAAGCGTGACCTTTTTTTAACTGCACAGGTGATGTTTAGATTTATATTTTCATATTCATAGTAGTCCAATAAAAAGCCATGGAGTTTATGTTTTTAGAGTAAACCTAATACCTAAAGCCCTTTTGAGTTTAGAGTTAAACCTCCAAATGGTTGGTGTTTCGCTGCTCCACTTAATGTGGTTTTAAAAGCCTTGGTAATTTATTTCAATTTATCTGTAATGTTGGAGATGTGGTTGAGAAGTCATAAGTTGTTGTAACTTCTTGTCGTTCTTGGCGGCAGCTATCAAGTTCTATCGCCTGGCTATGCAGCTTGTGCCTGATATCGAATCAAAGATCAACTACAGCCACCCTGATGCTGACCAAGTTGAGAGAAACTAGTAAGACGCTCAAAGTTGTTGACGCATTTATACACTACCGTTCAAAAGTTTGATGTCACCAACTCTGTTGAATACCATTTAAAGGTTTGGAGGTCACTTACACGTGTCATTATTTTTTCAAGAAAAGCACAGTTTTTATTTCTTAATCACACTAACAACGTCTGGACCGTGTTTGTGATTAATATTAACTGGAAAAAAAACAACAAAAAAAACGTTTTGCTTTCAAAAGTGCTTTCTTTCAAACTGAGTACGTTTTTAAATGTCATCCAAACTTTTAACCGGTACTCTGTGTCTTGTGTTACGATATGAAAAGATGAGAAATGCCATTAATGACAAGTTAGACTAGAGTCTACACAAAAATAATATAAAAGCACCACTTTAGTTTTTACTCTTATTTCTCGTGAGCTGAACTCAAGCAATCTAAGTGTTCCTATGTACATGAAAGGCCTACTTCTCAAGTATTGTTCACAAATTTGTCTAAATCTATATTGGTGAGCACTTCTTAGCCGAGATAATCCATCCACTTCACAGGTGTGGCATATCGAGATGCTGATTAGACAGCATGACTATTGCAAGAATGCGCCGTAGGCTGCCCATAATAAAAGGCCACTCTAAAAAGTGCGGCTTTACTGTATTGCATTACCTCGGCAAAGGAGAAGTGCTCAATAACACAGATTCATGTGTTGTATCATAGCAGGGAGGAGAGGGATGCCGATGGCGAAATTGAGGATCTGGTTGATTACTTTGAGCAGCAGCTCACTTTGGCAACTTCCTTTCCCAAGATTTGCTCCCCCGAGTTGGAAAAATGTCAGGTGCACATATCAGGTAGCAGGCGTCCTCATCATTTGGTCCCGTGATTTTCACCCCAATGCTCACCTTTGTGTTGTGCTCCTGTGTGACCACAGCTTTGCCACGGGAGATCCTCATGTACATATTTCGTTGGGTCGTGTCGCGCGACCTGGACATGCGAGCCCTGGAGCAGCTGTCGTTGGTGTGCCGCGGCTTTTACATTTGTGCAAGGTCAGCGCCGCTTGCTACTTTAATGAACACTGTGGGCTAACATGTTGCTCAAAAGTTTACTTTTGTCGAAACTGTCAACATCATATATCAGTAAGAGTGATTTGTGTTCAACAAATATACTTGCATTGCTTTAAAAAAAAATTGATTCACTGTAACATGAGGCACAATTTGAACATTTAACCCTTTCACGTACCACTAGAGGGAGGCAGAGTACCACAATCTGAGAATAACTGCCTCCTACCTGTTCCCTTTTCACGTGCGTGGCAGGGAGCCGGAGATTTGGCGTTCAGCCTGTCAAAGAGTTTGGGGACGCAACTGCACCAAGCTGGGACACTTCCTGTCATGGAGAGAGATGTTTCTGCAGAGGCCCCGCGTCCGTTATGATGGTATCTATGCGCTGGGGCAATGCTTCCAATGGATCTTCAACACACACACACACACACACACACTTAGTTCTCACATTGTCCGAGCAGGCATCTACATCAGCAGGACGTCTTACATTCGTCAAGGGGAGGAATCTCTGGACGGCTTTTACCGGCCTTGGCACCATGTCGACTTCTACAGGTAGACTTGGGACACGCATACTATTTATGATCTTGTCAACTAGTAGGTCAATATATTGTGTGTGTGTTGCCAGGTACCTGCGCTTCTTCCCTGATGGCAGCGTGCTCATGCTGACCACACCTGAGGAGCCTCTCTCAATTGTCCCTCGCTTACGCACTCAAAACGTCAGGTGAGGCCATGTTGTTTTTGTTTCTTTTACTTGAATTGGATGTATTAAGGCCAACGTCTGGGAACATTTAACCCACCAATTCTGATGATAATACGCGTTTCTTTAAAATTGCAGCATACATTTTTTTTTATACAATTAGAAAAGTCTTTAGCCCTTACTGGGGAGCAGTTTTAACCAGTAAACCAATTTAGAGCATCTTCAGAGCTCTGGGTGGGAAATGGCAAGCGTCTTAGTCGATGAAAGCCGAGCGTTATTATTTCAAGTGACATCTGTGTTGCTTCCGCAGAATGGACGCCGTCAAGTTCGGCCACTTCCGTCTGTCCCAGGAGACGGACAACCAAACCAAAGTTTACGCTGTCGTCCGCAAGAGAAAAGAGGAGGTGAGTTGGCTTTAATGAGGAATCGTGCTCTTGAACAAAGCGTTTCATGTTTTGTTTTAATTTGAAAAAGTACATTCCTAATTTTTTTTTTGTAACATGCTATTGAATGAAATTATTTGTTTGTGTGTGTGGCCAGAAATCATCCGAGATGCAAAAGAATCGGTTCTGCAGGCGGAACCCTGCCCCCGAGGCGGAGCACACCTTCCACGTGGGACTTCTTCTGGCCTCTGGGGGGCGCCAGAGTTTCAATAAGCTGACATGGATCCACCATTCCTGCCACATCACTTACAAGTAAGACCTGCTACCAAGCTGCATTGTTGCAAAGGGGTGGAACATTAGTGGTAAATTGCCACGGGAGGTTAAGATGAGGAATTTGGGAAATATTCCAAATTGGAATGATGAATGGAAAATATTCATGAACATAAATGTGTTGTCATATGCAGATATCCATGGACAATAATCAATTAAAAAGCATGACGTTTAACGGCTTTATTTGAAAAAAAAATCCTGAACGTTGAAGCCCTACCAGAGGAAAATACATGGAGATTAAGGAAATATTCTTTTATAAAATGTAACTTTCTTTTTTAGGCTGACTGGAGAAACTGTTATCAGCGCATTTGACCTGAACAAGATGTACACGCCTTTCATCTTTGGACGCGTCAAGAGTTACACTGCAGTCTCGAATCAGCCTCTCTAAGAAACCCGCATGTTCGTCTACAAAGAGCAGCGACCGGCTCATGCATCACTTTAACAAGCAACATCAAAACTAAACACACTAGCACGTGATAATAACTGAAGTTAATCTTGTCGTTTTCAGAAAAGTCGCTAAGTGTTTGAGCACTATCTTAATGAGCAGCTCCAGTTCACATGTTCCCCGGCAATGAATGTTCATTCTGGTTTTGTCTCATGGTGCACTTTGTCCTTAAATAAACAAGTGATAAAATGATTTGTTTCATTTGACAGCATGTTTTAATCATGCATAGCACACACTGTACATCACATCATAGGGTTATCAAATATGAATAAGCAACGCATCAGCTGTTATCATAATCTTTTTTTTCTGGGAACCAGACATGGACAGATCAAACAGGATTTACCGAGAGGGGAGGGAAGAAGTGGTTTTAAATTCCGCTAAAATTATTTAAATCCTCTCAAATGTAAGATGCAGTGTTGTGACCACGTTTTGTCTATTATAATGATACAAATTATGATCAAAAATTAGTGCAAGAGTGCTTTGCTGACATAATTCTAATTTAATGCTCGCGTGTGCACCAGTTTTCCTGTTATTGATTGCTCATGTCATGCCACACCAGTCCGGATGAGGCCTGAACCCTCAAGTCAAATCTGACATTGGTCTCTCGAGTTTATCAATGAAAAGTGATCTCAAAAGACATACAACATTTGATTCACGGAGTAACAACCACATGTGAAGTCCCTGAAGAATGTTCTTATTCAAATAATCATGTGCAATGTGCAATATTTTCTTGACACTCCAGTGCACTGTACTAACAGGAAGTACACTAGCTGGATTTTCTACTCTAATCGGAAGTACGACGTCATCGTGGGTGAGACTTCCTCAGTGAAATAAACCAAGTCGTCTGTCTGCTTGTGTGTCACTGTAAAGACGCGCACTTCCTCTATAAATAAACCACATATACTCAAAACACATTCTTTAATAACATAGTTGATTACTTTCCATTGCTGATGATGTCAAAACACAAAAACTCAAGTCAGGCACAGAGTGTACCAGCATCAATGTGGTGACATTAGCTTTTGCAACCAAATAATCAGGAACATGAAGGCAACGTATCTATGAAAAAACTTCAAATAATGTCTACAAAGTGGTTTTTGCAATGTTGACTGTGATTGTTCCCTTAAAGGGGAAGTCAACCCAAATATATTTCTTTCATGAATATGTTCTTTGCAAACCCACAAGTTGAAACAAGGCATTCTAATTAATATTGCGTTTGTGGGATAAGAGTTAATTCACTCGTCTTTAGCCACTTCTGGGGGCGGCCATTTTGTCACTTCTGTCAACTGAAAATGACATTACAGTTTCTCAGGGCTCAGGTAACGACCATTCACGACTGACTTGTTTTCTGAAGCTGAGCCGTGATTGGTCGTTACCTGAGCCGTGAACATTTGTGATGTCATTTTCAGTCGACAGAAGTGACAAAATGGCCGCCCCCTGAGATGACTTAAAAGGGGTGGATTTTGCTGCTTAACTCATATTCCGCAAACAACAAATATTAATGAGAATGCTGTGTTTCAACTAATGGGCCTGCTGGGAACATATTCTTGAAAAAATATATGTTTGGGTTGATTTTCCTCTCAATAAATGAAATACATAAAGCCCCCTTTTTGCTGAATCACACATTAAAAATGAGTGCCAAGGGATTTGGTTAATGTTTCATATCAGTGTGTCTACTGTGCAACTATTTGACCAGAGCATCTTGCTTGTACTGTCCTGGCTGGCCTCAGCAAAGGACAGACCGTATTTAGAGATTACGCAACAACACAGGCAGGACGCAAGAAGCGTGCTCTTGTTACACGTCAAGGACGCTCCGAAACGCTGCATGCTTCAAATTTACAGCACGCTCATGGGAGCTTTTTGTCTTTGCACCGTGTGCACGGAAGGCCTCCCAAGTCAAATCAGTTTCAATTCAACAAGCAAATACCAGGATGGTGTAGACCGTGGCCTACTAGACTTCACTTTTTCTCTCTGAGCAGCATTGACCGAAAAGCCACGAGTGCCAATGGCGCAAGGTTGCAAGTCGCCAATGGTAATCTAGGCTCAGTTCATCTTTGTTTTGACCTCCGCGTTCCTTTTTGAGTGTCTGTAGGTAGATATGGAAGCACCGTTCTTGAGCTCCTCCCTCTTGTGCTTCTTGTACGTCTGGTGAAGAGCGAAGAGAACAGGATGGTTGTTACAAAGGAGGACAGAAGAGGTGTTTGAAAAAATGTAAATAATAAGAAAAAGTGAAAGGATTTTAATTTAGCATTTGTGTTAGCCTTAGGGTTGCAGGATAGGCTGAGGGTTTGGGTTGATGTTTCAAGCTAGGTTTTTGAGTTTGGTTTCAAAATAACGGGATTTCAATTTAGGGTTAGGTTTTAGGGTTGGGTTTAGGGTTTCGGGTTTTGGTCAGGGTTTCAAATTGTTGACGCGGATCTAAAAAATGTCTTAGCTTTTCTTTTTTTTTACTAGCAGATATATTTTCATTTTTTGTTTTTAAGTTTGACCTATAAAAGCTTGCGCATTACGGATTTTATCGTGCGTTGTAATTTATAGCTATGACGTTTCAGAAAAAAATGCCACCTGATGCTGAACCTAACCATTCTTTAATAAATAGTACAAACTATATTACAAGGTTACATATTATACTATTGTTTTGACTTTATCATTATTATTATAAAAACCTGATGTGCTAGAGGAAAAAACGAGGGCAGACTCGGAATCAGCTAAAAAAAACGACTGACATCTTGGATTAAAAAAAAAAAAAAGTAAACATTTGTTGACCACTAGTGTAATTTGATAATAAAGGGAAAAAAATGGAGTTAATGATTTCAATATATTTTTGTGATATCAGACAAAACTGACCTGAACGTAGAAGTTGGAGAAGAAGACGGTGAGGGTGAGCATGTAAATGATTTGAAAGTAGAGCCATCCGAAGGGCAAGCCACACGGCCAGATGATGGCACACACTGTGTGCAACACTGTTAAGAAGAACTGGATCTGCAGGGGAAACATAACACACATGTACGCGCACACACGCGCCCATACTTCAGTTAGAAGGTGACGAGAAAGACAATATCGATCCAAATCCCAAAATATCTTTAATGGATGCACAAATGTATTTTTCCTTCTCCTGCACTTTGTTTAAGCAGTTCCAAGAATAAAAGGTGATAAACATCTGCTTCAAGGACAGAACATGCTCAAAAGAATTTAACCCACCGGGACGCCTACTAGTTAATGAAGTGGGTGAGTTTACCAACTGGAGCTGCGTGATGTACTTCTTCCACCAGAGGTACGGCCGCACGGCGGGGATGGCTGACAGGCCGTAGTACAAGTACATAACCACGTGGACAAAACTGTTGAGAGTAGGCCCGAAGCAGGCTGGAAGACACACGGGAATAATAATTATTTCACTTTTGTTTTGTACAGATCACCTTCTTTTTTTTTCATGAAAGCAGGGCAGATGCAGTATACAAATCACAGCAATTGGCTCCAACGTTAAATCGGAAGTCAACCCAAACATATTTTTCAAGAATATGTTCCCAGCAGGCCCACTATTTGAAACACGGCATTCTGATTGATTTTGCATTTGTGGAATATAAATTAACCCATAAAGTCCTAAAGGGCCTGGCTCAACAGCTCCCCAAAACCTAAGGTCGTCTTTGGAATTACCCTTGAAAACCTGAAGTTTTCCCAGATATTCAACACCTACAAAGTAATTAATATCTCAGCCCCTGTAGCAGAAAGAAACAATTCCAAAATATTATGAGACCTTAGACATGTGGCTTGCACACAGGCCCGAGTTTATTCATCTTTACTGTTCCAATCGAAGATGTAAAAATAAAGTGTCAGTGTAAGAGAAGCACTGTTTTTAAATTTGAAAATTGAGTGGTAATTACCATCCTCTATTTTGTTACAAAGACGTCGATATTGTCATTGTCTACAAACATACATCTTAACTATATATCACGTGCGACTGGTTCTACTGGTTCAATGTCCACAAGCGCATCGTCTATATCAGTACCGCTACTCATTTCAAAGCTCCCGCGATCGATGGCGTCCGCCATTAAGACTTGAAAGACCGTCACGTATATATTCTGATGCATTTCATTGGTTAAGAGAACAAAAATTGGATAAAAACAGAAAATGACTTATACACTTTCCAGGCTTTAAGGGTAGAAAGACGCAACAGCGCTCCAGGCTTTAAGGGTAGAAAGACGGTCATCCACTCCCATCCTTAATGGGTTAGGCAGCAAAATGCACTCATTTTTAACCATCCCTGGGGCCGGCCATTTTGTCTTCTGTCGAATGAAAATGACATCACACTTGCTCACAACGACCAATCATGACCGACCTGTTTTCTGAATCTGAGCTGTGATTGTTCGTTGTAAGCAGTTGTGATGTCATTTTCAGTCGACAGAAGACAAAATGGCCGCCCCCTGAGATGGCTAAAAACGAGTGGATTAACACTTATTACACAAACGCAATAGTTATCAGAATGCCCTGTTTCAACTGGTGGACTTGCATAGAACATATTCTTGAAAAAAAATGTTTGCGTTGACTTCCAGTTTAAGTAAGTGCTATTATTGAGGGAGCTGTACAGTCTCCTCCAAGTTATGTAGTGTGTATTGAAGCCTTATGACACCAGCCGTAACAGTGCCTATCGGCTTTCATCAGACAGCCTCAACGCTGATATTTCATTCTGGTGCATAGATGCTGTGTCAGAAGCAATATCAGCCATCCATCTGTTTTCCACACCACTTTTACTGGACTTCTTCCCTCCATTCAAAATGGAGAAAGAGTGGAAAAGTTTGGCTATTACACGGTGACGCGGCTTGCCATCACTCACCGTGACCACAGGGGATCCAGTTGATGACAAACCACCAGATGTTGAGCATGCTAACGTGGTGGTAGATGTGAAGAAAGGTGAGCTGGTGATTGTTCTTTCGCAGGATGAAGAAAAAGGTGTCCGTGAACTCAATGAACTTGGAGAAATAGTACCACCACAGCACATGCATGATCTGAAGAGAAACACATAGAAGTTGCTTGCTAATCTGCATGTTATTAACACAAGGATTTTTAGGTATGTCATAAAGAAGAAAAAGAAATGACAGAAGGTGTTGACAGAATGGAGCTTATTCTGTACGTACTTTAGAACGTATAAAAACACACATTGCTACATATCATAGGCAACTTTGAACACCATTTCCATCAGATAGAATGTTAAGTAAATTTGTTCCAAGCCATTATGAAACCCTGTATGATAAATTGTAAATTGTATATAAGGTGCACTTATATAGTGCTTTATTAAAACCTTAAAGTATTTTTTTTTCTTTTTTTTTTTTTCTTCACAATTTATAAGTTTTCAGATGTCTTCACATGCCTGACCTGGGTTTGTCCAATTACATCAAGGATTATAACACACACTATTTATTGTCTTGCTGAAATTTCTAGGTTTTTAGGGGTCATGCACGTGAGCAACCGTATAGCCCGTCCCAGCCATTATAACCATTATACTTTCAATTATGCTATTTACTTCAACATCTGCTTGGTAAAATTAGTATGGAATTATATATTCAATGAATTTAAATGCTCATATTGTACTGAGCAGCCATTACAATTTTCTTCTTTGACATCACTCAGACACATTTATAGTACGAAAATACAAGAAATTCAAACAAAAAAACAACAACACTTGTCTCGTCACTCATGATGGTGGTTTTATTTGACTCAATTTCGAAGCCTGTTTTTCACAAAAGATTTTGGTGGAGCTGCCTGCCAGATTGTGTTACTGTTGGTGTCATTAAGAATAGGGGTGATAGGAAAAAGGAACACGGAGAGCTAGCACATTGCAAGTACAGCATGACTCACTCACCTTGTTATCCACTTCCGGTGCACTGTGTGTGTTCTGGCAGTAT
Organism: Filicampus tigris; assembly: GCF_054856515.1. Lineage (NCBI taxonomy): Eukaryota > Metazoa > Chordata > Actinopteri > Syngnathiformes > Syngnathidae > Filicampus > Filicampus tigris. Next base: position 13,771,075 of record NC_141227.1, on the reverse strand, counting down.
AAGTCATAGCTGCTGTGCCACAGAGCAGACACAAACTGAGAAGAAACACGAATGAAGGCATCAGATTAATGCGAACACAGAAATATAAGATGTGATGGCACAAGCATGCATGAACACAAACAATAAGACAGGATCTAATTAGGGTGATATCTTATTTTTAACGGTGACAATGGAAGTATAAGCTATTTTAAAAAATCCATTTTGGACTCTGCGCACATCTCATTTTACATCATCAAATAGTACGTATAGTACAACAGAGTTGATACAAAAAAAGATCAAAGCTTTGCGAGAAAATGCTGGTCGTGATAGCGTGAAAAATAATCTGGTGGCCGTTGGGTTGTTTTCTCAGACCTAAAAAAGAACCGCAAAATCCTTCGTTTCCTCATTTGAATCAGACTTCCTGTGAACAAATGAACTCAACTCAGTTGAAAGTAGATGGAGAAGTGTAATTTAATGCCGAGTCCCCAAATCAATAACGATCAACTGCCTTTGCGGAAGAAGCAAAACCTTCGGCTGGCTGTGATGAATAACTGAATTACCACGTCAGAGCCATTTGTACGCATTTTTTTATTTATTTATGTGTTTACATAACTGTCTGTAGTGTAGCTTGATTGTCTGTTCAAACCACTCGTACAAAATCTCGCCAAATCACTTTGATTGCAATCAAACCGCTGTGTATTTTGATTCTAATCAGTTAACAACCAGGTTTAATCAACCTTAGGCAATGCAGATGGCGAGGCAAGAAGTCAGTCAGAAGAGGCGGGGACACACTTTAGCCTATTGGATGTTGTTTGAAAAATGTTGCTCTTTGCTCTCCACATTTTTTGCATTATCTGATACTGCATAAATCTGACTATGGCAAATAAATTGAGTTTGACAGTTATGTTGTTAGCGCGGCGATATTAGATATAGTAATGCATTCGTTTACTATTTACTTGAAATGGCAGCCATTATCGAGTAACGCATTACCGGCATCACTGATTATATCAACAGTAACTTCAGTTAACAAAAAGACTTAGCTAAAGCCAACAAGGGCTGCTCTTTTCTCTTCTTGCTCTTGCTCAGCAAACAATGTATTACATCATGTGCTTGCGATCAAAGGTGGGCATTCCGTCAGAGAGACGGACCGGTCCGTGACTGGTGGATGCCCATTTTCTGACTTTTTTGGGGGGGACCGACTGACAGACCAACGGACTTCTGACGAACTAACTGACGGACTAAACTGACAGATTAAACTGACAGACTAAACTGACAGATTAACTGACAGACTGCCGATTACAATTCAGTTTGTCACGAAAAATGACCAGCAAAGTTTTATAAAATGCCAACCTCTGGTTACGATAATGACTGAGTGAGGAAGGATGACTCACAAGAAACCCAGGAAGTGATCTTCATGGGTGTGTCTCATGTATTTTATAAGATATTTCTAACTAAATCTCAAACACAATATTGGGTTCCGTGGTTTGGATTCTGGGGTCTGAGCAGGACGTCCTGGAGTCGGTTGCCTGGCGACAAGCCCCGCTGCCGTTATAGTCTGATTGATTTTAGCATGGATTAGAATAATTAAAAAAAATCCATAGTCCACACACTGAGTATGTAATATAATTACGTCTTCAACAGTTGCCCTGACGGCTCGTTTACCTGGTAGAACATGGCCAGCGACAGGAGCGCAAGGCTCATGTTGTACACCACGAGGAGGCCTTTGCACGAGAACGCCTGCCTGTGTCTCATGTACTTGGGCCCCGTCCACACCACCACAAGGTACACAATGGTGACGGCAAGAGTCGGCGAGTAGTTGTCAAGCAGCAGCCAACCCCGCACCCGCTGATCTGAAAGAATATAAGGTCATAGGTCAGAACATGAATGAAATTAAAAACGACCTACCAACATAACTCCCCATTCATTTTACCATCTGTATTTAAAGCGGAAGTCAACCCAAACATATTTTTTGTGTTTGTTTTATGTTCCCAGCAGGCCCACTAGTTGAAACACGGCATTCTGATCAATGTTTGCGTTGACTTCCGCTTTAAAGTTGCATTTTAATTCAACCAAACTCCCAAAGTGACAATACTGTATTGTGACATACCTCTGGGACCCAACCATGACTCCAGAAAGATGTTGAGTCTTTGATCCAAGGCCTCCATTGTCACCTGAAAGTCATAAAATATCAACAACAGGTAACAAGTCTAATGTTAAAAAGACAAATTATGAATTATGAGCCTGTACACAAACTAGCGATGGTCCGCGTGATGGTACAAACACAGAGGGATTACAAACGTCGATCTGAGTTATTGAACCGATACCAAGTAAATACAGGGCCAGTATCTCTGATACTGATACTTTTCTATAATTAAGGTAGATGCATCATCAAATTGCTAAAACTTAATTTATTTTCATGACCTTTAAGTGTTTTTATGATGTTTCTTTTTTTTTAACAAATGACAAAGTTGCTTGGCAAACAGCAAATTCCCGCCTTTCTCCTTACATTGTATAGAGATTTTTTTTACTGAAACTGAAACTACTATATCGTTCTTGTCACGCTAGTATCAATCCGGTATTGATACTGTTGATATTTAGATCGATCCGCCCACCATTCCTGGTAATTTGACAGGAATGACAACAAATTTGTCTAGGGTCAAAGTCTCACACTTTTTCGACCTAAGTGTTGTTTTCTGGTTTCCAGTCCTCTCTGTATTTTTGCTCCCAAGACCTTGCGCCACCATAGCAGAATTGGACGGCGGCGGCTGCAGAGGTTGCAACAGTACCTCGACCAATAACATAAGCGGATTCTGTATCGTCATATTAGTGTATGAATGTGCTGTAAACTCATTGGTCACAGAGCAGGGGATGTCCTACGACCGTTACCGTAAATTGTCATAATAGGAAACAGTTGTTCATCAATTCCATTGACATTTCACGGACTATTTTTGACTCTCGTGATATTACGCGACAAAGTGCGCCCCGTTACAATTCAATACGGAACCGCAATACTTACATTTCTAAATACGGGACGATTCAGGTTTTCAAGGGACGGTTGGCAACCCTAGTTACAGTATTACTACTGCTGACATTTCTACCATTGATGTGATGTCACAATTCTATTCAGTATCCAGCCACAAGCAATTTGCACAATACTTACAAAGCCTTCCTCGTATGCTTGGACACAAAACTCCAGTGCACTATTGTCTCCAGCTACACGCTCACATCAACACAGCTCCATTTATTACATTTATTATTTTTCAACATAGAGGAGCTTACAGTCTGCTTGGCTCATGACAGATTTGTGCGGGTCAGGGACCATGTTCAGATTAAAATCACAGAAGGGTTAAACAGATTACAGCAACCTTGGATGAAGCGACACAAACATGCATTGACGGTTATCAAATTCAGCGAAAACATGAAAATTTAATCCGCATGCGTCCTCTGCACAGTCATATGACATTGAAATATCTCCAGCCTCACCGATCGGTAGGAGTGCACCAGTGACTTTGTTTCCGTGCTTTTAGACAATGTATTTATAGTCTTCTATGGTCATTGGTTAACTACTCCTCATAGGCCCTTTCCAGCATGTTATGACAGCTGTATGGCCCGTAATGACTTGCATTTCTGGCACAAAACATGGCCTGTATATAATGATCATGTCCTGCATAGCAATCAGACCATATTTAATGTGATCATAATGACATCTGAGGATGTCTCTACATTTTAATAGACAATATTATTAGTATTTATGTTCAATGTACTGTACACTAAAATCCAGATATTGTAAGTCACATCTCCATTATCCATCTGCCCATCCATTTTCTGCAGAGCGTTTCTTTATTTGAGGGTGAGCTAAAACCTATCGTAGTATCCAGTAAACAATAGGCATTAATATGAATAAGTAGCGACGACACACTCCTTTTGAGCTGCAAGATAATGGTCATGTTTTCCATTGTTTGCCTCTGCTGAGACTGTTGTTGCTGCCAAACATGGCCGCCACGTATGTCCATGCATTGCCTTTGATGGGAACGTCGCCCCTGCCAACATGGCCGCCACGCATGTCTGTTAGCCAGCTCTCGTCTGTTCTGTACACCTGTGACAACAGTCTGTGTTAATTGTACCACTGTACCTGTAAACAGTGGTTCTGGAATCAAGAGACTTTGACTAGACTTTGACAACTACTACTACTACAACTACTACTATTAACTAACTGCTACTGGAGAAAGGGGCCTTTTAAGTGGACTGGGCACTATTCTATGTCCATTAAATCCAGAGTTCGTTGGTTCTGGGTCCGTTACCTCACGGTTCCAAATTAGCACTCAGTATGGCTCCCTTGAAAGTGAAAGCTGAAAAGTGTGTGTCCACTCAGCTCTTGCTGGTTAAGTAAGCCTTCTTCAGTCATCGCTACCAGAGCTGCCATCAGGGCTTTAAAGGGGTGATGAGGGGCAAGAAACCCCAAAGAGCACTACAAAGCACTCACTAGGCCACACCATTTAAACTTTTAATGGCACGACGCACCAATGGACAACAGCATGTGTAAATGTTTGATTAATTTAACTTGCTTCATTTAATTTAATAAAAGTAGTTCTTTAAATGTTTTCATATTCCTGTTTTTTGTTTTTTATGTGTTTAATTCTTTTTTTGTTTTGTTCTAGGATGTCGAAAATTCTGTGTTGGTGCTTTGAAGGCATTCAAAGGCAACACAATTATTGTATGTTAAAATGGGCCTGTTATTCAAATACATTGATATTACACTGTATATTGTACTATGTATGAATAACCTACAATTAATATTATATTTTAAGTAAAAAAAATAAATGTAGGACCAGATCAGTTGTAAGTTTTTTACTTCCTCTTTCTCCTTTTGAACATGTAAACTGTGCCAAAGGTTAAAATTTATTGCCACTTTCTTTTATTTTATATAAATCTTTTCTGTTTATATGTGAGGCTTCAGCCTAAGGGTTTTACAAAATGGATGGGTGGATGTTTACATGTTCAAATAAAGCAATCAATCACTCAATCCAAATCAACAATGCAGTGCTATTTTCTTCCTTAGTGGCATTTCCATTCATTCCAATGGGAAAGTTGATACAACAGATCTGACTTAAGAACGTTGTCAATAGACAAATTGAACTTTTAAGTCAAGGCAGTACTGCACACAATTTTATTGGAAACAAACTTCAAAGAAGGGTTTCATCTGAAGTGCAAAAAAAAAAAAACACAGAATCTCAAGCTCAAGTTGAAGATGCTACCAATACTAAATGTTTATTTCAAATTGAATGATTACGTCAATTAAATTACATTTTATCACACTGGAGACTATGCTGAGCTAATAAAGTATGTATAACTAGTTAATAGTATGTAACTCGCATCACTGTCACATTCTGTTTCAGCAATCACCCCTGGCAACAACGTAGAAAAATTGATTAGTAGTTGTCACTGGACTTTTTTGTCCACTTTTAAGTGTTGAGACATACATGAAGCAAAATAACTATGAAGTCAAGTGGCGTTCATTGACTAAGCAATGCAACATGCACTTTCCTGACAAGTTAACATGACAGCACTGAGCGTCATGCTGCACAACACACCCACACGCGATTGTTAACGCATCTCACACAGGATTCAGAACACACGTCGCGGCTTTAACCATCAGCTCAAGTGACAAATTGTGACGACGATTAGCACTCACCATAAAAGTCACAGCGCCCACGGACAGACATGAAAGTGGACGCGACACGGACTGTGGACTCTCACTCTCTCACTCTCACTCTCTCTCTCTCTCTCTCTCTCTCTCGCTCTCGCTCTCGCTCTCTCTCTCTCTCTCTCTCTCCTTTATTTAGGAAGAAAATAAATGGTGTTTAACCGTGGCTTGCGGGCCAGCGTGGAGCATTTAAGAAAATATAAGGGTGGGGTATTACGAATAAACCAGGACAGCGCGCACGCACGCACGCACGCACGCATACGCTGAAAGTGGCAGGACTACAAAGATGGCGGAATTATTGTACTGTATCGTCAGGAGTTTCTGTCTAGGCACTATTTTCAATATGGCAATATTATTGCAAATCAAATGAAAAAAATATTTAATTTAAAATATGTTATTTAATAATATAGGAAACACAAATATTAATCAACTCGCTTTCATTTGATAGACTTAAAAGAACAGCATGGACTTTTAAATTGGGGCGGCAGGAAGACCTCAGTTTCCTGTGTGGAATACCATAATTAACTAATTGGATGGACTTTATATGCTTGTATTCAAATATTTCTGGAATGCGTGTGGAATTAAACAAGAAAGTCTTTTATTATCTGCTTTAGTCATTCATTTTAATAATACATAAATCTGTTGGTATTTGGTTAGTTGTTGATTAATCGATTAATTGTTGCACCACGAATCTGCCTATATTTCTGATCATTTGTTTATGAGCAAGCCGTTGTGAATTTTGCTAAATTGTGTTGTCACAATACAGATCAGCCATTTTCAGGCAACGGCCAGAAAATGCTGTTTGAGACATGTCTTGTTAAAGCCAATTGCTATAAGCAGAGCTGCATTATGTTTTGCCAAATACACAGCTAAGTGTATGTTAAGATAAATCCGTTTAAGCTTCTGATAAGCGGCCCATATAGCTCGGTGAAGATGCCGTGCGTGTGTGTTTGGGGGTTGTCAAGGTGTCCGCTGCATGTGCCATGTGCATAGATCTGCACGCTAATGGACAAAAGTATGAATGACCTCACTCCTCAAGTGAAAATACTTTTATTGTTTTACTTAACCCCCTCCCCCCCACAGCCTGGACGACTCTCCACTTCAGAAGCCGCATGCCTCGTTCGTATTGCAGGTGAAGTTTTTTGTTAGGAAAAGAATCATGAAAAGAAAAACAAAAAGGAATAACGTGTGGTATCACCTGCCGGCATATGAACTCAAGAGTACAAGTTTGCCTAAATTTAAAACCAAGCCCACAGCTAGTCTGCGTCTTATCTTTTTAGGTTAGATGATCGGGAGCAATCGAATCAAGGTACAAATGGTGACATCATTTGGACATTTGCCTTTCTTTGTGCCCTTTCTAGCACATGCCCTGCTAGGTTGTCAGGGTGACAAATAGCAAATCGAAAGCTAGTGCCTATTTGGCCAAAATAAACATTTGCTAGGAACAGGTCCATCAGCTGAAGATTGGGTGATGATTTGGTCAGGTTTGGTCTCTTGCTGACTGCTTCCATCTAGTGGATGAAAAAGGCTCAGCATTACAGAAAGGGCAAAATTAATAAGCTGCATTATTTGTCATTCTAATGGGATGTTCTTTTATGTTTGAAGACGAAGTTAACTGCTTGTTAAAAATATTTAATATTAAATATATTAATATTGCGGCTCACTTTTTTAAGAAGCTGAGCCATAATTGGTCGTTACCTACCTGAGCAACTGTGATGTCATTTTCAGTTGACAGCAAATGGCAAAATGGCCGCCCCCTGACATGGACAAAAACAGGTGGATTTTACTGCTTAACTCATATTCCACAAATGCGTATTAATCAAAATGCCGTGTTTTGACTAGTGAAATCGTATAGAACATATGGTAAATAATTTTTTTGGGTTGATTTCCGCAGTAAGACTACTTAAAGGTCTTTTTCAGCACTCTCAACATGTTACTACTCCCCTGTAACAGTTAAGCCTAAAGTCATTGATGGGGGTGCCAGAAAAGTCTGTTAGTTCAGTTTTAGGATTCACCCTCGTTCGGTTTGTTACTTTTATTGTGGATTTTGAGTGGGTTCCCGCAAAAGAAAAAAAGATTCATGACCAAACCCCTGCAACAGGGAGCATAAAATGGATTTGATGTTCAGACATTATGCCAAATTGTGAGCAGTCACTTAAATGACAATGGTACTTACGCAGGTCGCTACGGGGGAATAATCTTTCCAAAACAAACAAACAAACAAGTAGACGTGTCGGATCTAATTAACAGATTTAATTGAAGCAGCATCACAATGTAAACCACCCCCACTTGAATGCCTGCGACTACAATTCAGAGGAAAGTAAAAATAGGACATCTTGGTAGACTCAAACAGAGCTTGTCTCCAATGTCAAAGAAAGTTCATACAGATACAGTGACACAAACACACAGCACGGCACGCTGTGCTAATGTTGCAAAGAGCACAAGTACAGTATCAACAGCAGTGATGAGGGAAAACTACTGTACAACTCTTTGCTGCATTTACATTGTCACTCAGAGATTTCCAGAGAAAAATAAATACACAATTTCTATGACATATCTTGACCATGTCTTAACCCTATTAAAATAATTTCCAGTCATAAAAATCTGATACAGTATATGTACAGTACATAAGATTGCTGCAGATGTGTTTTTTTAAAACAATGTCTTATCATATTTTAAAAAGTGGACTGATTTCAAGTTGAGCCACATATTTGGTCATTGTCTTATACAAGTTGCTGTGGCAAGTGAGGTTTCTCACTTAACCTTGTTGACTGGATTCCCAATGAGCTCTGGGCATTGATCTTGGCCCCTGGCAATCTTGTTGCACCTCACAAAGAGATCGTAGTTGATCTTGTCGCTGATGACACTGTCCTGCTTGTACTCGGGATGCTTGGCCACAAACTCCCGCATCCACTTAGCCATCGTCATCAGCTCGCCTGAACAGCAAAACAGAGTGAGAGGCTTTTTGACCAAGATTACACTGGTCAACCTTTAATTAGAGATGGCTTCATGTGACTCTAAACATATTTTTGACACTGATTTAAAAAAATGTCTACTTTATTCCACGCATATCAGCTTTTTGAGATACTGCACATTCATTTTTGGACCTATAAAAGCATGCACAATAGGGATACATTGTAATTTGTAGCTATGATGTTTCAGAAAAAAACTCCACCTGTTTCTGAACATAACCATTAATTCATAAATATTACAAAATAATACATTACTATATTACATATTATTATTATGAAGATGTATGTGCCAGAGAAAAAATAAGGGCAGATTTGGAATCAGCACAAAAAAAGTATATTGAAAAGTATACTTGCATCACTGATTTACTTTTTTTTAATTTGTTGACCAGTTTTACACTTGTAGTACAGCTTTGTGGTTAAAATCTACCTGAGGCGCGCTTCTTGATAAGCTTCAGGTAATTCAAAATGGTGCACCTGGTGTCCACGTCAACCTCCATGTTCTCCAGATAGCAATTAAGGATGGGAATGAGCCCTTGAAAAACTCCCTCCTAGTTATTCAAAAAGGAAGAACCAATCAGGAGAAGCTACAGCAACACGGGATCACCATGTTCAATATACTTCCAGATTTACTGTAATAATAATAATAGTAATAATAATAATAAACAGCAGCAGAACTCAATAAACAATCTATTTGTGGCTCCAGAAATGGTTATGGCCCTTCCAAGTTCAGACAGAGTATAGCATGGCCGTAAGGTGCAGTCGACGAGCCCGTTTATGAGCCGGATTACCACTAATGCGCATGTGCGTTGCAGACTGGCATACAGCCAGCGGGAGACGAGGCATTTTCGAGAGAAAAAAAAAAAAATCTATAGCTCTATATTCTACAGTCGTGTCTTTCCATGGGAGCCGACCCTTACTTTTCCATTGATGATAGTATCGATGCTCATTAGCGCGTACTCCTCGTTAGCTCCGTCCGTCTCCAAGCCGTTCTGGGCCGAAGAGGTGCCGTCCAGGCCTGGGTTGCATCCTGCTTGCGGACGCATGCGTTAATGTGTGACTGCGCCCCACTGAACACACCTTAAATATCACGCTGTCCTTGCAGGTCACCTTTGAAGATGTCCTTTCGGAAGTAGAACATTCCCTCCTGCACTGCGTTCCTCTTCTGTGCCACTTTCAAGTTTTCATCCACCTGACGATGGAAAAGTCAGCATGAGAGCACAAATAAAGAGCAACCAGAACCTAAATGCACTACTTCAAACTAAAACATCTCTTCACCTTGGATAAAGGGATGAGGAAGTCCAGTTTGTAGGACAAGATCACTCTGGTGAGCAGGACGACAAAGACAACATAGGCTGCGTTCTCGAAATCAGTGAGCTGCACCTGAGAAGCCAAACAAGTCCCGTGTCAGTCACCGTCATTTCAAACACACCAGACGTGAAGCTGCACTACTAACCTCCATTGGGCGGAACTCAACTCTCCAGCCAATGTCCGAGTTGGGAGGAGGTGGTTTGAACCTCATCGTCTGCCAGTTGGTTGACTGAATGTTCTGTCAAACATTACCAAGGAGAGTTTACGTCTCAAGTACGACAAAGGTCAGCCCCTTGTTTCGCCGCGGGCGCAATAACCTCACCTCAAAGTGGTCCGACTCATTCTCGTCGTCCTGGTGCAGCTTCTCCTCATAGATGCACAGCGGATCTCGGATAAAGAGGTGAGCAATGTGCTGGGCCAGCAGCTTGTCAATTCCTACAGGAGATTGCCATACACTCACTGGAGTGCAATTTACTTCAAGACTACAGTTTACACCGCACGTGTATATTTAATACCTGCAGCCAGCAGCTGATTGTAGATGTCCTCATCTATCGTCAAATCTATGTCGTTATACCTGTCGCCGCATTTCGACAAGTAGCTGTCGATGGAGTCGTATCTTGACTTGAAGATTCTATATTTGTCGTTTTTTAAAGGCTGCAATGGAAAAACAAGCGGTTATAAACTTTTTCCATGATCTGTTGCTGTGATGAATGTTAAGTCTTTTAATGATGACTGATTCTACTTCTTTGACATTTACAGGACAACAAATCAAGGACAAAACTAAATGAATGCAACAAATATTACAGGATTCTTGATCATGAAAAAACATTCAGCACCACTGACGTGATTTCATGAGAGAAGTGCAAAGTGTAGCAAGCAGCACGTAGTCTGTTTGGCTCACCTTGAGTCCGCGTTCCTCCTGTGTCCGGTCATCCACTGAGGCAGAAATAACCCCCCAGCGACAATCGATGTCCGACACGTGGCCTCTGTAGAAGGGGGAGGCCGCGCTCAGAGCCATCTGCATGCACACAGTCGTAATAGTGCTCAGCGGTGGCAGCGTTTAAATCATTAGAGCCACAATACACTGTTGATGCCGATGGGGATATTGGTTTCAAGCAAAAGTACAGCGAAACCTTCAGAGTTGTAACATTTATGGTTCAAATCGATCAGGAAAATATCCCTTCAAATATTAAAACTTAGTTTAAAGCCTCATCGTGCACATCAGCAAACCTTGTAGGAATCAGCTCCATGGGTGCGTTTTGCTTTGTTGTTTTTTGGTGCGTAATTCCACTACAACAGTGGAAATGGGACTTTGACAATAGAATTGCAACAACGACTGCTTATTAGGCTCATCCAGCAAGGCAAAATAGAAGAAAAGACAGATTCACGTCCGTAGGCAAGCGATCTGGCGTATCCCTCAATAGCAACTGCATGGTGGGTGCAAGAGACAGCCCAGTCAACAACTTGACGTCACATCCACTCCTAGCATGGTGCCGGGCATTAAAATTACCCCGAGGCATTATTTTGGAAAATACAAGATTAGACACAAAATGGGTACACCAGATATTTATCACACTTTACAATATTGCTCCGTTTTCCCATCAATACCTCAAAATGGGCCACGGGAGGTACACTTTGAATTACATTTCTAAACTGTGGCATTCCTGTATACTACCGGTACTTTACATTCCACACCGCCCCTTAATAAACTTAACTTAGTTGAATTGAAAGTTAAACACACATTATTGTAAGATCAAAGACGGCTATAAAGTTGAATAAATACAACTATGTGGCACACTCTCCCTTTATTTACTCACCACGATTGGGCAGAATGTCGCGAGCTGGTCATAAAGATATCGCGCCTCGTCGATGCTGCAAGCTTGGAAAGTAACCTGCAAAATATAATAAACGTTGTAAAGACGTACATTTATGGCTGGATTATAGCCGGCGTCGCCGCTACCAGACCGGATTGCACCATTTTATCTCTGACTGATAAAAAGCAAAGGGCGGTTTCAGATGTCGCGTCGGCTGCATGGACATGCTCGCTACCTGCAGGCAGCAGTTGCCCATCCCAAAGCCCATGGCGTCCATGTAGATGTGGTCAGGCAGAGCTGCCCTTGCCGACTCCCCATCATCTCCAGTAAACTCCTCCACGAATGGAGATGGCGTGCGTTTGTCTTTGAATACTGAAACACAATTTTGCTTGGTTTTTACAACTGGGATCAGAAATGACATCACGGGAGTATCGCTGAGACTTACTTGGTACGTTGATTGCAACTTTCTCTCCGCGTCTGTGACGTATGTTCCTGGTGAGGGTGCTGAAAAAGCAAGTCCACAAACAGTGTCGTGCACCACAGTACAGCACAAAAAAAAACATTACAACACCTGTATTATCATCAACATCACAAATCAGTAAAAGTACTGGAATACAAAGAATTAAGTTAGTTGGTGCCTACCTGAACCTTGGGTGTGTATTGATGGCTTCGTCTGGGAAAAACAGTGACTTTGATGCGCCGCTCTCAACAGGCGTTGGCGGGTACTCGGGCTGCGTGAAACCAGGGCAACCCAGCCTAATAGACAAAGACAAAAAGGTAGGAAAGCAGTAAATATCATCAGCATTGTAATGTTACTTTAATACTAAGCATGCTGTTAAAGGTCAGTCAAACCTAAAATGTTCTTTACAGGAGTATGTTTTATGCAGGCCCACTATTTACTTTTTAAAAATCCCCGTCTTGTATGTTTGTACCTTGGAAATGAGGTGATTGTGCATAGCATTTCATTTTGGTTGAGGACAGAAGAAGCCTCTCGTCGTCTCTTCCCCATGTTGCCCTCCACAGTGTTAAACTCAGACATGGTGCCACCATACGGCTGCCCTGGAGTTCCTTCTATCATGTAGCTGCCATATTCGGGCCTCCAAAGCGTGGGGTGGCTGCACAAACAGAGAAAAGACACAAATCGTTCCGTTGAAATGATCAGAGATCTCAACTGACCGCTCCTCTTTCAGCTTACGTCAGCCAGAATTTTGGCGGGTCGAGAGTACGCATCTGACTTGTGTGAGGGTGCCAGAGGGGCAGTAATGAGGAATGTCGGGCTCTACTATTCTCATTGCCACCAGGATTTCCCCTGGTGAAGCTGGCAGCAGTTTTAGAGCAATGCCCTGGACAATATGGAAAGCACAAACAGGCAGACTTGTACAAAGTACTCTTGCGTGGTCTTCCTCTGGAAAGTAAGTTGGGATTGTGCCTGAAACATTCCAAACGATGGGCGGGGACGGTCTGCCAAGCAGATGTCCATTCAACATGAGAACAGTATAGCCTTCCATTTTTTTATTTATTTATTTTTTTTTGGTGGGAGTACTTAACTGTCAAATGATGCAGCAGCAGTTCAGCCCATAAAGATTTGGCTTGAGGACCAGAGAGGGAAGGTTCGAATCGCACAGTAAACCAAATACAGGAATGTTGTGGGAGGGATGCGATCCGATTCCTGAGTACTTTTTTGTTGAGGTGTACATTAGCAAGAAACATCCATCCCCTCGTCTGCATGACTGTATAATCTATTTTTGCATGTGGATTAGAGGTGTATGCGTGTAATGCGTGTGGCTAAAATAAAGCACTGTATAGAGGTAATGGCCTCTCCTAGGATTCCATTAAAGACAATATATAAATTTATTTTAGGTCGTTAAAGAGCACGCATTGACATGAGACCAAATGGGCTGCTGCAAATTAAAGTTATCACCATGTTTTAAATTGTTGAAACAGAGTGTAGTGTCACATTTTCAGAAGCGCTTTTAATGAAAGTATTTTCAAATATACATTTTCAACCTCCGCATCAGAAACCCAAAGCTTATTTGGTCATTTTCTATAAGCGACACGACGTTGCTGCACACAAAAGGTGCAGCATACGTCAAGCGTGAGATATGTTGAGCTTTACAATAATATGGAAGGTGGAGCCTAGAGACTGGAACTGATACGTCTGGAGTAAGCCACAAAGACGTGCACATCTGCAAGTAGTTCTGGGGATACAAAAAACACATGCTAAAATCCATAGAAAAGAATTTAAGGAATACTGAGAGGATTAAGCCCATTGAGTTCAACACAACACAGTTAGAACCTTCCTCACAGTGAGCCCCCTCTGCTGAAACAGGCGGGGTTAACCACTTTTTGAAAGAGCATAGCCAACAGCCACATTAAAAATGGCCAAACTGCTCAAACCTGCATTTTATTGACTTTTCCAAGTTTCCTCTTTAGGCAGGATGGGGCCCGTGTTTGGGTGTGACAACAATGACCTGAGAATAATACTCCAAGGCTACTGTTTCACTTATATTTCACTATGTACTCTATTTGGAACACAGAATCAATAGGTTTTACAGTCTTTTGTAGTGGACCCTCCAATGTCAAACGCTCCAAATGTTGAGCTCAAACACAATGGAAAAGTGTGCCTTCAAATTCAAAGACAACTTGGGAGTTCAAACCATCATTATGCGGCACATCAGTGAGTCTCGCGGTTATTTAGTAGGTAAGTGCACCTCTCCACCAAAGGTGATTTGATACGATTCTTGATACATGGGGTACGCTACGATTTAAAAATGTAGCGATTCATTTCCGATTCGGTGGGATTTGATATGGCACGGCTGTGGCTTTTGTCATGTTTATCAATATGCAACAACATGTAAAAGCCGAAAGTATCCAATTCAATTCAAAGAAACAACACATCATTAGCATTGTCAGAATAATTTATATCCGGTGTCTGTCTCTCAAATGTCCTGTTATATGGGGCGTGTTATAATAGTTCTCTACTGAATACGTTTTCTTCTTTGCAGCACTACCACAAGAGTACAATTGACAAGACCGAATATGTGAGAATAACCTTAGAATAGATTTATGAGTCTAATTTGTTCTGTGACAGAGCTGAAAACTCAATTTACTCCAAGATTTACTTTTGCCTGAAAAAGAGAAACTTTTTGTAATGTGTTTTTAGTTAAGACACGTTAACATGACAGTTGTGCATGCAAACACAATGTACATGAGAAACACAAGCAGTCATGGGTTTGGCTGCAGGGCAAAGTTTCCTGACGTAGTCTGAGCTGTTGTAACTTACTTGGGATTTATCTTTTCACCTTGGCCTTGGAGGGTATCCAAAACGTCACCACTATTCAACACCAGTCGAACCTTCTCATCCTTGTCATCCAGTTCCACCAACATGTACTCCACCTACGAGTACACAAAATACTCTGATCAGTACTGCATGACAGCACATTCATCATATTTTCACTCCGCCAGTCACCCAACTCATGAAAGTGTGTACGCGTTTCCTTGACTTTTGACTCAGCTACACTTGTAATCCCCTGTCTCAAAGAGGGCTTCATCTATAACAACAGCATTCCACATTGTTTGAAATCATATTCCACATGACAGATCAAAGTTAGCGACAGACAAATGCTGAGCATACTTTTATTGATTTAGGTGCTCCGTTAGTTATACAAGCTCGGCAAGGCGCAATTGTTTTTATTGCCGTTGTAGTATGACAAAATTCGTCTTTTTTCAAGAGTTTTTTGGGTCATGGGTCAAAGGAATACAACATCAAAGCTTGAATGTTCAAGGACCCTTGTGCGGGGCACTATTGTATGGTATTCTCATTATGGTTTTAATAGCTTTGCTCACTTGACAATGTGTAAATAATACACACAGACAGCACAAATAACGCGCTGCCTTAAACTCATTACAGCACTCCATATGGAACACATGACTACTGTCAGTGCGTCTGGAAAATGCCCTCCCCCTCAGCCTCCAAACACTAAAGCCAAATCAACTGCAGTCTATTTGCTCTCAAAAATAAATAAAGAATAAATGTTTTACCTCATCGCCCCATTTGAGAACGTCCTTCTGCCGGTCCTTCAAATTGTTGTAAATATTGACAAATTGAATGATGCCGTGTTCTCGGATGTGATCAGCATTCTTCTTGGTATTTTCCCAGGTAAGCGGGGAGCCTTGAGTCAGTAAGCCCATCTCGCAGTCACTCGGTTAGGGTGAGAGGGAGGCGACGGCCGCTTGCCTCGCTGCCTTCTCCGGCTAACTTTCACGCCGAATGCTCGCTAGCTAGCTCGTCTGTCCAACTTGTGCCCAGCTAGCGTAGAGTCGCACACCCGAAAACTAAACCAGCACGATTATCCTTAATTTGCTCTTCGAGATAGCACAGGTTGATTAGGTTGTCTAAACGTGTCGTCCAATTCGATGATCCCCTCTTGAACTAAAGTTGTTCCCCAGAAGAAGCAAAAAGGGGCCCCTGCTCATCACCTGCTAATATCTGCTTAGCCAAAAAACACGCTGCGTATAAACGATGCTCGCCGAAAGCACTCTGTGGCTTTTTCTTACACTTGCCTGCTCGTTTGGGCTCGCTTGGGCGCTTTTAAAATGTGCACTACTGTTGTGGGTTGAACCAGTTTTGCCGGTGCTACCGAACCAACCTCCTTCAACAGAGTACGCTCACTGTCATAATGGACGCCCCCCCCCCTCACCGCACCTCGCGCATGACGTCACTGTGACTCAGCATTCTTCCAGACGCTATCGGATCCTATACCACCTGTTACCCATACGGAAAAATAGGAATTTAGATGGAGTTCAGACTCTTTGGTGGTGTGAGGGTTACATTTAGTTAGACTGATACTGAAGTAATTTGATAGAAGCCAATTTCAAATTTCCAACTTTCCCCCTCGTCATTATTTTCACAGAAACACTCCACCTGTCACAATTTGATACAGATGCAGAATTTTCTTTTCCAACAGTTCAAATTCTATCTCTTGTTGTTCATCAACCTAATATACTGTACTCACATTTTATTCATAAATTCAATAATATCTTGCCCCTATTCATGCCTGGTGTAATCTCTCTGGAAGACAGTAAACAAAGCATGACACAGCAAAGGATGATCACAGGAGTGTTGCATAGTGCTGAGAAAACATCTGACCCAAATACCACTGTGGCTTATTTAATAACAAAATGAATTGCCCCTTGATTAGGTGGCAACAGGTCCAGTTTGTTGCCAACTTCTCATCAAAAGTCAGCAGGGATAGAATGAAGAAACAGTACAGAAAATAGATGGACTAATTTACAGAACAGGCAGTATCTTGTTGTTGTTGTTTTATTTTTGTTTTTTGTTTGTTTGTTTGCTATACTTTGGTAAGTATTGCAATCCTCTTTAAATGCACACACGTCTTCTTGGATGAAGCTGGATAAAGCAAAAGCAGTGTTAATTTTATGTCAACAAAACAAACATACAAACTTGTATCTTAGGTCTTACAGTAAATGACAAATGAGCCAAAAACGATGAAGACAAACCCTGGAACTGGTTATTCCCCAACAGAGGTGGGGTCCATATATATGATAAACATCCAGTGGCCAAAGAGCATTTGTTCTACCTGCTATGAAATTCTGAAACAAATATGATCTCAAAGGACCTGCTGTAAAAAAGCCCCACACAAATATAACAAGCATCACACAAATGTTCATGTAAAATGCTTAGTCTTCACTTTTTCAAAACGGAAGAGAGCATGAGAAACTGATTATAATGCTTGCTCAGTAGGGAGGGGTGGGGCTTACAAGATAAGCAAGATCAGGTAAAAATATTTAGATAAGACAGAGGACTCAAATTTCCACAAACAAACAACGAACTCAAGAACTCAATCTTGAAAAATACACAAATACAAATGCAACACAAAAAATCAGCTTACAATAAACTTGGTACAAAAGTGAACTGCAAATCTCTGCAGCTTGTTTTTTTTTTTTTTTTTTTTTTTTAACTAGACTGACCATCTTAGTTTAAAGGAAGTTTGCATTTTTTTTAACGTGAAACTGGGGGAAACAAAAAGGATATTTGTCCGGCTGCAGCCACAAGAAAATCAAATGTTTCTGGGAATGAACAATTCAACTTCAAACAGCATCAGGTTTCCAATCAGAAAACCCCTTTCCTACTGTGATCAATTTCTTTGAAGTGATAGGTATGGCAGTTTGAGTGGTTAAAAAAAAGTTGCAGCTGCTAAATAAATAAAATGAGACCACCCCTGGTCACAGAGAGTATATTGTGACTCTGCATTATGACACTAAAAGTAAATGTAAATATGACGTCTGTGTAGCCAGGTTTGTCATAAGACTCAAACAAAAACAAGTTGTGGCTGAGTGTAGGTTGCCATATAAAAGCCATTTTCTTTCTCAAAATGCTACAAACAAAAGTAAATATCTGTGGTGTTAGTTAAAGAATGAAGTCAACTAAAACATTTTCCTGACAATTTGCAATATGTCAGTGCCATCAGAATGACAAGTGTGTCATTATATACAGATACAGTCAGATTGCTTAGTCATTGTGTCACTTCAACAGTGTACTTGAAAGCAGAGCTGGGCACTTGACCCTTTTTTGCCGACCTGGGTACCCTTCTGTCCTCGTCCCCCCGCCCTGATTTCTAAAAATTATCGTCCTCTGACCCCATCCGTCCTCGTCCTTTTAAAGCCTTTCCGTCTTTACATTCCATCGGCCTGCCCCCCAGCCGCCCCCCCAAAACCCCCAAAAGTGTCCATGCATGACATTTCAAGCTCATTTGCTGGCTAATATCATATGCACATCCACTTACCGGCTGGGAGTATCGTGAGTGGATAGAATTGTTTACAACTGTTTAACTAAGGGCGGCACGGTGGTCGACTGGTTAGCACGTCCGCCTCACAGTTCAGAGGTCGTGGGTTCGATCCCGGCTCCGGCCTCCCTGTGTGGAGTTTGCATGTTCTCCCCGTGCCTGCGTGGGTTTTCTCCGGGCACTCCGGTTTCCTCCCACATTCCAAAAACATGCATGGTAAGTTGATTGGATACTCTAAATTGCCCCTAGGTGTGATTGTGAGTGCGGATGTTTGTCTCTGTGTGCCCTGCGATTGGCTGGCAACCAGTTCAGGGTGTCCCCCGCCTACTGCCCAAAGACAACTGGGATAGGCTCCAGCACGCCCCGCGACCCTTGTGAGGAGAAGCGGTACAGATAATGGATGGATGGATGTTTAACTAAGACAGCTTTTTAGCTGCCGTCAACCACTGTTGTGTTGTGATGAAGATGATGATGATGACACGGACCATTGCAAGCCAGGGGACATCACGAGAATAGGCAGGGTTTTGTTGCACATTTTCACTTTTTATTGCGTTATTTCGCAATAAAAATAATTATTGCAAAATAAGGCAATGTTATATTAGGAGGGGAACGAGCGTCTTCCACTTCCGGGTCAAAGCTTGCAGTGTTTTTTTTTTTCCCCTGTCAGTGAAATGGCCATCCACTAGAAGGCAGACTATGCCTGTGAGAGCAATACTGCAGGGAGGGAACACACATGAAAAAGAGCACTCCAGTGTTGTGCAGGCTTAGCAGGCAGTCTAGCTTTTTAAAAGAACCCAACACAACACATCAGCCAGGACTTGATCTGGTTAGGGACGATTAGAGGGACGGACGAAAACCTACCTTCGTCCTTGCTTAGTCCGTCCTTTTTAAAAGAGTTGTTGTCCTCCGTCCACACAATGGACGGGACAGACAGTTCCGTCCCTGGGATGGAATGCCCAGCTCTGCTTGGAGGCATGCTCAAGTGCAAACTATCCCACTTAAATTTTGATGACAATTACTCTAAGTTGAAAGTTACACCGTGTATGTGGATGACTGATTGCACAAGGCTGGGTAAGATTCAAATTTCACTTTTACTGTTTGCACTGTAATTTGTTGACAAACCATCTGCCATGGTTGCAGGGTAGGTGAAATCCAGGGAGGCAATGCTTAATGAACAAAACCATTTAACAAATTTGCATAAACGAAGTCCTGAAAAATCGAAACGGCAAGTAAAAAAGAAACACTAGGAAACAAAACATGACAGCGACAACGATCCAACAAGGACTGAATGAAAATTAGGAACTTCAATACAGGCATACTGACGAGACAATGAGAAACACCTGGATGAGACACAAGGTAGGAGGGAGTTGATTGGCTAACAGTAGGGGGTGGAATGCACACAGGTGGCTACAATCATTGACGAAACAGACAGAAATACTGAGAAAACAAAACTAAGAAAAAAAAAAACAACACAGACCAAACATGGCACTCACTGTGATACAGAAAGGAAAAGACAGCAAAAAAAAAAGTAATAAAAAAAAGTACAAATACGAACATAGGACAATCTCCTTAGGTAAAATTGTACATGCAACACGTTTGTATTTACAGTGCAGTCTTCGTACTTCCTTTGGACCACAAATTCTCATACACATCACAACAATTAACATCTCTTGCTATGAGCTATTTCAGAAAACTTGTTTATGGTTGATTGATCTAATCGTCACGTATTTCCCTACGTTAGAAAAACGATTTACCTTGGGAAAAAAACGTAAATATATATAGAAATATGCTTGACATTTTATGACAACTTGTTCAACCATTTTGCCTGTATATTTACATTATTTGAAGAACTAATGCCAAAATGTTGTGGGGTGTGAGACAATTCGACAGACAACCATTGTCATGCATTTTGATCAGCATGATGGAAACAGCAAAGAATTCTATAGAATCATTTGAATGGATGTGCCAAAGCATTTGCAATTTGTTGAAAGAAATGCAAAACTGCTTTTTCAATGTGCACAAGTGACACAACGATGTGAACATTTATCAAGTACTTCCGAGAAATTCAATTCTGATATGTGAAAAACTGTAAGTACAACAATGTACAAGTCAAGGCTACTATGAAAAAGCCAAAGGAATCCTTCTTTTCAATTAGCTCAAATTCCTTTGGTTCAAGTTTCAAGCCCTGAAGCAGAGTTTTAATACTCCTTCAGAGAGATGCCTTGCAAAATTGTTCAGCCTAGAGAGCTGCAACGTTCTTTTCTGACAGCCTTGATGTGAGCTAAAGATGGGAATGCAAATAAGCATACCACATTATTTCAATATAACATGTAAATAAAGCTGGTCTGATTACATCACTGCTGATCCACAAAAGGGTATCAGGTAATGTACCCATACAATATTTATTGATGTAATATGTTATATACCCAAACCCTGAAAACACATTCCCAAACACATCATAATTTATAATATGACAAGACTGTGTAGTAGTGCATTGGCTTGACTTAGTACAAGTCAGCACTGGTTCCATTCCACATACAGTGACAATGTGAATATGAGTGTAAATGGTTGTATGGTCTCTATATGGCCTGAGATTGACTGACAACCATTCCAAGGTCTGCCTCTGGCTGGAAGTCAGCTGGGATTGTTTTCAGCTCCCACTAACCCTCCATGGGATAAACACTATAAAAAATGAACACTAACAATAAGAATACACAGATATTCATATACACAGTTTGCTTTGGCTTCGATGGCTTTCCTTATGCAGGAACTACAACAAATGATGATGTTGAAAATATTACATCAACCAATTATGATCCATTGGTGGAAAACATGTTGGATGGATAAAAGTATTTGTTAATATAATCATGGTTATAATTATTAAGTTATATAATATAAATAATGAATGCTGTATATGTTTTAATAAATGATGACAGCAGTCTCGTTAATATATCACTTCTTTAATTTAAAAACAACCCCGCCCCCCAAAAATCATGAGCATCCAGGGAAATATTTAAAACTCCCAAGACAGCGCAGGCAAAAATATTTGTCTCCAGTCCAGATACTGTTAATATATATATATATATATATATATATATATATATATATATATATATATATA
Source organism: Filicampus tigris (assembly GCF_054856515.1). Classification (NCBI taxonomy): domain Eukaryota; kingdom Metazoa; phylum Chordata; class Actinopteri; order Syngnathiformes; family Syngnathidae; genus Filicampus; species Filicampus tigris. The sequence continues at coordinate 13,749,371 of NC_141227.1, read as the reverse complement.
TATATATATATATATATATATATATATATATATATATATATATATATATATATATATATATATATATATATATATAATTGTATTTTTTCTAAACACATTTATGACAGCCACACTGGTTGGTGTTATTCCAACGTGAATTCCAACTACTTATGCTGTTCATGTATCTGAGAATCACAGTAGGTCCATAGTCTCCATAAACTACCTTTTGAAATAAATATTGGCGTTGTGAACGGATGTACACTAAGACTGTCATGGTATTTGGTAAATAAAGGCAACCAAATGTCTTTACATTGCAACTTTAATGACGTTTCAAAGACTTTTTTATATGCGACAGAATGAGGGCAAATTAAGTGCTAACATCTGTATTGGCCCCATAGAAAAATGTCTGCCTTATAAAAAGCGAATTGCTGTGACGGATATAGCTATGCCTAGTTTGCCTGTATTGTGAACGTAATTAATCCCTAATGATGCCAAATATAATCATCCATCTGCCAAACTGTAACTTTAAATGCCTCAGTTTGCACGTCATATGCTCCTTTATCACATTAGAGACTCTATTAAAAATGTTTCGAATGCTTTTCTATTGCTCACCACAGGGAGTTATTAGGTCCAAGACTTGCGTAACAGACAAACTGAGGCCAGGAAGCATGTAAACTACATCATCATAAGGATGTAATTTCTTAAATACTGACTGGCGCAGATGAAACTGAGCTGGCTCTAGACTCTCGCGCTGTTTTTCGAGTGGGGATGGTGACGACGCAGCACGAAATGCCGACTGTAGCTTCTGGCAACTCGTCGTCCTCGGTCCATTCATTGAGGTCAGCATTGTACACCTGGATGCACTTCTTGTACTTCTTCTCACCCTCATTCCAGCCCCCGAGGACATATATGTTGCTGTTCAAAACGGCAATACCGGCCGTGCTCACGCCTGTGTGAAGAGGAGCGCAGTAGCTCCACTGCCCGGTGTGAGGGTTGTAGGACTCTACAGGCAGGACATCCACCCTCTCCCCACGACCCCCAAGCTGACTGCCACCAATGACGTAGGCGCGATCTCCCACCGTGGCAGCGCAGTGCCAACCACGAGGCGAGCTCAGGCTGCTCTTATCTTGCCAGCAGTCGGTGGACGGGTCGTATGAGCACACGGCCCTGGAGTAGGCGTTGTTGATATAACCTCCCGAAACGAGGATCTTTCCGTTAATAACTGAGCTGGCGTGACAGCAGCGGGGCACCTCCATGGGCGCTTTCATCTGCCATTGGTTGGAAGACGGCACATAGCACTCCACCGATGCCTGAACACCGTCAGTGTTACGCCCACCCACAGCAAACAGAAGGCCATTGAAGGTGCTGAGACTGAAGTGGGTGCGCCTTTGGATCATGTTGTTCAGATGAATCCAGGTGTTGAAGCGGGGGTCATACCTTAAGAATGCGAAGGCGGTTAATACTTTCAAAGCTTACGCAAAGCACCGCGACAAATGGTGACGTAAGAGATCAGCTTTTACCTGCAGAAGTTGCTGACGGCATGCTTGGCCTGGTTCCTTGCATCATTCTGGTCTTCACCTCCTGCCACATACAGGAAGCCATCCAGCATTGCCACGCACTGATTAAAGCTCTTTGCTGGCATTTCTGTCAACCGATTCCACACATTGTCCATGTCCCTGTAGAGGACGTCCTTGCTGAGAGATTTCTCCGTCAAGGCTGGGCGTCCTCCGATCGTGAGTATCACCTTAAGGCCGCCGCGCACCTTTGTTCTACGTGACTGAAGGATATTCTGTTGGTATGGCAGCAGGTGGTAGTTCATGGCGTCCACGAGGAGACGGTGGCACTCATGGTCTTGCATCATTCTAGGCACACTCTGGATGTGGTTAACCAAGTCTTGGGCGGAGATGGTGCCGAAGCGGATGTGAGTTAGGAGATCGGCGGCGTACTTCAACCTCTTCTCGTCAAAGTCCAACCATTTCATGGCGATCTGGAAGGCCGTGACCTCAGAGGGAAGCTGCAGGGAATCATCCGAGAGGAAGTCGCTGATCTGCTCGTAGGTGAGCTTAAGGAACTGCTCCATCTCTGAGAACTCAATGAAGTTCTCCCGCATGTACTTCTGCGCAGCCGCCTTGGTTTCTTTGAGATTGTAGGCATCTGCGATGTTGGCCACGTACATGCAGTTCTCAACGCTGAGCTCCTGCATGAGGAAGTCACTGCACATCTTCACGAGTGTGCCGATCTGCAGGAGCATGGCGGCGGCAATGGTGCTGCCGATGCTGTAGAGCGACAACGTGAGCTTTCCGGAGTACGCATATGTGATGCTTGTGGCGAGGCCCACGGGCGAGAGGTCGTTCAAGTCAATCTTCTGCAGCGTTGAATCCTTTTTCAAGATGTTGCGTATGTACTCACTGCAAGAGGCCATGACAACCTTGTGGACGTCAAAGGACTTTGACTTGGTGGCGACTGTTAAATCGCAGAGGAAACTGTCGTGCCTCATGGTGCTCAGACCTTCCAGGAGGTTGGGGGCATACACAGAATCTGTAACCTCGGTTGAAATGCAGCTGAAGCCATTGCCGCCCTCCAACAGTGCGTTCAGCCCGTTGATCTTATTGACAGGGCTGTCCTCAACCATGATTGTCATCTCATTGATGTCTCCTTTATTCTTCTTGGCCGTCTTGTTCTTTTTGGGGGCCATGGCTGAGGCAGCAGAGCACAACCCAGACCTTTTGAAAACATAAATACAACTTGTCACGTTTGGACAAAAAAATAAATAAATAATGCTTTAATGCTTTAAATTTGATTGCCCAAAAGCAAAATATCACAGGTATGATCTCTCTTCCCCATTCATGGGACTGAACACGTTAAGATACAAAAATTGTTCCTTGGAAACGTATCTTTAGGCACAAGCAGAGACTGCTGCCTTTGAAGCATGTGTTGTGCCAGACGATGCAGGAGCTAGCGAGTGCGTCAACACAGCCCTCATTGCATCTGTCACATTTTATCAGCGGTTTGTCCAGGAATAGCGCACACTGGAACGGCTCACCACCGATGTTCCTTTTATAGACGTTGAGGCAACAGCAGCAGGCCTTTTGTGCTCTCAGACTATTTTGGTTAATTTTTTAATTCAAAATTCTATATTATTATTACTAATTGTAACTTGCATGGAATGACTTATTAGTCAACACAATTTACAAAACTTTAAAGCACAACGAGTGTTTCACACAATTCACCGACCATGCTCAGTATGTCACTATAACAAAGTATAAAACGGTTGAACAAATTCAAGTTTGTCATTCAATGACCAAAGCCCAAATAAACGGGAACACAATATATTTTTTCCCAATGAAGTTATAATATATATCAAACATGGCAGCATCAACTTTACAATTAGCGCTACTTTGCAAGTAAATCCCAAATACCTGATGAATGAAGTTGAGGCTGGGGAAAAAGGAACTTGTGCCTCCACTTACTGGAGCAGGAGAGAGAGACCAGCAGTCACCCACACTAAAAGAGAAATCCTCACTAACTCCTCCTCTAGGGCAGTGGGTGCCAATCACAGATTTTGAAATGCATGTGGCAGTGCGTAGACAGTCACAACCCACCCCCGAAACCGTGACCTATAGTTAGGCCTTACTTACAGATAACAGTTTCCACTTAGTTGCTGTCAACATTCTGGCTCTGACCTCAAGAGTATTGTCATTGTGTCATAATGGGCAGAGCTTCCTTCGAGAAGGGCGAAATAACCCAAATTGTCTGCTTATATTTGTAGTTATCCATTCTTAAGCATCAGTGTATGTGTGTGTGTCTATGAATGGCATATAGAGAAGGAAGAAGGACAAAGGGTTGATTCAATCAGTCTAAAAGAACATTTTATTTTTGGCACTGAGTGAAAGGTCACACACTAAATGGACAAAAGTATTGAGACACTCCTCTTAATAGTCAATATACTCAATCGTTGGACTTCGACGCCTTCACCCCCCTGAATATCAATACATTATGTCTTTTTGTGTTGTGATGTATTACTCTACTCAGAGTGAAGATATTTTTCGGCCACGACTCATGAATTTGTCTTCTGCCGAAAATCAAATAATACCCTGGAAACTAATAATTTTCATGTATCAGTGCAAAGCATCATGGGATATATTGCTTGTCCAATGACCATACTATAGGATGATCACTACTTTTAAGGTGCATTGTAGGATACATTGATTGCACTATGAAGGGGGTCACCAATACTGATTATACATTTGAACACAGCCCCAGTGTCATCAGCAGGTGACAACAGAGATACAGCGTGTGACTAGAAGGGTCACAGAAAGACACAGAAATCCTTATGTGTTGGTTCATTCATGGATCAAACATCTGCTAAGGATTTTTCCATTCGGCTCCTTGTTAGAGAGCACAGTTGTTCAAAAACTGACATTGGTTGGAGTGGTGCATTCACTAGTTTTAGTTTAGAAAAGGTTAACCTTCTCGGTTCATCGTGAGATTTTGCACACAAGACTAATAGACGTTTTTTAATAAGCTTTGAAATCAAAAGGCACCACCAGGGTATACTTCCTGGTGGCAAGTGAATGACTACTGGTGACCCCCAAACAGAAAACAAAAATGTATATTCCTTATTAAATTTAGTTTTTCCCCCCCAATTTCCTTAAAAATATACATGAATCCAGCAGAACCACTTGCTGAGGACTTGGAGGATAAATCAAGTGGGTGTCGTTTATAGTTGTACAGAGATAATGTATCAAAGCTTTTGCCACACCTCAAGCCTACGCGTGACGTCATGGAGAAAGGGCACTTTATAGTGTGACCCTAACCTTTTGTGAGGAGTATATATCGTGTGTTTTATTAAATACTGGGGACAATCCTCTCAAAGTTCCTAAATGCTACATGCATCAACTGTTACAATGACATCATAATAACGACTTCTCCATACGTGACGTCACACACATATTACTTTATGTACTTTACCACAGGACGCTGGTTTGGCCGTCACCGCTTCCGTTGCTGATAATTAGTGTCGCCCGTGCGTCAGGTGCGTGTGGACGCTCACACATGCCGTGCAGTCATGGCAGGAAGCTCGGACGTGGTGAAGAGAGTCTTACGCTTCAAACTTCAGCTATCAGACACGGCACAATCTGCCACGGTAGCGAACATTTTTATTCTTCCTTTATTCCTACACGTAGTCTACATCAAACGCACCATTCATTTATTCAGCGCTATATCGCCACTTGATCGTGATGAGTTCATTGATGCTCCGTCATCAGGATACGCAGGCATTGCTTCGTGTAACATTTGAAAAATCTTGTTTGTGTTGTACCAGGCATTACGTTTAACTCGACGAAACACTTGAGTTCGTTTATTATTTATTGAGGAGAAACATTTAATAGGGTAGCATGAATCCACTTCCGACATCGTATGCACCAGTTTTAATACACTGTATACATATAGTCCTAGTATAGTAGTCAGTAAGAAATTGTATTAAAAAAAACTTACCCTGTTTTGAAAACAAATAGTGTGTGCACTTGTTACAAGACTGGTTTCAAATAAGAGGATTGCTCATTGAAAACTCATAATTTGAAAAATGGCCACAATTTTCAAAAATAAAAATCTAAATAGGCATCACTTGGAGAAAATTTTAAAAATGTGCCATTTACCAATTATTTGGCAAAAAACAAACAAACAAACAATAATGCTTGTGTGTACGCTCCTTTTCAAATCAATGTTGATGAAACACATTTGGCTAGTGATATTGTGTGCACAATTTTGTTCTTTTTACATTTTATGTACCCAAAAGACATATTGTAGAAAGGGCAAGGCTGTATCACTTTTTTTTTAAATAGGGGTTCATTGGAAATTGTCCTCCAAGTAACTATTAGGCAAAACTCCTTATACTTCATTTATAAGTGAGTATATTAACTTGGAATAATAGAAAATCTAGGTTTTGATTAAATTTTGTGAAAAAACACTCACTCATCAAAAAGGTCATAAAATTAAGTGATTTTCATGAATACTCAGTCATTTGTAAATGCGTTTGATCACACACAGTGATAACATTGTGTCTCAATTACCCATCTGAATGGAAATTAATTTGAATGCAAGGATTTTTTTTTTTTTTAACTGTGTTCATTGTACTTAAATACATTTAGATTTAGCGATTGATGATACCGGATACAAATACTTTAGTACAGTGTTAAAGAACAATTTTCGTAGTACAGTAAGGATCTACTATAAAAAATTGTCAGGAGTTGAGTCACTGCCATGCATGTGGCTGCCTCACTAGTGGTGTTGTTGTCAGGCAACGTAAATGGGAGTGGTTTGCTGCTAAAAATTGCAACGCCGCCAGTTGTTCAATTTACGACTGTTGTCCATTTTTATCAGCGACAACCTGGACATCTTGAGGCCTCTTTAACAGGGAAGCACACGAAGGAAGACTTGACAGTATTAAACTACTTAGATTTACTTAAATAAGATTAGAAATGCTTAGCTTAAAGCACACATTTTGTGTAAATGGATAGAATCTATGGCAAAGGGCAGAGGGCTTGTCCATTTATAGCTGGGAGTAAAACGAGTAAGAGGGTGTGAAAGGTTCCCATACATAGCTTCAGCTTCGAATGCACAATCAGCAACTGCGGCAATCCAAACCCAGAATGCCATATTTGGTGTGGCAGGTTTTGTTCCTGTTTGTGTCGGAATAATGTGTGAAGATGTGTGTACGGTAACACGAAATGTTACTCGTTTAGTGTTTGTTGAAACAACAGTTTACTTCACTACAAATTTCATTTCAGGTTCTCAAAATCTTGCAGAAGCTCAACAATATAGACATCACCGTAGATGTTCTTGCTGTAAGTGGCGAATGAGACCATATTTGGATGTCAATTCATTTTCATCATCCATTCACTTATGAATACTCTTTATGAATTAGGAAACTGGAATTGGGAGAACTGTGAATTCCTTTCGCAAACACAAAGAAGCTGGAGAATTAGCCAAGTCACTGGTCAAAGGTTGGAAGAAATTAATCCCCACGAACTCAACGAGGTGAACATCTTTTTTTGTTTTATTTGTTTTCCAACTGAACAAAATACAATTCAAATGGTTTAAGTTTGACATTTTCATCTCCTAAATGCAGTCATACAGAAGACAGAAACATATCGGACAGTTTGTTCATCAAAGAACAAATCCTCAGTGACCAAAATAGCCCAAAAAATGAAGCCCATACAGTGGAGGATTTCAACAATAATTGCTTTACATCAACTTGCAAGAAGAGTTTGGAAGATTTGAATGAAAAATGTCACACTAAGGAAATCCATGAAGATCCCAAAAGAAAAAAGTACAAGTGTGAAACAAGTAACAAAGATGATCCAAAGAGATTGGGAAATGGAATCTTGAGTTTAAAAAATGCTATTATCGAGGACAAATGTGATCATTCTGTTTCCAAGCACAGAAAAAATGGACATTGTAAATCCAGGTCTGACTCTCAGGTGCAACCTAAAGACAAAAGTGGCTTAGACTGTGGGGGCTCTTCTTTGGAAAGAAAGAAAGAGAAGTCCAAAAAGAAGTCAAAGCCATCGAAGGAACCCCCACCGGACTGTAAGGAAACCTTCTCATCCCGTGACAAACACTCCGAAAAGTCCCCTAACTTGAATAATGCTCGGCAGGACAGATCGTTGGGATCATCAAGTAGCTCGGACAACCGAAATAAGAAAAGGAACAAACGAGAGAAAGAGAGGAAAGATGAGTCTGAACACAATGAGCCGTCAAAACTTCCAAACAAAAAGGTCAAAATACAAGAAGAAAATAGCGAGAGTGAAATGGAGGACCCATCCATGTCTTTTGAATCTTACTTAAACTACGACCTAAAGGCCTTGAAGAAGAATGATCGCTCCAGAGGAAAGAAAACATCCAAAAGGATCAATACTGTCCTAAGGGAGCAGCCTCTTGTAAAAAGCACAGAGTCCCCGAGAAGGCCTGTTTCTCCAAAAAAGGTGTAAGAGTGAAAGTGGACATTTTGCTTCCGAACGACTGGTTAAACTTTGACTAACTTGGATTTCAGATGTTTGTGGAATCTCCACAGGACCTGCTACACATTCCTTTACCTGCCCTTCTACCTGAATGTGACCAAGCATCCAGTTTTGAATACCTTGAGAAGAAAGGTATAGTATGTCCAAAAAACTGATGCTTTCTCACTAACTAATATAAACCTTAATTTTTTTTTTTTTTTTAAGTTGATAAGGAGCCTGATTTTGGGGACCTATCTGAGGACTCAACATTCTTCACAGGCCAACGGCTAAATAAAAAAATGCAGGTCTACTCGGGAGCCAAGACGGTCTTCCTCCCTGCTATGCTGAGCTTGTACCAGCAGTGTATCCGCACGCTGCAAAACAATATTAACTGTGAATGAGGCTTAGCATTTTTTGTTTTTTTTTGTTTTTATGTTTTGAGTTTCTGTTGCTTTATCATTCTCTTTTTGTCAGTGCTTTATGAAACTGGCGGAGTTCCATTTGAAATCCTTGAACCGGTATTGGAGAGGTGTACGCCGGAGCAGTTGCTGCGTATTGAGGAATGCAATCCGGTAGGAATAAATTTAGAACAGATCTTTTCACCAGACAAACCCGCCAAAGCATCTCCTAGGTTCTATCATGAGTTTAAAGTGACGCTTAAAAGATATCAAGGTTCATCAAACTGACCCAGGTGTGTAGTCCACATAAATCTCATGACTGCGCAGTTTTTTATTGCCCTGTCACACAAGAGGAAGCAAAAGCCACAAAGTTTTTGTCATTTTGGTTGAACAATAGCTTAACATCCTGACCTACTAATCAGTGAGTTGCATTTAATGAGACTAGCTTGAGGCAGTCGATAAACAGGACTACGTAGTGATTGATAGATGTACAGGTATGATCACATACAGTATATTTCTACTTTGAAGTCTGGCTGTGGACTTAGCGTTGTATAGTAGAGTATATTGTTTCGCTTTGTGATTCCCGTATATGTCTCAATTTATTGTTTTGTTTGTGTCTACAGGTGTACATCGGAGTGACAGACCACCTGTGGAAGAAACACTGCCAGAGGGACTTCAAGGATGCCAAACTTCAGCAGTACGAGTCGTGGAAGGAAATGTACATCAGACTGTCTGAGGAGAGGGAAAGAAAATTCCAGACGCTGGCCAAAAAAATAATTTTGGATCATTCCAAGAAACCCAAAGGTGTGCACAAAATAAACAGCCAGGTGTCATAAAAATGTTGTGCATAAATAGATCCTTATTAAAAAATATACAAGTCAGATGTAATTTTGGGTTTTCTCAACAGTACTCTTAGAATTACCTTAAGAAAAATATTTCATGTCATTCAACCTCAACTGTCCAGCTTCTCATCTGACTCTTCTTACCTCTTGTGTCTGTATACAAATTTTTATTGTGATTAAATTTAAGGCAAATGTTGTTCATTTTTCTTTCTCTGTTTAGGCCGGCAAGTGAAGATGGCATTTATTCACACTGTTGCTAAGCCACCGAGAGACGTGCGTATCCAACAAGAAATCCATGGCACTGCGGTTCAGCAGCCTCAGCAACCCAAGATCGGGTATGTGTAGACTCTCCCAATATATTTGTGACAAATGTGCCGGCTTAAGACCCTAATTTAAGGGTCATAACTTAAAAATTTGAGAACTTAGAGACAAATGGGTGTGACAAACATGAACGACAAAAGGCACACTTTGCGGCTGCTACCTGTGGTATAAAAAAATCTCCAACCTCCGAAAGAAGTCTATCCATGCTTTGATCTCCAGTAGACTTGATTATTGTAACGGTCTTCTGACTTGACTCCCACTAAAGAGAATCAAACAGCTGCAGCTCATTCAGAATGCTGTAGCTCGGGTTCTGACCAAAACAAAGAAATGAGAACATATTACTCCAGTGTGGCTCCCACTCAGCTGTAGAATTGATTTAAAATTCTCCTACTGGTCTATAAATCGCTGAAAGCCTTGGGTCCTGAATACATTAAAGAAATGCTGATTGAATATAAAAACCCATTATGTCTCTGAGGTCTGCGGACCTGGGTCATTTACTGGAGTCCAAAGTCCAAAGCAAACATGGTGAAGCAGCATTATGGTGTTATGCTGCATGCAAGTGGAATAAGATGCCAACAGAAGTGAAGTCTGCCCCAAGTGTAAATGCTTTTAAGTCAAATGTGCGTTTCCCCCTCATACCTTTGAATAAGATTTTTTAAGTATCTAAAATCAATTTCACTGTCAGTATTTTTAGGTAGCTCTTTGCTTTTAAATGCTTTTAAATCTTTTGTTTGTAAATGTGTTTAAATATCATCAGTGTACATTCTTTTAGTAATTCTTAGAATGCTTTTTTTTTCTCTTTGCTTTGACTTTGAGTGCCTTGAGTTGTTTGTTTAGAAATGCTTTTAGGTCTTGTGCCTTTAGTTGTGTGAAGCACATTGAATTGCCTTGTGTAATTCTGTAATTAGAGCCTTTTTAAAACTGCCACCCTTCCAGCTACAAGACTTGTGCAACCACATTTCATTATTTTTTTTTTTCAACTTCCTCTTGGAAATATTTTTTTTTCTAAACATTTAATTCTTTTGTGCAGGTTATAGGTCACGTTAATGGTAGAAAAAGTTTGGAAATTATCTGTTTTGATGTAATTTTTTTTAACCACAAAAACCTGGCATTTGAACAGGGTGTGTAGACTTTACATGCAATGAAAAGGTAGAGTAGGTTGCATTTGCCAGTTGCCACAGAGCAGCTTCGACCCCCTTTATCTAAGCATACCAAGTATGCTTGCTAGACTGGTTTTATTGTGCTTAGCGGCAACCCTTGTCATATTTATTGCCTAATAACATGATTGGTTGAGTCATTATTAATTCACTCTGACCAAAACATGAAAAAACAAATGTGCTTGCAAAAATGTTTTCTTTTCTGAAAATGCAGTGATAAGACTTAGACAGATCTGCAATGAGGCTTACCATACTTTGCAATGTGAGCTGTCGGGGTCATGCTTTCGTGAAATTGACACTTCTTGAATGTACTGCAAACTTGTACTTGTTCTATATCCAGCGTCAAGTCCCAGGAGAGCAGATCAAGGCTGAGCAATGAACCCGCAAAAAACAGCAGCAACACCTCTGGGCCAAGCAGCACCCAAGACCCTCGCAAGAAAACAAGTGAGTTCACATGAGTGCTTTTGATGCAGGTTTGTTGCAGCTTCTTAAAAGGTCTGCAGTGATTTTATTCTATAGTCAGGCAATACAAATAAAGTTTTTTTTTTTTTTAATGCTTCTGTAGGCTATACAGTTGACCGTGCACATTTTATTATAGCTTGCATAATCTTTTGGTCATGTTTGTCAACACAGGAGTGGCGCCAATGATGGCAAAGTCCTTAAAGGCGTTCAAGAAGCAGCTGGGACGGCGATAAATGCACTTGAATGATCTTGCACTTTGTGTTGTCAGGGTTATTTAAACTGTTCCTCTTGGATTACTGTATGACAACTAATACAAGTGATTACTATATTTCTCTGGAAATGTTAATTTTCTCCACGTTTGAATAATAAAGAGATATAAAATGCAAAACTGATCCATTTTTGGGAGTTAAAAACTTCCGAATGACCAAATGGGTTGTGGTTCCCTCTAGAGGAGTTGCTGGGAAATTGCTACTTGTATAGATAAGGGCATAGCAATTGATGAGAACTCTCCTGTATACAGTATAAAGCCAAATCAGAATCTTTTTCTGGTTCACACTTTACAAGCATCATTGTCTGTATGCATTTGGGTTATGTTGAGAAAAATGGGTGAGATGTTGGCAGAGTGATTTAAAGGCGTCACAACCTTCAGCACCACCTGTGATCGCCCACAGAGGTGATCATGTCTGCAGGCTCCATTTATAATTACGCGGGGGAGCTGCTTTTATGTACTCCTGAGTTGTCAAGTTCCACAATTTATAATAGTTTTTTGGGGGGCTGTGCATTAGGTTTTTACAACTATTCACTTGATTTAACAATGAATCATTGGACTAATTCCCAGTGGGCGGGATTGCGACTAAAGTGAAGGCACTCTATTAAAAGTTTATGAATTAAAAAAAGAAAAAGGGCATGTTAGTGTGGCAGACTTCCTAAAATACAAAGCAGACGACTGCCTGTGGTCCCCACAACCGTACATGCACTGGGTGGTGAACTGGTTTTATATATGTATATGTATGGGTGTGTGTGCGTGTGCGCGGGTGTGTGTGTGTGTGTATATGTGTGTATATATGTAGATATATATGTATATACATATAAGTATATATGTATATGTATATTTTTCTATGTATGTATGCATATGTGCGTGTGTGTGTGTGTATATATATATATATATATATATATATATAAGTATATATATATATATATATATAGATATATTTGTATATATACATATATATATTCTGAGTAGTTGCGATTTTTTTTTTTTAGGTTATTCACCACATAAGAATCACTGTTAATTAAGATGTTCAGTGCAGTAATTGAAGCACTGCTTCACATCCTGAGGCGCTGTCTACATTTATTTAATGCAATTATGCTGACGTGGCACCTATTATTTAGATCGCTACTCAGAACAAAATTAATCTTGGGTTGATGAGGCAGGGCAAATGATTTTAGTCATGATGTCACAACGAGCTACTTAATCTTCCTGAATGAGATAAGATCCCAGGCAATAGCGACAATGGTGTATAATAATGATGATAATATTGTCCTACTGGACCCATTTCCAGTGATGCAATCACCAGCAGTTCCCATAAATGTATAATAACCCCCTCATTGAAACCAAGCTTCTGTTTAATAAGGCGAGTGTATCAATATGTTTAAAGATGAATGTTTACCGTGGATGTAGTGGACTATTACGTGCCACTGCCCAACAGCAAGAGCAGAACAACAGATTGAGATGGCCATGGAAGGACCTTGATTTTGTATCTGGTGAACCATGTCTACAATTTTCTCTGAGAGTATGCTTTCACAATAAAAATTGAATTACTTTTTTCATTTCTTGTTTTTTTTTTTCTTCCTTTTTTTTTTTTAAACACATCTTATCCAGGGATGCCAGTAATTATAGAAGGCTCTATCTGCCTGCTTGGTCTCTTTCTGGAATATTTTTTTCTCTGTCACAGCACACCTCTGCTATGTGCTTTTATTGTGAAACGCAAAATTGTACCGCTTTCGGTGGCAGACTAATTAACACTAACTTAATCGCCACACGGCAAAAGATTCAATAATGAACGTGATATTATATAAATACACAAAAGACGCTTTCTATAGATGGTGATTCAAAAAGATTTCAAACCTAACATATTGGTTTGGTTTGACCATTTATACCTTCCTATTACAACTTAAAATATTATTTGAATAAATATTTGAATAAACCGTGTTTGATTTAAATGTAGATTTAATGATAATATACAGGGATTTATAAAAAAGTTTCACAAGTGATAAATGTGAATAGTTTAAAATAATTTCATTTTTAACATTTTATTTCAATGTTAAGTTCTACTTACTATGAACATGCACTTACACTCATTAAACCCGGGAGCGCATAACCACGTTTCTACCACTAGAGCCGGGAGCGCTATTGCGTCTTTCTACCTTTCAACCCGGGAGAGCAGATATAGGTGACTGTCCCTTTTTAATCCAATTCTCCGTCTCTTAGCCAAATTAATGCATCAGAATATACACGTGTCGGTGTCGCGAGACCGCGGAGTATGCCTTGAAATTTATTCGAGCCGTAGGTAGGCTAATGGCGGACGCCGTCGATCGCCGGGAGCTTAAAGTAAGTAACGTCAGTGATGTATAGACGACGTGCACGACCAGTGGAACAAGTCGAACGTGATATGATATGGTTTGTAGACAATTACTATATTGACGTCTATGTAACAGAATAGAGGATGGTAATTACCACTCACTCGATTTTTTTAAAAATTAAAATGGTGCTTCTCTTGCACTGACACGTTATTTTTACATCTTCGATTGAAACAGTAAATAATAATAAATTCTGCCTGTGTGAAAGCCACATGTCTAAGCTCTTTAATTCTTTTGGAATTATGTTTCTGTCTGCTACAGGGGCTGAGGTATTAATCATTTTGCAAGTGTTGAATTTCAGGGAGAACTTCAGATTTTCAATGGTACTTCCAAAGGCGACCTTAGGTTTTGGGGAGCTGTTGAGAAAGGCGCTTTAGGCGTTAATGGGTTAAAGCTGAAATTTGAAAGTTGAATAGTTTAAAATACCTCTAAACGTTTTAAGATCAACTAAGTAATAATAATTATAAATATTAAACTTATAACTAGTAGTTAATAAAGATCTGAAATATCAAATAAAAGCTTAAACTTAAAAACCCATCCATTTTCTGTGTAGAATAACGTGGAGGTCTTCACACAACTAGCCAGCAGAGGGTGCAGAAAGTGCACAAACGGAAAACCTGGGACCTCATTTGGAGAGTGAAGAGTGCATTCTTAGAACATTCTAGCTTTGGGGATGTGCGCCTGAGGTGGTCTGCCCGTGCGTTTTTTTTCTTTTTTTTTTTTTCTCAATCTAAGTATGAGTAGCTGTTGGGAGGTCCAGGTAATTATAATTTGTAGTGTGTTGTACAGAGATGGGCATTCTGTCCCAGGGACAGAACGGTCCGTCCACCTGTCCCGGACGGATGTCCATTTTGGGGAGGACGGAGGATCTCTCTCTTTCTCTCTCTCTCTCTCTCTCTCTCTCTCTCTCTCTCTCTCTCTCTCTCTCTCTCTCTCTATATATATATATATATATATATATATATATATATATATATATTTTTTTTTTAAAGACTGACTAAGCAAGAAAGGAAGCGGGTTTTCGTCGGTCCCTGTAATCGTCCATAACCGGGTCAAGTACCGACTCGATGTGTTGTGTTGGTTTCTTTTAAAAAGAAAGACTATTGTTCATCATCTTCCAAACCGCTTATCCTATATAGGGTCGCGGGAAGTTGCTGGAGCCTATCCCAGCCGTCAATGGGCGAAGGCAGACTACACCCCGAACTGGTCGCCAGCCAGTCACAGAAGACTATTGTTCTCTTCTGCAAACCATACTCAGAGGCAGTCTACCCAGCCATAGTCTGCCCTCTAGTGGTTCAACATATGTAATGCCATGGATTAAGCCACAGGACGCCCATTTCACTGACGAGGAAAAGGTGCATAGCAATTCTGTTTTAACTGTCAACATTTTAGTACATACCTTATCCCTTTGTACGTGAACTATGTCCTTGTTTGGGACATCTCTAGAGCGTATAAATCCCCTCAAACTGTCAATAATGCTCAGGCCAGCCCTGCCCTACACGTAAAGCTCCAACCCGGGAGTGGAAGTCTTTCGTTCTACTCCTGAAATAACAATACACATTATTTTGCAATAATTATTTTATTGTGAAATAATTCAATCAAAATTGCAAACTTAGCGTTATAACGCAAAGTTTTATTATAATGCAATAGTATTGTGTTGCAATCTTAAATATTCTCCTGGTCTGCCCTCTGTAGTCTGGTGACCGACAGTGGTTGTGTTGGCGGCTAAATGCTATCATGGTTGACACTTTAACAGTTGTAAACAATTCAATCCACTATACTCCCTGATGGTGAGTGGATGTGAATAGGAAATTAGCCATTTGATGAGCTTTAAATAATGTTTATGAATTATAAAACCTGTGCTGAGAGCATTGCTCCCTCAGTGTCATGCGCAGATGCTTTTTTGTTTGTTTGGGCGGCAGGGGCCGGTCGCACTGACCGAATGTAAGGACCGAAGCGCTTTAAATGGAGGACGGATGGGGTGGGAGGACGACTATTTTTAGGGAATAAGGATGGGGAGGGGGACGATGACGGAAGAGTGCCCAGGTCGTGGACGGAGAACGGACTGACAGAATAGGGTAAAATGCCGATCTCTAGTATGTATACATACCTGCATACCAGTCTAAGCCTATTTTGCCCATCCTATAAATTTGGACACTTGATCTTGTGCGAAGACTGATAGTCTAAAATTTCCTCAACTACATAGTAGTAATTAGTTTAGTTTAACTGAAACGCTATCAGAAAATCTGAGCGTTGAATTGTGAAAAGTGATGTGTGCATGACTCAATATTAAGTTTCAACTAGTATCAATTACACTCTAAAAACAGTGGGCTAAAAATAACACAATTTTGGGTCAAAAATGGACAGATCCACTAATTGGGTCAATTTGACCCACTTTCTTGCATTGTTTTGTACAAAACAGCCCAATTTTTTAGGTTGTTTTGTACAAAACTACCTTTTTTGGGTTGTTTTCCGTAAAAACAACCCAGAAACTTGGTTTAGGGTTAGGGTTTATTGACCCAACTAGTGGATCCGTCCATTTTTGACCCAGAATTTGGTTATTTTTAACCCAACTGTTTTTAGTGTATCTTTTGAGGTACACAATTGTTCCAAAGGTAATTTATTGTTCATTTGATGCATGTTTTGCTCTCGTAAATGCTAATACTATAGTCATATGTCCGTATGTCGTGTTTTATGTTTTAATCGACCTGTCGTCACTCTGTCCAACTTGGGATGAACTTGCACTGTACTCTGTTGAAAATTGACTTAAATAAGAATTATTTATGCATTGTGCACCATTTTATTTTGCAATTTGTTTGAGGGGTGGGGGTTAGGTTGTCCGGGGATGTCCCGTGCACAGCAGGATGCCCCCGCCAGCCGTGGGCCCACACCGTCCCAACATGGCGGCCTAGGGAGGAGGAGGGGAGGAGCCGCCAGAAGCGATGACGTCGGATTGGAATGAGGGAGTGAGTGTTCCGGGTCAGAATCTGGACGCGAGAGGAAATTAACTCCGGGAACTAAGCGAAGACACGGCAATGGTTCTGTTTTCCCCCCGCCTCACGGAGATGTAGCCCGGCTTCCATGCGGTAAAAGCGGCGGTGTTTCCCAACGGCGGCTGAACGGTGTTAGGTGGGTGCCTTCAAACTAAGCAGTGTCGACGGACGGACGGTCGGTCAGAGTGATTCCCATGTCGGTCTCCACTTAACAAACGCCACCTTGGACTTGTTTACGGCAAGTGTTTCGCTGCGAACCACCTGTTAGCTTCTTTTTGCCGGTACTCTTTGAAACCCGGGACTGTCCCTTTCGCGGCAATCTGTTGCATTCCCCGAAACTCGTCTGCAGTTTCTCGCCCTGGTACGACATTCAGCCGCACCACCCCCGTGATGTTTCACTGTATCCCCCTGTGGCGGTGCAACCGTCATGTGGAGATGATCGATAGACGCCACTGCTCGCTACCCTTTGTGCCAGATGAGATTTACCGCTACGGACGCAGTTTGGAGGAACTCTTGCTGGACGCCAACCAACTTCGAGACTTGCCCAAGGTAAGCGAGCGACGAGCAGCTTCCGCACACCTTTCCCCACTCACACGCACAAAAGGCCGCCTCGGTTCATTGCTAAAAGTTGAACGTCGAGGTGACACGGAACAGCAGGCTGCTGAGCTGATCCATCCATCCCGTGAGAATGCACTGGGACCCGGTGACAATCATTACGCAAGATCAGCAAGGCAGGCAAACCCGTGGAGGTGGAAATTTCCCGCACACAACTTCACTCCACTGGTTAACTACAGTGTACTGCCGGCTAACGCATTCGTGTGTCCTTCAAAAGCAAACAATGACTGTTTTGGTCGCAGCTGTCAGACAGAAGCCTGACTCGATGTTTGTCCCATTCAGTGCAACAGTCAATTATTTTAAAAAGGTCATTAGAACCCTAATTAACCAAGTCAGTCGAGTGTGTTTTGCTAGATCAATTATGTTGTTGTGTTTTTTTTTTTAGCTGTCAACACAGCATGGTCTTTGTAGTGAAGAAGCAAGCACCAATGTATCATAAATTATCCTGTTGTATGTAGTCATAACATTTATGGCGTTCCTCACTGTTGTAAATGCCTTTTTATTGATTCTTTCTTCAGTATAATATTCGTGCTAATATGACATGGTAGGAACGTCTCCAGGAAGTACACTGTAGGCCTACAGCTTGCGGTACAATCAGGAAGAGATGGCATACAAAGTGGGTCTTGGTAATAAAACTATGATATCCTATCCTTTGGCTGTCCCCCCCCCCACTAGGAAACAGAGGAAAATTCCTGTCAGATTTCCACAGAATTTGAGATTAGCTCAGCAAGCTGACCTCTCCTTCAATGCTCTGTGTGAAAGCCAAATACTGCATGTGACCCTGATTGACAAGCTTGTGTGATAAAACAGAGGCTCAAGTAGCTAAATAGAAGGCAAGATAAACTGTAGACACCTGAAGTGAGGTCCATCATTTTGGCCCCATTTGACCTCAGTCCTGTGGATTAATTTGGCTACTTAAAGGATTTGCAACGTTAGTCCCTATTGAACATTTAGTGTTGTTATATGCAATCCAAGATTCCGAACTGGTTTCTGTGTCTGACAACGTGTTTGGTTTTGTTAATTTCCATTAGAATCTCAGTTTTGGCCACCAAACCAGTTCTGCTGTACCGCTGACCCTGTCAAGTGTAAACAGGGGGAAGGCCACTTGGAACTGTTTTCAATTTATGTGTTCACTTATACATTATTTTTTTAATTGCCTCACTCTAGTGGTAGGCCTTAAATAATAGCAAATGCAGTAGTTGTGCTCAGGGTATATCAACGAATTATGCTGTGAACAAGTATTCAAATCATTCGTAATGTCCATCCATCCATTTTCTATAGCGCTTGTCCTCATTAAGATCGTGGGTAAGGTGGAGCCTATGCGTGCTGACTTTTGGGCAAGAGGCAAGGTACATACTGCACTGGTCGCAAGCCAATCACAGTGATTTGTGATGTGTTGGGAGCCAAAAAAAAAAGCTCCAGTCATTCAGTGAACTCTAAGTCCAAGATCACCTGGGTTATATGTTCAAGGCAATAGATGATATGCTGTTAAACCTGCCCTCCCCCAAAAGTAAACATTTGCTTGTCTACTGTGGCAAATGGCGTGATAGCTGTGATTATTGCAAGTCATGTGACATGCATTGTTTAAAAATTCTTATTTGTGTCTACCTTTCGTTGTGTACTTTAAAATCACGGGTTCATTTTCAAGTGCTTTCACATCCATACAAAATTAATTGATTGATTTGGGTAAAATTAACAATTTATGAACTGAGTTTTATTTCTGGTCCTTATTTTTTAATTGAGTGGGAGAATTTGTCTGAATGTGCTAAACTCTAGTTTTGATGCCACTGTTGTGCTGAGCAGAATGATTTTCCCCAGAAGAGTTGCCATAGAAGCGGTCTGAGTGGATGTACTGTTACTCCACTTTCATAGTAGTGGTCAAACTAATAAAGACTCAACGGCACCTATGCCCTCTTCCAGCAAAGTCGTTCACTCCATTTTTTTTAATTAATTGCTTTAAGACATGATCACTCTACAATAAATTCCACCCAATTGTCACAGTTTGTAATGATGAATGAATTGAATTCATAATTAAATACCCATCAGGTAGCCACGACAAAACATGACATCACTCTCTTCTCTTATTGAGAATGTTAGGTGTATAGACACACGCTGTAATCCACCAGCAATTATGCAAGTGCAGCAAGTTAACTTCTTGAGAGGCCTAATTTTCACACGATGAAAAAACGACACACTGATATTCGATGACATGTTCGTTAAGTCAAACGATCTCATCACATTGTAGACTACACCATCACAACACTATTTAAAATAGGATGTGTTCATTTCTGTTCATTGGATGGGCGTCTGATTGCTTTCTCACCAGAACTGCAGAACCAGAGTTTGCATGGTACCATAACAAGAAGGGCACCTGTTGTAGGTTGACTGCTACGGTATATATGTGCAGCTTATAAAAGAACTAGTTAAGCTCTCAAACTAATTTTAATTTTACATACATTTCAGAATCCATCTTTACATCTTGACAATCTCAAATGACTCATCACAACAAACAAACTAAAGTGGGAATTATTCAGGAATAGGTTGCAGTTGCCCCCCTACATTGTAAACGTACACATAAAAATACCTGGGTGGTTCTCAGAAAGTATGGTCCAGGAGTGTGACATGACAGCCCAAAAATGAACTTGTTCAAAACCAAGTAAAAATGATGTACCGTATTTTCCGGACTATAAATCGCGTTGTTTTCATAGGTTTTTCATAGGGTGCGATTTATACTCTGGAGCGACTTACGTCTGAAATTCTTAACACATTAAGAATTTAAACGGTTAAAATCTAAAATTTTGTTAAATAAGTAATTAAAATAGTATGATAAAAAGACAATTTGACTGTCTATCAATCCATCTATACAAAATAGTGTACTGTTCCTTTAAATGCACCGTGGTTGGCTGTGGTATTGCATCATCAGCCAGCCACACACACACAAACGCACAGAGCGGAGGAGACGAACAAAGAGATGATTACGACCGAATACAAAAATACTTTTGGAGACTTGGAAACATTCTACCTGGTCGACGATAAATAAAATACTTATTTAATCAATCTACGACCATTTTGGTCATCTTAAAGTTATTTTACCGTAACTTTCTTGTAATCCTACATGTGTGGAGGTTAGCTAAATGTTACCATCATAGCTCGGTGAAAATGATATGTACTAAACGCACAATTTTATTAATTTGATTTATATGGACACATTTGTTAGCGTTACGCGACAGAGGCAACTTGGCTTCCGAGAGAGGTGTGGGGGCGTTGTATAATGTAACGTAAGCATACCGTTCAGCCTGTTGTTGCTTCTATTCAATTTTTTTTTTAAGTTGTTCGTCATTTAAATTTTAAATGACATGTCTGTTCTTGGTGTTGGATTTTATCAAATACGTTTCCTCCCAAAATGCGACTTATACTCCAGTGCGACTTATATATGTTTTTTCTTCTTTACTATGCATTTTATGGCTGTTGCGACTCCGGAGCGACGTATAGTCCGTAAAATACGGTATGCTTTAAAGAGGCCATATCTTGCTATTTTAAGCTTTACTCAGTTAACTATTGGCATATGTATATTACCTTTGGCAGAATGGTGATGTAATTTGTTTTGAAATATGAGTTATTTTGGTGGCTAGTTTTCTAACCCGGAAGTAAGACACCTGGTTAACTAAAACCCCGCCTCTCCCCGTAAGGCTGCTGCACCCCTTTCATGACGTCTAAAAGCTGGTTGCTGCATGCAGCCACCACGAAACAGTAATGAACAGTGGTTATCACTAGGCAGGCAAGTGTCTATTTTCCATTAGTCCCAAACAACCACACACTACTCCACTTGGCTCCGCACCGCACCACACCGCATGGCCTCTGTTGCTTTTAGCATGCCTGATGGCGACACTCTCAGCGTGTTAGATTCTGCCATAACATTTCACATCGCGAGCCTTGGCCACTGAAATACGAATTCCCTTTGCACGGTGTGGCCACGTAGTACAGCACATCAGCGAGACACAGCCACCCGCCGTTAAGACTAAAATACAGTGCATACAGTTCACATATTTTGTGTTTTACATCAACATTGAACCGGGGGAACCATATTTACAATTTCGTATGTACCATGGTTGAAGTAGTGCGACAGTGATTTTGTGAGCGGCACACAAAGCTGGCCACCAGCGCTCATTCACTCACAATGAGAGTTCACTGTCATACATTTGGCCGCCTCTCCGGTCAGCGGCTGCCCAAAGCCACCATACCCGAGGGAGCCACACCTGTTGGGCCGAGGAACCGCCGGCACGCCTCACTTTGTGACGTAAAAAAGTGATGCCCCAGTTGTTTTCTTGGATTGGGCGCAGCTGTTGCTTAGAGAGCAGGAATGCTCTGTTTTATTTATCACGCGTTACCAATTAAACTGCACGGCACGTTTGACACGTTGCTTATTTGGTCGTCGTAGGACAAACATATATTATTTTTAAAGAAATGTTAACACTACATTTTACACTTAACTCATTGCACTTCTGGTTCATCTTAATTAATAAAGTCGATGCGATGGCAGTATATGATACATTCCAGTAGTAGTACGTCGTGGACTCAACATGCAACAACCGTAACAGATTATTTATTTATTTTTTGCTGATGTATTGTCACATTATGGACAGCGCGGGACTCAATTAAACGGTTATGTGTTGCATTGACATTCTGCCAGTTTGTTGGTAACAACGGTTAATTGAAAATGATGCATTTAAGGGTATAAAGGGCTTCTAATTACATGGGTGTGTTGACATGTCACAAAGAGGGAGTGGTCGCGACGGCAAACAACAGCACATAGCTTAGTAAGGTAAGGTTGTTTATTTAAACTATGCAATATATACACAATATTGAAAGAGGTGAAATATGTTGATTGGTTCTAAAGGGAAAAATGTATTGATTGCCGAAGTGGGTCAGTGTTTGAGCATCTGGCTGAGCCGTGCCTCCTGAGAACCACCCACATACAAGTTGGGGCAGTGCATGAAAAAAGCATAAAAGGGTTCCATCATTCCAACCTCTGTTGACTAATATTTTTGCAATATTCACTGTTTTCAAATAGTTTTACAAGATGTAGTTGTTTTTACAGAACTGCATTCTTCTCAGTGCAAAGGTGGCCCAACATTTTACATGAAACCTGGCATCTTTTATCCAGTTTCATCAATATCAGGTGTCAAATATTGAGTAGCAGCGTATTTCAGATGCCATTTAAGTGGTCGTCAGTGCGACCTTCAGTGGTCAAAATTATAAACAACTTTTATTGAAAATTAGAAGTGAATGTGTTCTCTATACCCTTGGGCTGGATTGCACCCCGTGACTGTCTGGTTCTAGATCACGGGCCATATATTTGACACCCTGACATAGACTAGATCACTAACACAGTAGCAAAGTCATAAGTACAAGTAATACAATATATGCATGAAAAGCATTTCTAGGCCGTGATTATAAAACTGGCACAAAATTCTATAACATTTTCATGAGAACCTATTCTACAATTTTCTTGCAGTTGTTTAGTTTATAAACGCAGGCAGCATTAAGACGTCTGTTGCTCAGCTCGTCTGTTTATGCCAGTGTAGGTGAGCATGATTTTTATTAAAAAAATCATTGAGCTGAAAAGCTCAGGCCTGTGGTGCATCACATGAACACAGATAAAGTACATTACCAGTACTTTGTCAAGTGTGAAGTACATATTACTTTTATTGCCTGCGAGGACACTGTTGGTAGGTGTATTGTCATTGAGACAGCTTTCACACGTACATCAATGTGACGATAAAGTGATGTGTCAGTCCAGTTCAGCAGTATTCTATGCATGTTTAGTGTAATGATGGGTTTCTTAGTAGCATGCACATGAAGAGAAGCAGTTAATCATGCTTGCTGGCATGTCACTAATGTCATCAATTCTTGCTGAGTGAACTCAAGAAACATAACTGGATGAACCCTCGTATTAGCTCACTATCCTCTTCAATGCTTGTTGTCGGGAATTTGCCTCTGAGGTGGATAACTGGACATGGCTTGGCACTCACTTTTCACCCAGAGAAGTTGTAGTATTCCTCCGATGAAAAATGTACAACCGCATTTAAAACCTTAAGTGCTGCACTGACATGTGTTTTTATTGAGGGTTTGGGGGGATATTTGTATTGTCAAACCTTTACAAGCAAATGTTTAAATATAGAAAATTAAGCCAAATACCAAAGTGAGATACTCCGTAATACCTTATTCATTAAATAGAGGCTGTGTAATTAGTAACATTTTCAATTAGGGATAGACCGATTATCAGCACCAATACTCAAACTTTTGGTGGCCGATAAGCTTGATCAATTTAAAACTCTTAACTTCAGCAAACCATTCATTTAAATTTCAGTTAACTTTATAATGCTGCTGACCCTGGGAACTCGCTGCACCTTTTGGTTTTGTTTGAAGTTAAAATAAAGATAAGTGAAAGTTGAACATTTCAGTTATTTTGAAATGTTGTTTACGTTATTCACTGTAGAAAACCATAGCTCTTTACTTGTTTAATTTTCATTTTACTTTTTAAGACATGCCGATGAGCTGACAAAACTAGTGCAAAGATTGTCTGTTGTCAAAATTTGTCACCCCCCCCCAAAAAGTAAATAAATAAATAAATAAAACACTTCAACATAATAATCGATATCAGCTCTGAAAAAAGGGTTGGATATTGCATGTTTGTGTTTTGCAATGTACAGTATATCATCAGATATCATCACATCAGACTGGTTTGCAAATAACTAAGTAATATCTATCAAATCAAACAGATTAAATTCATTTAAAATTTTATTTATAAAGTCCTCTTTGCTTTTCTGAAATTGAGTGTCTTTTGGTTGCTTTGAATGCTTTCATTTTAAGCTGTTGCAGTGAAACAACTCACATTTGCATGAGTACATATTTCTGCATAATAGAGGGGAATTCCTCCCGGGAAGGTTTGGCCACTTGGCATCCATCTTGGCAACGCTGCAGAACGTTATTTTGAACCAACTTCCTACCTACATGATTATAGGGGGAAGCATAACAGCATTTCGTCAGCCATGTCATGTGGAAGAGGCACAAAAAGTCATGTTGTGGAGCCACAAGAGCAAAGTTCCACCACACTAAGAGTCATTGGTCCAACACATTATTAGGATTTGATCTATTTGAGTCAGAGTTTATCTTTGTTTTGGGATCGGGATTTTTTTTAACGTTTTGCCACATTTTAGGCTTCAAACATAAAGATATAACATTGGATTAATTTGGACTCATGCACAAGCCGGAGTGTGTCCCTTGGCATTTTTAGCCACGGATGAAAGATATCAGCAGGTGAAAAACAGTGTAACGCTATATGTCCACAATAGTGGACACAATTACTACATATCTGCATGTTTTAAGCAGTTGTCTTCAACACAAGAATAATGTATTTAGACAGAGATCTCTGAATTCACTTTAGAGGGTGTGAAAGGTTGTTGCCGTGATTTATACTGGAATACAGCATGCCAATGAGGCGTACGTCACTTGAAGTCGTATCCATGTGTATGGCTTATGGGGAGTGCTCTCGTCACTCGTGCATAGACAATCATGATGGCAGATTACCAGGAAATAACAAGCAGTAATTCAATTGCTGCACTCCACTCCAGCGTCTAATTTACTTGAATAACCATTTATCTCGAAACTACATTTCAAGTCGCTTTCATATGCTGACCATTTTTTGAGTAACCTCATTCATGTGCCGTGCAACCATCTGTTGCTTGTTTCTTCTGCTCAAATCCAAACAGACGGTGCTGAAGGTGAAACCAACATTTTAATCATTGACTTAGGATCTCAACTCAACTCAATTGTATTTATAAAGCACTTTAAGACAACCACCGCTGTATACAAAGTGCTGTACACGGAGCAAAAGTAAGTCATACAACAACAAACAAATTAATAAGTAAGACAGTAAAAAGCACACAAACAGTAAACCAAAACCAAGTCTCATGCTGAGTCAAAAACAAAAGAATAAAAAGTGAGTTTTAAGACTCACCCTGTTGGGTTTTTTGTGTTGCACGTGAGTTGTTTTTTTTTTTTTCCTTTTCGAGGGGCGTGGAGCCAATTGATTAACAGGAAGAACAGGTTTGAATTTGCAAACATGCGCTTTTCGTCAGTGTCATTGTCAAGCAGATTAGAGCGCCTCTATAAAAATTCTCTTTTGAGATGCGTGTTTTGATGACAAGTGTATCAGTTTACTATTGTTTGCTTGTGATTGTTGTCCGTCACAAGTTGAATGTCTGACAATGCTACAAAAGCAACACTTGCTAAATCAGTTAGCGTGCAAGTCTGCAGCAAAGAGGGCATCCTTGATGGTATTGCCCATTTGAGATTTTCAGCTTTGGTTGCCGAAAATGTGATTTTATTATCTTTTTTTTTTACGTTGCAGTTTCTCTGTGTGTTTGCTTGCACCGATGAAGGATAAAGTGTTGTTGTAACTGATATATTGTACTGTGTATGTGCAGCAGGTTTAAGGTGGAGTCTCAGTCCAGGCTTCGGCACTCTTGGTGTTTTTCATCATACACTTTAGGACAACACACCGTTAAATTGTGTTCTGTGTCTGGCCTACAAATTATAGTTAACAACCGTGTCTTATTTGAAACTACTTATTATACAGTAATCAGAATGAAGCATCTGTTCTGTCTGGAAAGCATATTTCTTTTAAAAAAACATCTCTTTTCTTCACTCATCATTGTAGTGTCACAAGTTCATCGCAGCATTACAAAAAATAATTGGGCACTTCTATGCAAATACACATTTCAAGTGCATAAAGTAGCTCTGCGGCAATGATGAACCAATATCTTTTTGTCTGAATAAAGCCACAGGTAGTGTTTATTATTGTCTGATTTGAAATTGCAGCAGCCAGCTGGAAAAGTGCTGGTGGAACTGGTCATTTTGGCCACAGATCATCTTAACGTGTTATGTTAAAAGTTTTGCATTACCGAAGCAAAATGGAATTCAGACGTGACTATTTATATTTAATGCACATGTTTTTCTTTCTTTGTTTAAAGAGAAGATAGCATTGGTTCGTTGGGAGTTGAAGCCTCTGGCATTTAGCAGTTGAACTGTAATATTTTAAAAACGTCACAGCGATTTAACTGAGAAAAGGAACCTCTTCTGATGATTGGAGTGATCTGCATTTGGTATGCCACCCATCAAAAGATATTTCATTCATTTCTCTTGGACAGAAAAATATAGGTGAAAATGTGTGTGTTTTGGTTATTGACTGCCAATCAGCACAATGTTCAACAAACTTATACAAGTTACCAGAGGTGGCCGTTCCGTCAGACTGACATCCGTCAGCAGCGCCTTTTCGTTCTGTGCCACTACCTTGCGCGGCTGCTGTCGCTGTTGATTCATGACAAAATCTCTCCTTGAGTAAGGAGCAATAATAATAAGACCAAATTGTTTTGTTTGTCAGAAACAGTCACGCAGGCGAGACTGCTGTTTCTTGTGAGCCGTATCAAGTATGTGCATGTATAAAACTACACTTGCCTGCCAGTTGGCTTGCTCTCAGTGCAAGTTGATTCTAGCTCTTAATTAGTTTCAGTCCTCCTGATGCATACTGTATATTTTGGAAAGAAGAATACATTGCACAACCCACAGAAATAGGTTTATGTTTATTTTGATTTCATCAGTGCGGCCATTATGGATGAATGGTGGATTGATACATGGAAGTTTTGCAGAAGCTTGCATTAAAAGTAGGAATTTGAATAATTTTCGTCACTCAGACTTTTTCTTTCCTTTTCAATTTAACCCTTTTCAGAGATTGCCACATCAAAGCATCCTTGTCCATTGCCCTCTGTATCCTCTGTTCTAACTCTAGCTACCTGCAAATCTTCTCTCACCACATCAGTAATAAATCTCCTCATCGGTCTTCCGAAAAGTTGTAAACATTATTGCAAATCAACAAAATGACCTTGCTGATGCACAGCCTTTAATTTATTCACCACGTGTCCATACTGCTTATATTGCTCAGGGTCATGAGGAGCTGGGTCAGGCCCCACACAAACAAACAACACCCTAGACTGGTCGGCAGTCAATCACAGGGTACATACTATAGCATAACTGTCAAGTTGTACATGTTCGGCGTAATTTTTACAGGTGGAAACACCTTTTCATACATGTACGCCGTACATCTCAAATCTGTACGGCCAAACTTGGTTGCTACCGCCACTCTAGGCCGATCCGCCTCTAAATTTAAACCCCCTTTGCTGAGCGATAAATACTTTAAGATTATATACAGAAATGTACGGGCAAATTACAACTTTTTTTAAATTCAGCACAGCCTGGGGTTGACGGGTATGCTATAGAGACAGATGGTGTTTGAAAGGGGGAGAACCTCTGTTCGGTGAGTCGGAAAGCAGACCAAGCTGTAGCATGAGAGCTATTACTTGAATTGATGTGGATACACTTTCCGAGTGATGTGAGGGTGTCAAATTGAATTTCTGAACGCACCCTAGGGGAATGGGGGTTTGAGTGCCAGTCAGAGCTCTAATTTTGATATTTACAGCACGTCGCACCTGAGAATAAGTGTCAGGACCAGCCAAAAAAGGAAAAGAAGTGTGACTTGTAGTTCGAAAAATATGCTTATTCACTCATCCTATTCTTGAACCACAACATGCAAAAGAGCCTGTTATTCACATACACACTGCGCAATGCGCTTGTGTGACCTTCTCACTCCATCCCGTCCCCCCCCGTTGTCTCACGACCATCCTGTATGGCCAAAAATGGGGCTACCGTGGTACCGTATGTACATCAGCCAAAATGCAACAGACTGCAAGTTTTTTCCCCTCAAATTTCATGTCTTTATTCTCATAATGTGAAAAAAAATCTTGTAATATTCAATCTTCATTTTTAGTATATTTCAACCTCATTCTCGTATTTATGACTCAATTCAGTATGGCCCATATACATGGTTTGACTTAAAAGTATGTTTTTCTTTTTTTCCTTTTTTTTTTTTTTTAAACCTGACAGCCATTTTTCCAGCTGGTGAAGCTAAGAAAACTCAGCCTGAGTGACAATGAGATCCAGAGAATTTCTCCAGAAATAGCCAACTTCATGCAACTGGTCGAGCTGGATGTCTCGCGAAATGGTAAGTAGTGCTACTAATGGCAGTTTTGATTATGTGATGGCACGGCATTATTAGCCACAGCAGGAACATGTTTGAACACCTTTTTGAAACTGAATGCTACTGCTTGGTCTCTGATTAGTGTGAAGGGCTATCAGTTTGATACACACTTCTGGAAAAAAAAAATACAATTCATTGTGAAGGTTTTTTCAGGGGAATCCTCTTCTCATCCTCGTTGCGCCTTCTAGTTTGTCTCCTGGAACACCGTGGTTTGGTCATGGGCTACAGTAGTGACCTTTGAACGATACTATTTATTTATTTGTCATTAACAAATTTACACCAATGCAAGTGTGATTTAAAAATGAATTAGATGCATATTGCGGGTTAGCTAATAAGAACCGCCCTGCTATTATATAATATCATAATTATGGTGGTTGCCTTACATGGTTTGATCTTCTTGTGTGCAGATATTATGGAAATCCCAGAGACCATTTCACATTGCAAAGCCCTCCAAGTGGCAGATTTCAGTGGGAATCCATTAACAAGGTAATGTTTCAGTTATTTGCAGAAATGGGAAATGAAAAACACATTATATTGCTGTTGCTGTGGGTGGGATAAAGCGTGACCACAGCAATCATTTTAACTGTTGTTAGATTTGCTGTAATAAAGATAATGACAAAGCCTGACAAGTGCTAATGGTTTGGAAGAAATTGTAAGCAAGCAGATTTAGAGAGAGAGAACATATGTAAATAATTGCCCATTAGGAGACCAGAGCGAATGGGTTTTCACGAGTTAGCACTGTGCTTTATGTACTAGACTAGGCACATGTACAAGAATAATGCAGAGTACGTAGTATTTTGCATCTTTCTGTGTTTTTCCAGGCTACCTGAAAGCTTTCCAGAGCTCCGGAATCTAACATGCCTTTCCATTAATGACATCTCATTGCAAGTCCTACCAGATAACATCGGAAAGTAAGTCACTGCACCAATGTGTCATACTTGCTTTGACATAATGAGCACAATTCTGAAGCAAGAGCAAGAAAATGCATTTTTAATTTCCTTTCTTTGTTTTTTGAGCTTTCCCTACTTTTTGTATTTTGTATGCTTAGCCATTTTAATACACACTATAGTTCTTGCTTTCAAGTAAACATGTAAAATTGCTTGTTCAAGTATTTTACCACATTCTTCTGAACTTGTTTTGAAATTATTCAAATTTCATATGAATCTAATTTCAATCTAATTTTTGCGGGTATAACCTTTCCTTCATTGTTTTTTCTCTTAAAAGCAAAAGCTTGTCAGATGTCACGTTGTTGTCATGTTGTGAAAAGACCTGTCTGCGAACATTCTTGCTCCTATCAAGTTATAATTGGATTTAATAACACAGCTATGCACTTGTGGGTCAAATTGCCACAAGGGATATTTTAATGAAAATGTGGACTTCTAAGTGAAATTGAGTTTCAGCTCTTACAGGGTTGATGTAGTGAGAAAGTTGGAGTACTTTCAAGGGGACAAATGTCATTAATATCCTGGTTTTCTCTTCCAGCCGCCCTCATTCACCCCCCTTGTACCTACCTACCTGTATGTATGTATGTATGTATGTATGTATGTATGTATGTATGTATGTATGTATGTATGTATGTATGTATGTATGTATGTATGTGTATATGTATGTATATGTATATGTATATATATATGTATATATATATATGTATAT
The DNA here is from genome assembly GCF_054856515.1 of Filicampus tigris. Taxonomy (NCBI): domain Eukaryota; kingdom Metazoa; phylum Chordata; class Actinopteri; order Syngnathiformes; family Syngnathidae; genus Filicampus; species Filicampus tigris. The sequence goes on along the minus strand of NC_141227.1, from coordinate 13,719,156 downwards.
GTATATATATATGTATATGTATATGTATATATGTATATGTGTATATATATATGTGTGTATATATATATATATATATGTGTATATATATATATATATATGTACTGTATATGTATATGTGTATTTTTTGTGTTTTTTCCATCTAATGACTTTTCTTGGACATGAGCTTGTGCAGCGATTACAGCCATGAAATGTTGCACATTGAGGTCAAATGATCTCCCTGCACCTTGTTCCTCTTGGTACGGCTTATGTGCCCATATGCCCCATATCTCGTCCCTTGTGTAACACTCTTGAGTCGAGTGCTGCTCATCGTCAAGAGGCGAGGCTAAAGAAAACAGTTACGGAACAACCTTTTTTGGATTCTCCGAAGAGAATAAGATGAATGTGTCTGCAAAACAGATGCAACTACGACAGACTCTTAGTCCTGTGGAGGGTGTCTGAGGTCATGACCATAAAATAAGCTGATTTTTAACCAGAGAATTTGCTGTCAGAGCAGGCAGTTTTTTGCAAATCACAAAGTTTTGGTATTTAGAGAGGTATAGTGAAAATGCATGAAAGGTAATTTGATATTCTATCAAAATTCTTGGGAAAAAAATATTCCTTAAATGTCGTACAAAACCAAAACATGCTGCTGAAGCAATGTGAAGTCCTGACATAGTATCATCTCCAAACGTTATCTTCTAGCGCTACTACTAGCTGGCCGCCAACAGTTGAGCAACTACTGACGCTTAGCAAAGGGAAAAGTTAATGTTATGTGATGAACATCTATAAAGCGACTTTTACTATCCCTTCCTCATTTGTCATTAAAGTTAAACAGGTTGTTAAAAACTGTTCTTTTTTCTTACTGCAAATTATATTGATACCATAACATTCAAAGTTGAAAGTTTACAATAAAACCCAGAAATTTAAACTATGTGTTATGTTATGCACATGATGAAGAATGTGACGCTGAAGAGGCATGAAGTCCAGACAATGAGGTTGAGGCAGTTGTTTGTGACCTGCTAAAGTGTTTTATTCATTTCATTTTTTTTATAGTATTTACCTTTTACTTTTACACTTGTGAAAGTGAGTGTTAATATAATGACCATTACTGCATTTACACCCTTCTCATTTGTAAATAAAGCAACAAGAAACCCTCCCGCAAGCATGGGTATAACATGCAAACTCCACACAGCAAATAAGTTGGCAGCTTTCGTCATTTAGTGTATTGTTTGTAGCTATACGCGTTTTATTGGGAGGCATTGAGTTAAAAACAACTCTTATACAGTTATTAGAGCAGTCATTTTCCATGTGCTCAATCCAGGACCTCAAGTCAAATGACCACTCACTCTCATAAAAGTACTTTCAAAACACTTGCTTGGAATCTCTCTGGAAAGCAGCACGAAGATGAACTTTGTGCGCTGCGGGTGAAAGCTTGCTGTCATAAAAGTGCCCATTAATAGGGTACAAGACGTACATAAACGCCACTCAAAGATAAACACAGGACTGTACTTCGCTCTTTTGATGGCCCACGAGACATTTAGCTTTTCGTTTAAGCGATTTGCTGGGTTAGGCTGCTGCTGTTTGCGATAAGACGGGACCAGCCTCCGTAATGTTTCCTGTTCCTTACATCAAGATGGCAAAGAGGTCTTTTAATGGCTGTTTGCGGCTTGACTTAAATTCGTCCCCTCTCTTTGTTTTAAAAGCACTCTGATTGTTTATGTGTGCTGTGGAAATTGAAAGGTGTTACATAAACATTGCCTTGTCATTGCAGCCTCACCAATTTGGTATCACTAGAACTCAGAGAAAATCTGTTGACATTCCTCCCAGAGTGAGTATTCAAACCATTTGCTTGCTTTGTTACACATACAGTTCTTATGTACTGATGTTAATATTTTGGCATATTTGTTGAAAGACTTCAACCTGCTAACTTTCTCTCTCATGTGTTCTCTGCATATCCACAGTTCACTGTCCTTGCTTCACAGGCTGGAAGAACTCGACTTAGGAAATAATGAATTATATAGTTTGGTAAGTTTCTTTGTGGATTCTGGGAAATCTGTATTATGTGACGCGTAGCATTTCTCCATTTCCTTGCTGTCATCACATCAGAGTAGATTAGAATTCCTCAAGAACAGCTTCCCCCGGTCTTATCAGGCAGATGGGAGGGGACCCATCTGCTTCCAGCTTGGGTTTTAGGGTGTAATCTTATGTGAGCGCTCAAAATCGTCTGAGTGATTTACTGGCACAAGAGCCAAAGCCAGGCTGCAGTGACGTGGCTGTTGTGTTGCGTTTTTTTTTGTTTTTTTTTTTGTGCTCTGAACTCCACGGACAACTCCTTACATTGTCCAAAATGCATTAGCAGAAACATTGCTTGAATATTTTTGAAGAGTTCATCAAATACGTTTTCCAATATGATGATTCCAAAAAACACTGTTGTATTTGCTTGGATTTTGTTGTCAATTTCGCCTTTTTCTTGCTCATTCCATTGTGACATTCTTTCCCCCCACACAGCCAGACACAATAGGCTGTCTTGTCAGTTTAAAGGATTTGTGGCTAGATGGAAACCAGTTGGCTGAAATACCTGCGGTAAGATCATCATGCAATTTAAGTCCTCTTCTTGACATTTTCACCTCTCATGTCGCTTTTCCATTCACATTTTTAAAAGCTAAACTTTATTTGAAGTGGCTTAAATCTGGGTTACAGAACTTGTGTCACGCTCGACAGTAGTTTAGGTGTGATTTTTAACATGAATGCAGTGGACCCCCCTCAGTACCTGAATATTTTAGTTGCTGTGCAACTCAGAATTTGATTTCATGTAAAATGTCAAGTGTTTTCTTTGTATTGTGAAACAATGTTTGGAGTAATAAAAAAAAAAGCATTTGTATGACAATTACAACAACGCTAAAACATATTAATTTTTACAATGGGAGCGCATCATTTATACCATAAAGTTATTGTTTTATTTGTTCATGTGTTGAGGGTAAAATTAATCAGGTCAATAGCCGCTTGCTTGAATGGATTGTGTTTGACTTCTATGGCTCCCCTGTCACTGCTACACTCAAGTAGATTTGCGAACGTTAATGCTACGAGCGGCCATCTCGGGAGAGCCACTTTTAATCTTAAATGTATTTGCATTTTTTCAAATGAAACCTCAGGAGATGGGCAGCATGAAGAGCCTATTGTGTTTGGATGTGTCTGAAAACAAACTGGAGCGACTTCCAATGGAAGTGGGAGGCCTGTTGGCACTCACTGACCTGCTGGTGTCGCAGAACCTCATTGACGCGCTACCAGAGAGCATTGGTAAAGTTCTCCTGTGTCCACAACGGTGCACTTCTCTACGTTGTGACACTTACTCACTTTTGGTCTTTTCCCACAGGAAAACTACGCAATCTGTCCATTCTGAAAGCCGATCAGAACAGACTGTCGTACCTTCCAGAGAGCATTGGCAACTGTGAAAGTCTTACTGAACTTGTGCTCACAGAGAATCAGATACAGGTTAGTTTGGAACTCACTACTCTTATTTGTTTAAGTGTAATAAAAACACAGTTTGTGCTTGCAGCTTTTAGAAAGGCTTATAATGCTTGAGCTTTCATTGAGATGTCTATCTTGCCTAGCTCTTCTCTAATGTTTGTCTTTATTTGTTGCTGAATGAGTAGCGTGAGAGGTCAACATCTCGTCTACTAAACTGTTAGGCAATAATGCACTTGATTCACTTATCAAAAAGAAACAATCTGTAAATGCTTCAAGATGTGAAGATGCACCCCAGGATGTAGTTGGGTTGTAAACATGTAATTGTAATTTTTTCCGTTCCTGCAGATTTTACCAAGAAGCATAGGGAAATTGAAGCGGCTTTCCAACTTCAACTGTGACCGAAACCTGCTGACGTCATTGCCCAAAGAGGTTTGTCTTCGAATGTAAAGTATCTATGCATCATCCTATCTACTTTAGATTTACAGTAAGTGCTGAAGGCCAGACATTCATCACACACACTTTATTGTTTTAGGCAGGTAAATGTCTTCTTTAAAACCCATTGCTGCATTCGATTATGTATGTCACACATACGACTCACAAATCTACCACCAGGATAAAGTAGGTCAACTGATATCATACTTATGAACTTTTTTTTGTTTCTTGTGGGGTTTTTTTCACCGCCCCATTTTTCAACGAAAAAGTATATTGAATGTTTATCAGCACTTTTTTGAAGAATTGTTTGGGTTTATGAATGTTTTTCTACTTGTTTAGCACAATACGTTTCGATGGCCGCAATTATATGCGGATTTTCACTATTCGTCCATTGTTTACGATTTTTAATTTAATCAGAAAGATTTGCTTTAATTGTCAGAAATAATATTGCATTTTTGTTATGTTAGATGTGACATTTCCCATCGGAACAATTTATCCTTAATATATTACACATTTCCACATTAATTATACATTCGTCTCATAACTTGTTTTCACTCTATATATTTTTTTAAATTGCAAAAATCTTACTTTAATCTTGAAACATTCCATATTTATTTCTCATATATTAGTTTTTTCTTGTAAAAATCTGACTTTCTTCTCATAACTTGACAAGTATTTATCCCTTACAAAATTAAGAAATTATTAATCTAGTTATGAAACCCTTTTAAAATATGACTTTATTCTTGAAACAAGTTTTCTTTTCCCCATAAAAGTACAACCTAATTCTAGCAACACTATGATTCATGCTCAGAATTCCAAGACGTTTGTTACTTTGCACACTTGATTCGCTGTGGCGACCCCTGAGGGGAAAAGCCGAAAGGATAACAACGATTTGACAACAATTTGACCTCAACTTGTTGAGCTCCTTCTGACCGTCTCGATTGGGTCTGCATGTGACGTTCTTTTCCAACAGCGTTTGTTTAAGTGGAGGCTGGTCAAATGCAAAACGATGTAAGGGGCTCCTCTGGACGCCGTACAATGGTCTTGTGTCTTAATGATACGGCGCTTGGAGAAACATAATGGCACACTTGGCCTCTACAATGATGTCACTGTCATTGTTTTCTCAAAGAGGCCATTGCATGACCTCAACGCTCACATTGTAACCGTGTTGCACAGCATTGATGTGCGCTTAGCCGAGCTACTTGACCATTGCTCTACATTTATAGATTCCATCGATTGTTGATTAATTTTTCCCTCCCAGGCTCTCAACTAAACGAGGCAGTTTGGCAACGTGAGCTCTTTGCCACAATGTTTACATTAGACACAAATCTAAATTGTTGAAGCATTTTACTCGCATTTAACCTTTTAACACGATGCGCTGCGTTTGAGCAGATTAATAGATTACTTGTCAGATTAGATGGCTCATCAAGTGCGAGCCTAATTGTTCCTAATTTTAGGGCGCGCTGCTACATTACATCAACTTTAACTGGACTAGAGTGGCATTGATATTTCTGGGACAAAGTGTCCAAATGCCCCCAACAGATTTTCACCCTTGTTTCTTAGTAGGATAAAAAGGAGCCTATTCTCACTGTACTAACAGATACAAGTCCCCCGCATTTACACACCCTTACACTTTGTTGATTTGCTTCCCAGGATGCTGGTTTCATTGAATCCCGTCGTTTTTGTTCTCCAGATCGGAGGCTGCAGTGGCCTGAATGTCTTCTGTGTGCGGGAGAACCGACTGACGAGGATACCTTCGGAGCTATCGCAAGCAACGGAGCTACACGTGCTTGACGTTTCTGGAAATAGGTCTGTGCTTTCATTTGTAAGGTAGTGGAGGATGATTAGTGTGTCATTATGTCTGCGTATTTAACCGCGGGTGACAATGCAGTCGAAGGATGACGATAGTACAAAAGTGATCACTTTGCAGGGCCAACACACACTTGACATCTCATACTGTGTATTAGTATGACTCATCGTCAGTGAGGGTTCTATTGGCTCTGGTTCTGTCTTTGTCCAACATTTGAATCAAAGTCTCCTGAAAAAGGTACACTGTGTGCGAAGAATGTTGCCACACAGCTTTAAAGAAAATAGCACGGCAACCTACATGCATGTATGATCAACTCGAAACCTTGGTTTTGCTGAGTTGTGCTGTGTGTCCCCACCAGGCTTGCCCACCTACCCATGTCTCTGACCACGCTTTGCCTCAAGGCTTTATGGCTGTCAGAAAACCAGTCACAGCCCCTCCTCACCTTTCAGACTGACGAGGACCCCGATTCGGGCGAGAAGGTTCTCACCTGTGTGCTGCTGCCCCAACAGCCCTTTGAGTCCGACAACAAAGGTACATACGGTTTTTGCCAAGTTTGTAGGATATGTTTACGGCAGACATTTTGGTGTAAAAGATCCTTGTAAAACTTGCTGCTCATCCTTCAGTCCAGGTGCAAACGATATAGTGCGACCCCTGGTGTTCTTATTGCTTAGTGACATCTTTAGGTTCCGCTATTATTTTATTGAACCACAAACAACATGGTGGGATTGTCAAAGGAAATGTATGAGTCTGTTGTGGCATTTGCGTAATCTTCCTCATCAGTTCTTGCATCGTATCTCGCGGCGTGTTTTGGCGCCAATACCACATGATATATCAACTTTTTTCTCATAACATTTCACATTTTTTATGTTTTCATAACTTTCAAAACTCTCTCATCTCCAAAATGATTACATTTATCCTTGTGATAAAAAAAATCCTGCGATAAACAACTATTCTCATCCGCTTAATCATATTCCTCGAAGTATTACTCCTTTTTTTCTCACATTGCAACATTTTTTTCTTGTAATGTTTTTTTTTCCACAAAACCAATACGATGTTCCCATATTACTCCAAATGAAAACTAAAGTTTGGACTTTATTCCCATGTATTAAAATTGTATTTAATATTTTTCTATTAAATTACCATTTTGTCCGTTTCAAATATTAAAAAAAAAAAGTAATGTTATGAATATATCATTCATTATTAGAATTTTTCAAACAAACCTCAAAAATGACTGCAGTACTTCTTGTATTATAGCTTCTTTACTTGTATATTACTACAACCACTACTTCTTGTGAGACATGACTTATGACCACTCATTACTTCCTTTTTCTGCTCAAATTAGAGCTTGAAATATTTTTGGGTTAAATAAAAAAAGTATTATTATCATATTATTACATTTTTTCACATATCGTGCCTATGCTCTCATATAACTCTTTCTCCTAATGTCACATGTTTTTTTTTATTTTATTTTTTTTAGTTTTTTTTAATCACACACAAAAAATGCAAAGTTGTTTTCCCAACCCAGTCACTGGGTTACTGTGGACCTTTTGGATCCTGTGCTGGGTTAGCTATTTTACCCAATTTGGGTTACTTTTAACCCAGCAGCTTTAAGAGCGCATGATATTGCTACTTTTTTCTTGTAACGTTACTTTCTTTCTTCCTCCGCCAACTCCTTACATGTCCTGTAGGCTTTCCACCCTAGTGACATTTGAGTGATTTTCCTCATCTTCCTCTGTCATGCTGCCATGATCTAAAATGGAGACGCCCACTTCTTGTTCTTCCACTCTCATCCTTCCCGGTAGAATGTGTTCATCATGAGCGTTTCCTGTATAGGATCAGAGCACTTGTAAGAGATCACGGCCTGTGCTGTCCATTGAGGCCTTCCTTGGCGATGTTACGCTGAAATGTGGTAGATTGGACAGCTAAAGAGGCTTACCAAGGACTGGCTTACTTCCATTAAAAGCTCGCCTGCTCAGTATAAAGACGCTCCTCAATGCTGGCACTTTTGCTGCTGGATACAACAGTTTAATGCGTCATTATGCATCGTGGTGGTTTTTGAAGTTTTGAAAGAAATTGTATTCTCCCGAAGAATAAAATGTCACACGGATGATGACGTTTGAGATGAGATTGTAGCAGGCCAATCGAGCGAGGCGGAAACTGGTGGCAGGGGGCAGGGAAGATTGCATTGCTGTACGCTGGTTACTAAGCCGGGATTTGAAACTGTGATCTGGCAGTTTGAGCGTCGGCTCATGAAGAACGACAGCTTTCATCTCATGAGTTTGTGAAAAGTCAACAAATGGATATCGACTTTAATTTGCTCCAGTATTCGCCCACTCGCTCCGGTCTCGGTGTCAGCATTATATCAATTGTGTTGTCTCTTGTCAATAACCGACCGCAGGCTCTGATAATCTCGCCCGCTTCGGAGCCCTGGAGAGCCTGGTGAATGACATGGCAGACGACACGTGGGACAACAAGGCCAGGAACAGGATCAGCGCCATTCACTTCCTGGATGAAGACGAGGAGGAAGACGATGAAAAGGTGAGAAGCTTGAACTCAAGGGCAGGGTGTCGCCAACGTGGGCCGGTAAAAAAACATTTACATTAACGTTCCCCATCATCAAATGTGTGTCCACTCTACCGTCATGCAAACGTACCCCAAAATTTCTCCTGTTATGCGCGATGGATTTAAGAGTATATTTAATATAGTTCTCCATCTCTACTGTAAAAAGCAATATTATGCTAGGGAGTTCCGGATGAATGAATGTAACCCAGTAATCCTCCATTGTTGTTGTAAATGTTGCCGAGCATTCACGGTCACGTGATAACTGGTCATTGGCCATGGTTTCAGTTATTGGAATGAATGGAGTCGGAGCTCTAGCTAGTGCAGGGATTGGACAACTGCGGCCCCTGACTAATTGCCCTGTCAGAAGAATCATTCCCCCCCAAATCTTGGAATGTTACAATTGTTTTTTGAAGAATTTTTTTTTGTCTTAGAAGTCATAACTTCTATTCCCATAATCTTATGCCTTTTGACATTTAATATTGTGACTTTTTATTGCAAATGGCAAATCACAACCTTTTTCTTATATTACATAGGACCCCTATTATTCGTGGCGAATAGGGACTAGCCCATGAATAACGAAAATGTGCATATGTTTGAGGTTCATTATAATTGCATTAAAAAATGTATTTCACCACTCACCACTTTTTTTTTTTTTTCAAATTATTTTTTCATATTGGATTGTGGCTCCAATATATGCAGATGAAAGTGGTTACAGGCAAACTGGCTTTTACGCTGGTCTCTGTGGCTGCGTCAGCCCCACTTATGTCGACCGCAATTGCTGCACATGCATCATTAACACAAGTTTGCATCCTCCTCCCAGGGAACACTGTTGCGCCGTGCCACTCCTCACCCGGGCGAGCTGAAGACAATGAAGAAAGCAGCAGAGAACCTCCGCAACGACCTGAACGCTGCCAAAGGCCTGGATTCCAACAAGAACGAGGTCAATAACGCGGCGGACAATGTGACCACGTCTGTGTGACCTTTACTTTTACCTTTTTGGATTTGTGTTTTTACCTCCCGTGTCTCACCATGTTGTCCTGCACAATCCAGCAACTGTTTTTTTTTTTTTTTTTTTTTTATCCTCTTCTCCTTCCCTTAAACCGACAAACCCCGCTGTGGCCTTCCCGTCCTGTGATTGAACCCTGGAACGCCTGTAAAGCTTCGTTCTCCCTCAGGGCTGCTGTGCCTTCCTGTTTTTAAATCACGTCCACAGCAATAATGCTCGTATAAAAATGATGTTCCTAAATGCCTCTTTTTAAAGACAAAAAGACACTAGGTAGTTGCACTATTATTTTAAATCTCTACAATACAGTCCAAATGTGTTATGTATGTATTCTATATTGATTTTTAAACACTGGGTGAATTTTCTTTTTCCATTCTGGGCATATATAAAAGCAGGAGGTTTTGGATCTACTGATTACGGATTGTTGTATAGTCTCATGTGAATACTTTTATACGTTTTGGCAGCTCCAATGTAAATAGAAATGTATAGCAAATTTATTATTATTTTTTATTTTCTTTGCTTTTTGAACTTGGTACTTTTTTGTTCTTTTAAAATCAAAATGAAATGAACAAAATCTCATTCACTCATGTCTTATTTAGTCCATTCAAATGTCATTGAGTACGATGGCCTTGAAGCCTTTTTTGAGCATCTGTTTGAATGACTGCACATAACTTCAGTTCAACAATGTCGAAATACAATTCACTGCTTTGTAATGTTTCTCAAAATGGATGCCAAAAGACAGCTGGTCCTTTCCCATCTTTTTTCAAGACTACTATTCAGAATAAACAGTGGAGGGTTAATACTCTGTATGTCTGATGTTTGCACCAGAACGAAACAACTATGGCATCCTTTCGAAATGCAATGCAGTTTTGGAAATTCCACCGCAATGCACATGTCAACCTCTCCAATCTCATTTTTTTTTTTATAAGACACATAATATAGTGCATGATTTGTGGACCAGGTTCATAAAGAGTTATTTTATTTGTTTTTAATTATTTCCTGATCAAACTGCACAAACTCGGATCTTAAAGAGATCTTTTTTAACCTTGAGATCTGAATGACTTTTAACCACTGATCAATAAAACGAGTGCAACACTAAACGTCGTGTTTCTAATTACTTTGACTTTTCATCATGCAACACTTAATGGGTTTATTCTCTCTGGTAATATTTCATTGAAAGATTAAGACAAAATAATCCAATTCCAAAGAAATACAGGTTGTTCCAAAAATGTGACATTACTGTATTTTAAAAGCAATTATCTTGAAATGATGTCAAATTTTCTCGGACGCCCTGTACATCAATAAAGCAATCTAGTGTCTTGTTGATTATTTCCTGCCTGTCTATTGCTTGCTCATGCTTTTGGAATGCTCAGCTTGTCCACCCTGCACGTACCAACACTTGCATGCTTTTACTTAAATGAATGTACTTACTTTGTCGATACTTCTCATCTCATATACCTTTCATCATTTTCAGGCTGCAAATAAGTAAAGGGATTGTCTTTTGTTTTTCTCAACATCTATACCTATGTGCTAATAATATGCTATACCAGGTTCCTCATGGGCATCATGATAGTGACACCTGGGCTAAATCAATTCAAATGACATCGCAAACCAACACACTAAACTAACTCAACCTTAGTTTAGGGCTAGATGATTATGGAAGAAATAGTAGTCACTGATATTTTGATTGAGATTGAAATCATGATCATTAAAATGATTATTGATTTCATAACTTAGTATTTATTCAGCTACTCAAACTCAACTACAGAAAATTATCATCATAGCCTCATGATGATTCATCCCTGCATGTTGAGCACTATTCTTGATCTCTATTCTTGTCAAGTACAAAATGACCTTGTAAATATTTGAAATTCAAGCATCTTGCCTTATTCAGTCTGCTACATCCACACCTTTGATGCTTTGTATCTTTGCACATACTGAATTATTACCCTTCCTGATATTGATTTTCATTTTATGTAATAATTTCACAAGTTTGGGGATTTACTGGGCTGACATGGGATCTCAGGGATTGCATTTTGCGCCATGTTGTGGAAATGCGTGCTGGTACGACAAAAAAAGGTCCTTGGATCTGTGTATCCTTTAATTTTGAGGAAAGGAAAATTCCATGAAACCTTGAAGACTCAATTTTAAATATAACTTGAAAGACTTTGGGATTTCAGGATGACCCCAAAATGATTGAATGCACGTTCAACTGTTCGATTTGGTAATCCATTAATGGTTGAGTAAATTCCCACTCACTCCTGCATCATTTAGAATTAGTATTCAAACAGTTCTCTTCATCACACAGTTTTATCATCATGAGGCCAAAACAACATGACAACAAACTCACAAATATATTTTAAATAAAATTTAAATGACCAGTCAATATTTAATTAAATAATTCCACAAGCGTGTCAATTCTGACATTTTTCAAATATTCAATCAATAGTTGAAGTCAATTTGTCTATCGATAATAATTGATACGTTTTGTAGACAGTTATGTTTTTGCCCAACTTTAATATATTGGCTACATTTCATATACAACCACAAATTTGTCAGTTTACTATTCCTTTCCATCCAATAAATGTAAAAAGAATCAACAAGATATTCAATAATATTAATGAGGGCCGCTGGGGTGGGGTGATCTTTAGTCTAGATGGGCAATTCCGGTCCTCGAGGGCCGGTATGATGCATGTTTTATATGTCACCCTTCTGCAACCCATCTGATTCAATTGATCTACAGACCTTGCTGATTATACTATGATCATTTGAATCAGGTGTGTTGCAGCAGGGAGGGATTGAAAACCGGCCCTTGAGGACTGGAATTGCCCACCCCTGGTCTAGACAGAGACTGGAGACAGAGATTCCTATCTAATAAGTAGCGTGTTTATGCCACAAAATTCTAATTCAACAATACACCCGCCTTCAAGTGAAGCATGAGCTTCCTCTTTTTTTTTTAAATACCTCTTGCTTGCTCCCGACTCTTTGTATCGTTGGACGTGTGCATACAAAACTTCAGAAAGAATTAAATTCCCCTTTAAAGGTCATAGTGCATTTTAGATTCATCCTGAAATTTCATCCCAAATTTTTGTGAGCAGTATAATATTATAATTAACACTTGATCATTGCATCATATATATATATATATATATATATATATATAATAGAAATAGGGAAATAGCTTCCCCACCCTTGACCTTGACACGCTGGGGGCATCAATCAAGGTAACACATCAATTGACTGTCATCTATGTGGCTTAAACTGTCACTTGTCAGCAGGGTCCTCTCCAACCAGCAATCAGCATGGAGAAAGTGTCCTTCACTGACTGCTCATCATCATCTGTAAAATAAGCAACATGAGAGTCATTTAGACATTTGAAATCAACTATCCTGATCATAACAGAATTATCATATTCTAGCAGCAGGTGGTGTCTTCCAATCCACCCCAGGAGAGTAAAACCCATCAAACGGGCCTGTCCCTCAGGACCAGCTGCCAAAACTGGGCCCTTCCAGGTATTGGCAAGGTAGCAAAAGCGTGTCTGCACGGGAGCGTCCACATCCTCCCTGGCACTGATGGTGTGTGCACTTGCCCTTTGAAGAAAATGGAGCAACCAGCTAAGGTGTGTTTATTTTAATAAGGGGTTTGCACATTATAAAGTATTGGAAACCTTCTCTGTAGGTAATCATGATGTTTACCCCAGTATATTTTCTTCCACCGTGTATGTGATCGCACACTTACACACACATACTCTTGATAGCACTCATTTCTCTGCTGTCACCTCAAGGTGTATGTCTCTGTCACAAAAACTCTTTTCATTCCTTATCAGCAGGAGACCGCGAACCGGCTGACGTCGAGTGATAGCTTCCCACGTCGATTTCGCCACCAGAGAAGTGGCACTCAAGGGGGACGGAAATTTCAGCCGCATGGACCTCTTAATGCTGGATGCTGTCTCCATGGAGACCCTGCCCACGGTTCAAAGATCCCCTCCGTCAGCAGGCATCTGAAGCCTGTTTTGCAGACACCTCCTCAAGAATCGCTCACGTCACAAGTGTCATTAGGGGTACCTGCACATTCGCTTAAAGTGGGAAATCATCCTAAACATATATTTTTCAAGAATATGTTCCCAACAGGCCCACTAGTTGAAACAAGGCATTCTGATTAATATTCCTTTTGTGGAATATGAGTTGAGCAGCAAAATCCACCCCTTTTTAGCCATCTCAGGGGGCAGCCATTTTGTCACTTCTGTTGACTGAAAATGACATATCAACTGCTCAGGGCTCAGGTAACAACCAATCAGGGCTCAGCTTCAGATAACAGGTCAGCCGTGATTGGTCGTTACCTGAGTCCTCAGCAGTTGTGATGTCATTTTCAGTCGACAGAAGTGACAAAATGGCCGCCCCCGGAGATGGCTGAAAACGGGTGGATTATCTCTTATTCCACAAATGCAATATTTATCAGAACATTTAGTTGTTTCAACTAGTGGGCTTTCATCGAACATATTCTTGAAAAAAATATGTTTGGGTTGATTTCTACTTTAAATGTCACAACATGATACAGAGTATCACAGGGAAGCATACTGATGGACGCAAATTGCTCATTCTTGTTTCTGTTGGGTTCATTTGCTCTGCTTTGCTACCTGTGACCCTCAATGTAATGTGTATATTTTCTAAAATTATTCTGGATATGGCTGTCTGTTTAGTTACAGATCAAAGTATCTGGCCAGAGAGACGGGCTAGGTATAAGCATAGCTGGTGGGAAAGGTTCTTTGCCTTACAAAGACCATGACGAGGTTAGTAAATAACAACTGAAGCCGTTTAATTTCCTGCATCATATTTGTTTTTAACCTCCCACCCCCACCAACCCACTCTGAATCATATCAAAGTATTTAACAAGGAGCCTCAGGTGACTCATGTTTACCTTGAACAAATAAATTGCTGTCAGGGCAGTGGGCAAGACTGATCTCAGCTGTCACTCAAGTGTGCTTATTACCTTTCAGGGTATTTTTATTTCCAGAGTCACAAAAGGGGGGGCCTCGGAAAAAGCAGGGGTCCATGTTGGAGACAGATTACTCGAGGTATTGCTATTATTTTTGCCTCCTCCTCCTCCTTGATATTGTTCCTTTTCTTGTACTTATATTTAAGTATAATTCGTTTTAGTTTTGTGTTTTCATATTTTTAATTACTTTCTGTAAACATTTCCATATGTACCAATGGACATATTCTCATTTAGTTCCCCTTCTGTACAATAGGGGGCATTAGAGTACAGACAGAAGTGATTAAGCTACTGCAGCATCCATCAATCAAGTCACTAAATCAGTGTAATTGCTTCACCTACAAAAACAACATATGGAAAATCTGAATTGCTGCTCGCATTACCAATTTGACCTCATTACCAATTTGATCTTGCTGGTGAAAATACTTATGTGCCTGTGATGGAAATGATTATGTGGTATTGTAGGATTCATATTCCCGAGTAAGTTGTAAGGCTTTGCCTTTTGTTAAAAGTTTCATGTCACCCTCCAGGTCAACAACCTCAGCATGCAGGGAGCGACCCACGTGGAGGCGGTCCGAGCCCTGAGGAATGCCGGGAGCTGCATTAAAATGAAAGTACTGCGGGAAGGATCACATGTGAGACGGCAGGTGACAGATGATGCTTGTGATGCTGAGGATGCTGCGAGCTGGCAGCCACGCGGCCACGCCGTCGCCGAATGTCAAAGGAGCACGCCGCAGAAGGCTGAGGGCAGGGAAGACTGTTTGCCCAAGAAAATGGATGTGGTGGTGTGCAACGGCCATGGCATTGTGGGTAGAGAAGAAACAGAATGCATTTCAATCCCATCATTAATTCCCAGGGTACCTCATCGAAAACAATGCCCTCAATAAAAACCTCAAATCTCATTCTTATTCCTTGTTTCCTATTGTTTTTTTCCAGACTGATTTCAAGACTGATTTGAGGAGGTCCCAGTTGGAGGCAGAGGCCTTGACCAAAAGAAACGATTTGCATTTGGATAAAAATGCAATGAAAGTAAGATTTATTTCTTGATTTTTTTTTAATCACATTTTCACGACAATTTCAAACAATTCCCAGATGTCTTTTTAACATGTCTGTGAAAAGCTTGGGTTAAACTACCAAGGATCATTAATTCAAGTAGAATTATCTTATCACCCTTTCCTAACCGAAGCGCCAATGCCAGACAGTATGGCTTTGGCTTACCATGGCAATGCGCCTGAGCGAGCAGGAGCGGATGAGGTATGATACACCATCCATAACAAAAAACACATGAAGGAAAGTAGCTTTGGGCAAGACGGGATCCTTTCTTTTCATTCAAGACTCTTGTTAACATTTGGAACACAATTCTCCAAGTTCTCTGGAGAGTAGATGGTCTTTGGGGTGTTATTTCATCAAGTGGTATAAAGTTGTGGTCAGATGTTTTCATATTTGAATCACTCCCGTTCTGTATCCCAGGTGAATTACTGCAGTGTCCACAGTGTCTTCAGCACTTAAAAAAAGAAGAAATCATTTATTAGGATTTTCTAATCCATACAGTGTCAAAAGTATATTTGGTAAATAGGCCAACATACAGTATATAAATTCACCGCTGTGACAATGTAGCTGTGGAGGATGCAATAAGAATCATTCTAGGAGTGTCTGAAGGCTGAGAAGGTTGTAAAAAGACATTAGATTCCAGGGAGATTACTTTGAAGAGGAAATCTTGCAGTTTGGACTTTAAATATGGCTTTGGTGGCACCTGTCCCGCAACCTTTCTGACGCACCTTACATATAAAATGCCACTATGCAGGAGAGTAGAGATGGAAAGCAATAGTGGGAAAATATGAGGATAACATTAGAACAGAAAAAGAAATGTATTGTGATGAGTTTCCTTTAATTGTGTTTTTGCAGGTTTTTTTTTTTTTTTACGCTTGTATGATTTATGACAACTGGATTAGATGACAACATTAACATGAATATACTTAACGGTTTTATGAGTGTGGCAGTTAATCGTGGAATAGATTGATTAAGTTCCTGATAGAATAATTGTTCGTAGGTTATACCATATTTACTCTTATAATTATTCAAAGGTATTTTTTCAGCATTATAAACTTGTTTTAATCGTGTAAGTCGAAGTTGCTTGTGAAGAAAGTGGAATGTGAGTAGGACGCAGCCGCAAAACAGGAACGATGCTCTTATCGAAGAGCATCCTGTGGTAAGACGCTGAGTCCTTGGGACAGAATAAAACAATAACAATGGATTGTGCAAATGTAAGAAAAACAGAGGGGAATGTAAGAAGAATGATGTATATACTGATTCATGTGTTAGATTTTTCAAGATTAGGAGCTAGCTTTGTAGGTTTAGCTTTATATTATATAAAAACAGGGGGGAATATAAGAATAATAATGTATTTTATTATTCATGTGTTGGATTCTTGTGGACAAGGCCTGTTAGCTTTATTAGCTTGTGGGTTTAGCTTTAGCTTTTCCAAATCTACGCCCAACTTGCTTGATGTGCTTTGCTTCCACATATGTATGATAATCGCCCACACACACTCACGCACACACCCCCCCCACACACACACATAGACAAAACAAGTTCATAGTGTTCCAGCTGCTTTCGCTCTCCTGTGTCTTCTCTCCTCATTGTGTACATTGTTTACTAATGTCTCACTTGGTGTGAACCTGACAGTTCCCATGATTTTTTAAATTGAAAACTGGTACAAAATACAAACAAATCGATCGGCCGATTTAGTCTAATCTCAACTATATTAAATAGCTGTCTGTGCGACACATCACCTGACCTTATTTCCATCCTAAACCCGAATACGTGTCAATTGTTTGACAGATCCCGCGGATCATCCTCACTCATCCCTCTACGTCTGATGAAGATGCAGAGCTCTTGCCGCAAGGTCCCAGCAGAGAGGCGCATCACGATTCAAACATTCCCGAGGGTAGCGTTCCTTTGGAGTGTTTTGACAGTGCGTTTTATCCACCTTGAACACATGGAGACTTTAAACCACTGAGGGGACTTTTGAAAGCAAACACCGGTTGTTGCAATTGCAGTTTTTTTTTCAATTGCCGGTAATAGTATTACGTGGCGTTAGTCATTTACAAGTACTGTCATATTTATTATTATTTACTTTAGAGATACAGTGGTGCCTTGAGATACAAGTGACCAGATTGACATGTTTTTTGAGATGCGAGCCTTCGTTTAGTTGACTGATTTGACTTGCAAGCAAAAATTTGAGATGCAAGCACTGTATGATGGCAGATAACTGAACTCGGCTCACTTCACAACAAGCAGCAGTTGGACATTGTGAATAAACCTTCAGAGAAGTGGCTTCAAGATAAAACAAAGAGAATTGAACATAACATAGCCTTTAAGTCAGCTAGCATAATGCTAACATATAATGGGTCGCATCAGACTGGCTAACAAATGTTTTAAAGCTTCAAGGAACGGATATTAGAACACAAACAGTGCAGCTACACATGTAGACAGCGAATATAACAATACTCGCATGGGTATATTCTTTATCCTCTACAAAAATAGCTTATATTACTGCAGAATACCGAGTCACTTGCAGTAGCCGAGTAACATTATTTTTGTTTAATGACTGTATTATACGACTGCCCAGTGGCCAAGTCATGCACGCCAGAGAAAACTGCAATGAATTAATCACGATGTACACTGTTTAATGCTATAAATAAATAAATTGTATTTAATTGTGTTATTAATTTATGTTTTCTACAAATATCAAGCAAAAACACCTTAAAAATATGTTGGATGTTTTTTTCAGGGGAGCTGGAAGGGATTTATGACATGATCTCAAGGCACCACTGTACTTTGTTTTTATTAACAATTAAAGGCACTGCATATACATAGCTCCAAAAGTACAAATGTTGAATACAGCCTACTTCCAAACATTATGCTATATGGTATTAATGATGCTGTTAATGGAGACAGAAGAAACATCTCATGGGTGAAACAAATGCACAGTTGGCAGCCTTTAAGGAGACCATTGAATGGGATAAACATTGGCACTTATGTAATCCATCCATCCACTATCGATACCGCTTCTCCTCACAAGGGTCGCGGGGACACTTATGTAATAGTATAAAAATATATAAAAAGTAATATATGTAAAAATGACGTCAGCGCTAAAATTCACCCCTGTGAAAAACTCAGTAGTGATTTAATGCGCTTTTTACTACTACACTCAGCACATCTTAATGATGCTCGTCATTTATGGGTGGGTACTGTTTTTTTTTTTTTTGTTTAGCCTCACTACATCATTGAAGGAAGGAAGCCAGCATTGTGATATTGTTACCTAGCTTGCTTTGCCATGTTCTGTTGTCAAATAGTGTCTGAAAACAGTGACCGATCGTCACCAAAGCATGGGAAGAGAGGGGCGGGGCTATATTGCTTAGCAGAAAGGGGCATTTTGAGAGTAATTAGTTATTCGTTGATTCATCAAAAAAAAAAAGTGATTAAATTAAAACTAAAAGCTAATATCATTTTCCTGATCAGAGAGTTTTTGAGTGAAAAATGGGCCATCCTCGCTGGACCGTTCCTTTAATCTTTCACACTGTGAATGAAAACACAGCTACTTTTCCACAACCATATTTGCAGTCTGTGCCAAGTGTTATTCCACAGTAAACAACTGCCTGTTGTTGATATTTATTGTAATAAAGTCTCAGGACATTGGCCATAGGGAATAGGATTGTAGGCAATGTGCTTGGCAGTCATAGTGATGACTGATGGCTGGTGATGATGTGAAGTCATGCGGTGTGTGCGTGTTTGTATACGTGTTCGAGTCAAGGTTCCAGTGAATTACCAGAAGGTGTGTCTGTTATTGCCAGTGATGAATATCCATCAGTCTCCGAAGGAATTCATCTAAAGTAACTCCTGGGATGTGTTATGGAAGCAGACCATATTGTTACAGCACGTGTTGTGTTGACTGCACATTTTTTTCAAAACAAATTAAAAAAATATCCTAAAGGTCAGGGTACAGTATTGTGCAATGAAATGCATGATATTATTCTAATATGAGTGAGTTTTTTTTTTTTTTTTTTTACATGTGAAAGAAATGGTCATGCAGCAATGATTCACAGGGACAATAAATACTGTCACCTACTGTCTGATGTGATTTATGTCCCCATGGATGCACAAAACCCCCATAGAAAATAACACGTTCACAAGTTAAATTTAAAACAATCCATGCATCTATTTTTTGTTTATTGTCCATGTCCTCATTAGGGACACTGGAGCCTACCCTAACTGACTTTGGGTACAGAGGCAGGGTACAACTGATTGCCAGCAGGGCAAATCATGTAAAACTATTATTCCCCCCCCCACGATTCTACAGCGAGGAAATGTTGTTGTTATTGCAACAAACGGTAACAATATTATGAACAGAAGTTATTCGTAGTTATTCAAAATTGCAAAAAGCGAAAGCTACAAAAATGAATATGTTGATACTGGCAAGAGGTAATAACCTATTGGAAAGTTATGTGCAACGTTCGAAAGTGGCTCCCTGAGGGAAGGAAATGGAAGAAGTGGTGACCAGGATGTGGAGGGTCCAAGAGAATTTTGCCTACCCTTGTCTTGTTATCAGAAATTAACTACTGTTAAATCTAAGACATAAAAGGAATATGTTAATTATGGCTTTCATGAAAACTGACAAAGATTTAACATGGACATTGACCATTAATACATAAAAAAACCAACAACAAACCCTGCTTTAACTTTGTTAAGAAGTGCCATCGCAACTGTATCATGCATCCAAATGTCATTATATTTTGTGAGTAATTTTTCATTGCTACATATTGAATTTATTAATTTTTCTACATGACTTCTGCTGCAAACAACTGTTCTGTGTGGACAAAAGCCCCTGGTTTTGGGTCTAAAGGGTGTCCTCGCAACTCCAATCAATCTTCTCTCTGCACTCCTGCACATTGTTTCCACTTTGTCTCAATTTGATCCAAAGTGGAGACACGTCCCAGCATCATACTCTTGGTGGATGATGCAAGACCCAAATGCCAGTAGACAGCAACATGAAACAGACAGTAATTTAAGTATAGTTCAGTGCTGGCAAAAACAAAAGCAAAATGGGATGAGGTACATGATTAGATAGAAACCGGGGAAATACACCAAATACCGCAAGACTAAAGAGGAGACATTGGTGGGTAGAACAAAAGGAGGCCATTGGGAGGTGATAGCAGGCAGAGGGAATGAGGCGGGGGTGTGAGTGACAGGGCAAGTAAAGACAGTGACAGAACATTCTGATTCTGAATATGACAGAAACAGCCTCAATGCAGCAGAAACTAAAGCGCTCATAATCCACATAGTCAACAGTCTTCTGTTGTTGACTGGAGCTGCATGGTATACAATATGTTTTACTTTGCAAGGCTCTCTATGAACCAAATCAGACCCTCAATGCATTCATTCTAGCCAAAGTGGAACAAATCTATAAGAAAATCCAATGAGCTGTGCGGATTTGCACACTGTGAATTGTGAGGTGTAAACACCTGCTTTGCAACAGGCTGAGCAGTCAATGTATGGATCAGAAATCTCTGGCTGGATTTCAGCAAGACTTTGAGATGTCACAAGAGGTGCAAGAGCCCTGCTGATTCAGTTTCTCTTGGGAATTCCTTCTTACATTTTCTTTTCTTTAATTGTATTTTATAGGCTATTTTGTCATACAGTGGCCAGTGAGGTGTTTATATGGTCAACTGCAATGGGATGGATTAGGGCCAAGGCCTTTGTTTGAACCAACACATTTGAATGATGTTCATTGTTTCACAAATAGAAACTCTTCAATACGGTATATTATAAGGAGTTTAAAACAAAGAAAATATAAGATAAGACTTTACAGACGCCTCACTGTGAAACAGCACCATTACTGCCCGGGGCAAGCTTACGTCATTGATGACCCTTGAAAAATAATTGTCACAATCTGGGTTGTTGGGGTACGGATGATTGTTCCATCCGCTGCCCCGTCGTTATACATCTGCCGTTTGATGGTCTTTAGGGCCAGCTATCAATGTGTGATGCCCCCTTTTAAATAACACTGGTACTTCCCGGCCAAAGACGTTTTGCAGGTCATTAAAAATTGAAAGTATTATTTCTATCTTACTCATCTTATCGAACATATTCAGAATAAATTAGAGCAGGGATGCTGAGCCTTCACGCCTGCTCTCAGGTGCAACATCATTGATCTCTGACTTTATAAATGTTCTTCTGGATCTTCTTCTGGAAAGGAGGATAATTGCCGCGGACACGCTCCAACATCTTGAAAGATTACCCAGAAGAGTGTAACCTATTCTAGTGACACACTACTTTTGTCCTCTGCCGAACAACAGCAGGCACGTGCACAGATAGCGGTGCACAAGCACTTGCCCATTTGACTTGGAGGAGAAAGCTTCTGTCTGTTGGAGCCGAGTTTCGTCTTCATTCATCAATATTTAAAAACTAAAAATGACCCTTTGGCCCACGAATGCAGTGCTCAGCACCAGCAATGAGTAGCCGTCACGGACAGAATTCACGATGACCTTTCTTACACACACACGAACAACTGAAATGCTGGCATCCAGTGTAAAACATTTTTTTGAGAGTGGTAAATATAATCCATGAAAATCATATTGAATTTATCTGATTATTTCAGGCAGCAAAGGAACTGTAAAGGGTAAATTATGGAGAACCTACACAACCAGTATATTCCAAATACTTTCTTGAATAACAACGGCATAGGAGCGAGTGCAGTAGGGTGCGACTGTGTGTTGCCATAGTAGAGATAAAAGGAAGGGAAACAGCAGGTTGGAAATAGACAAGGGCAGCTGTGGCAGGAATGAAGAATGTAGTGTACTTAAAGGCTTAGCATCCACTTCAGAGGTCTGCTTTCGCACACTTGTGAGGCAACATGGAACAAATGTAAACAAACAAATGAATTCGTTTTCACATTGACTTCATGGATGCTGTCCATTGACTAACAATAACGAATCCCTTGCAAGAAAAAGCACAAAAACATAAAATTACACACACATGACAAGTGCACTCGGTGAAAAGACAGTTAAAAAAAATACGCTTAATGTCATGTCGTTTTTCTTTCAGCTGTCAAACATGTCACAAGGGCGCTTTTATTCTGCTTTCTACTCTGTCAGTGCATCAACCCGAACTAACAACATGAGGGGGAAAAAAAAAAATCATATTTGGCAATGGCATGACCATAATGTGCAATTTGCCACTGTCCACAACAAGAGAAAAATATTGGCTTGACACTACCGCTGAATCTCTAGAGTTGAACTTTTGGTTGACTTCCAAGTTGTTTTCATCATTACAAAAGACATTTTCCCATTGGAAAGAGTAGAAAGTGAAATAAGTCATTTCAAACCCTGACCTATCGCCATTGTAAAACTTCTGTTTTCAGGCAATGTTTTAATGAATATTTTTATCTGCCAAACATGTGTAACTACTCTAAAATGTAATTAAATTGAACAACAAACAATTAAAACTCCTCACTTTATAAATATTTCTGGAATTAATGTGCTCTGAAGTGCCTTACGGCTCTCTGTCTTTGTGGGAATGGATTTAATTAAGTGCTCTTATTGATCAGCCAGACTGTTTCCTGGTCAGCACCATTGTTAGATTTACAATCATCATCACACTCTTCCTCGTTTTCATCACTTTTACCCTACTAAATGGAAAAAAAATTGGGGAGTTAATCATTTTCTGTAGTCCTGTGTGACATCCTGCATGATAACGGTTTGAAGTTGAAGTTCGTTTGGCTTTCAAGGCATATTTTTTTGGTTGTGTTCCAAATTGCACGACATTTAAGGTATTAGACTTTCCGCTGTAAAAAAAAAAAAAGTTTTTAAAACATATAACTCTTTCACACAACAGTTTTCCATATATAATTTCGTATGAAAAAACATGTGGAGATATAGTACAATTGGAGGAAGCGAAAAACTCAACTAGTACAGAGACAGAATTCTATCAAGCACAGCGTGAACATTGTTGGCGGTGCACTTCAGCCATGCCTGCTGTCTGCCAGCTATTTGTGGCTATTAAACGCCTATAAAAGGAAGGCGGCGTGGCGGCACGGCCCACAACAAACTCCAAGTGGCGAGACCGGGAAGTGGTCATGCTGCTTTCTTCAAACATGCAAGAGAGAGCTGCTCTCTTGCTACGTGAGGCCGAACAACAAGCAGAACCTTTGTCTTAGAAAGGCGTCTGAAGCAAAGATGAGGAGCTCTAATAAGGTAGGAGGCTTTACACTGAGTATGCTTCACTGTTAAAAACATGCACCAAATGAGAAGAGCTTGGCAAATGTTCATCAGTGTTCCCTCACACCTCCCCAGCTGTGGCAGTCACTCAAGGTTTTCCCACAGAAAAAAAAAAAATCAAATAAGTTGATTTCATCACTCAATAAGAATTGTCCCCCACTCACGGAACCTCTAACATAGGTCAGGGTGTTCAAACATTTTTGTTCGAGGGTCGCTTTCATAAAAGTGCAAGTATGCATGAGTGCCACTGAAAAAATGTTTTACTTGAATTGATTAAAGATGCTGAAACCAGTCAAGCAAGCAATTACATTTTGTTTGTATTATCTAGTCATTTTGAAAAACTGTTACATAACAGATTTCTGTAAAATGTGATAAGGCTATTTTTCGGGGTATTTTTCTCAAGATTTCCGGGTGGCCAACAGCCCTGTATCCCACTAGATTACGTCCACCCCAGCACGGAACAGTAGCCGAATCCCATCTCTACATTCAGAACCAAAACAAAAGCAAATTGCGGTAAGGTGACCATTTTTAAACGTTACTTGTGGATAATTAATGTGATATGTTCATAAATCAAACCTTGACAAAGCGGAATGTGGAAGAAACAATTTTGCTTCTAAAGATGAATTAACTTTATAAACTAGTGTTTTGAAGAGAAATTGCGTTTTATTTATTTTTTCCATTTTAGTCCTAAATAGTTTATTTGCATCTTTAGAAAGGTTGTACAATATGTGATCCAGAGTATTAGTAGAAGTGGCACCTATTTTTTCACCAACCTTCTTTCTTACTCTAATCTCTTAATCTATCCCGTCCCCCTTTTTTTTCTTTTTTTTTAAACTAGCCTTGTAGGCCTTGTCAAATGTCACTTTTAATATATGCCACGGGCCACTGAAAAATGGAAGGCAAATGGCCCCCGGTCCGTGGTTTGGACACACCTGCTCAAACACAACCCGTCACCCTCTTGATGATACATATCTTCATATTCCTTATCTTATAAATTACCTGTGGCATTATACTGAATTAAATATTCATCCAAATTGCCATTATATGCCGTATGCACAGTATCCCCACCATGGCAAATGTTCAGGAAAGTGATTTTTCAAAATCTTAAAAAACAAAACAAAAAAAAAATTAACATCTGTATGTTCCGGGGAGCTATGCTCGCTGTGCCAATTGATTAAATGATCCCCCAGAAATACATTATTTAAGAAAATGGATATTACCACAATTAAGATATATCATAAGTTCTCGATGGAATGGTGGATATAAAGTTTGCCGTTGGGGGTTCGAATCGAGGCTTCGACCTTCCTCTGTGGATCTTGCATGGGTTTTCTCTATGTACTCTGCCTTGCCCACACACCTCAAAAATGTGCATGTTAGGTTAATTGAAGACTCCAAATTGTCCTCAGCTTTGAATTGTTGTTAGTGTACAGAGTTAGTGTTTCAAAATCCATCCTTAGTTATATATTCCCTGCCCTGATGTTGTTAAAGGTACAGGCAGTGAAATGGCCCGCACATCTTTGCTGTTGTGTAGTGTGTGAACAACAGAGTAGTACCGTACTTAGTCTGTAGCTGCACTGTTATCAGAGCAGCTGGCACTGTGCTATATTTGCACGTCCTATCTACTGTGGAGGGAGGGATTGTCTCAGCCTGTAATTAAAGTCTTTACTGAGACACACCCAATAGTTTATGCTATTACACGCACAACACAAACCACAGCAGGAGCTGACGTGAGCATCTGAGGATTAAACGTTTACAGGCAGCATGTTTACAGGCACCATTGTGCTCGAGGGAGAAGATTATAATGAGCACTACTCTTAGAGATGTTATAAAGGTGTATTAGGATGGCATTGAAAAAGCAAAGATTGGTGGGGGGAAATAGGAAGAGGAATTAAGAGATCGAAGTAAAACATGATTTAAAAAAGTCATTCTGTTATGACGGTATTCTTCCAAATATATATTTTTTTATTGCAACTCTATTCTTATCTTGGAGAATTTTCTCTTCATAATATTACAACTATTACAATGTAAGCTTACAGTATAACATCTCTATTCTTCTAAAATCATGAATTTATTACAGTAAAATTACAACTTTATTCCTATGATTTGTTTTCTTGAAATATTACAAATATTCTTACAAAATGATTTTGGTTTCCTTGTAATATTGTGTTACTGTATATTATTTATGTTGTAAATAACTTTCTTAATATCGATTTTTTTTAATTTTTCTTCTTGGCATATAACTAATTAACTCGGCATTGGTAATTGTGAAAAAAACCCAACCTTCTTCTAGTAAATCATTCATGTGTGAAACTATTTAAAAATTACCAATAATTAAAAAAAATCCGGTGCAAATAGCCCACCAAAAGTTAGCATATTTTTCCAATACTTAAAATGCTTTTTGACATTATTCTTGTGAGAACCTCCAAAAAAAAAAAAAAAAAAAATTTGAATGCTAATAAAAATAATATTTATTTGTCTTTCCCGTATAAGTGGCTATTTACGAGTGTCCCTTTAAAGCATCTCGTGGAGGGTGGTCTGCTTAAGGAAATGATGGAAGCGTTGTGTATTTAGTCTTGGGAGCAGGTCTGACATGCCACAAGAAATAGCTGAGGGACTTCTGGCGCGCACCCAGTGAGGTGACACATAGCAAGGAGCCGGTGCCCCGAGGGACATGTGATCTATGGCTACAGCTTGACCTATGCCACGCTCGGCACTACTAAACATTCAAGAGAGCTCTGCTGGACAAGTAGGAAATACTTAAGATTTTCGTAGTATCAACTTTCTCTGCTTTGACTACTGAGGGGTCAGGACATATAAACACGGTTTTAAGATGGTGTTCTATTATTTGCTAGTTGATCATGCTCCGGTAATGTAGTTGATTATTTCTGCCCTTTGAGATAACGTGTGTTGTTGGAATAATCATGTTCTGATACGACCCCCTGAAGCCCGGAGATCTCCAACCTCTGTTGCTCTGCCATACAATCTATTTTTAAAAACTCATATTTGGTAAAGAAGAGCTGAAAATAAATGCGCCGATTTGGCCTTTCAGACAATAACCTTTTTGGAGTTTGTTATGAACGTGTTCCATCTTTGCCATCATCATTTGAAGGGAAAATAAAAACAGTTTAAGCACATTTACAGACATGAGGTTGTTGTCTTAGAGCGGATGTGTTTGCTACGGATTGATGCACAGTTTGAACTTAAAAGGTGCAATGATGCTGTTTTGAAAAAAAATTGTTTTTAGACCTTTGATGGCAGAGCACAAACTCCCTGGAGACGGCTTGCCGGTTGAAACAGAATTGAAACACATCCTGTGTTATTGGATTTGTCAGATCAAGCCTGCACACATTCAAAAGCTATGTGTGATGTGAAGAAACTTTCATGTTTGGACTTTGAGTTAAATGTTGCAAGTGTTGCCTTTCTCTTGACGTGTACCAACATATAATACTTTAAGCAATAATATGTGCCAAGTGTTCTACAATGAAGAGCACGATGTTGCCACTTGGATTGGCACTCGGCACTCGCATCGGTGCTTCATTACTGTTCAAACGTAGCTATGTAGTAGACTAAAGTATGTCATTACATAACGCCAGAGCTGGGCAGTCTGTCCCTGGGCCGGACCGGTCGGACCCTCCGGCCCGGCTGGATGCCCATTTTTGGGTCGGGGGGGGGGGGGTGGCGCGTGTTGACAAATTTTAAAAAATGGCTGGACTAAGCGTGGCCAGAAGTGTATTTTAGTCCGGCCCACTAATCGGCCCTCATGCGTTTGACGTGGTCGTGAGGCGGCCAAATTTCATCTCAGCCTACTGCGTGAAAGGCTTCTTTTTAGGCTTCTTTCTACTCCCGTGTCGGCGCGAGCGGCAACTGTCGCATCGATTCACATGGCCGACGCATTGTGCTGTTGGCGACAGGTCTGCGACACATGCCACGCACACATCAGGAATTGTTGCTGCTCTGATCGGTCCATTATGTCACATGTTGCAATGACATACAGTTTCTCACACGGAGAGGGGAGAGATGATGCAGCACGCAGCTCGTTGCTGCTGCAAAAGCAAACTAGTTTGGCAAATAAAATTAAATGCATAGTCTAGTCATCTCTGTCCCTTTATGGTTGTAACAGGTACGATATCCATCGTTGTCGCTGTCTTTTTGAAGCGGCGCACCCCCGACTTGGAACTTAACTGTTTCAAAACAATTTGTGTCCGGGAGTATATTAAGCTGCCCGCAGCACTCAAGTATGACGCTGCTACATCAAGGTGAAGTTCATGCACTCCTTCTGGCGTCTTCTACTTCCGGAAATACGCCGTAGCAAACCTGCTGTGTATAGTGGTTTGCTGGTATGCTTTTATTTTGAAGGCGGTGAACGAAGGGAAGTGTGGAAAATAAATAACTTGTTGAATGCGACTTCTGGCCGTCTGTTGGACCCAAGTAATTATACAATACGACAAAAACAACCCCGGGGCTCGCAATGGAAGTAAGCACATGCAGTTGGGTAAGTAGTAAAGTACTAGTGGCGCATTTTGAAGCGTGTCCACAGCGGGTTCGAATAGTAAATTAGCCAGCTAATGATCCTTAAAAAGCTTCTGCCGTTAGCATGTCTCCCACGGCGGCGTCAATCACGGACACTTTTTTTGGGGGGGCCGGAGGGCGGAAGGGGGCAGGGGGTGATAATTTTTATGAATTAGGGCGGGGGATCGCAGCCGGAAGGGTACCCAGGTCAAGGGTGGAGGGTCATGGCTGGACCTGCAAAAAAGGGTCAAGTGCCCAGCTCTGCATAATGCTCTGACACAGACAAGTTGTTATAAATATTTTTTCAATATGTTTTTGTTTTGTTAATACCCCTTAGCTCCACATTTGTTAGCTTTTGAATATTCATCAGAAGACTTCCATAATGAGGTAATTATTCATGAATTTTTGGAAAGAATTAATTTGCAATGTTGAGAGTTGTGCTCTCTGTGGGAAGCAATTACACAAAGACAAAAAAAAAAAGAATTTGAACCAGTAGGTGACAATTCATCTTTAAAACACAGCATGCCTACTTCTGAAGAGCACTTTGAGCACTTTGTCTGACTAGAATAAATTAAATGTGCTGAGAACAGCCGAGCCACCAGGGTTTTATCCCTGTGAAAAAAAGACCTTTTGGGCATCATCACTTCTATGCCATGTAAAAATACTATACCAGTAATGTACCCAGTCAGCCACAGACCAGTCAAATTCTCCTAATTTTTTTCTAACTTTAGGCGACTTTAATGACAATGAAAAAAATACTTTTATCCAAGAACACAAGTTTATACGTTTTTATTGTTAATATGTCAATTAAATCGGAAATCAGTGGGTGATTTGTACGCAATGTGGACCTCACATTAGCCGTGGCTACATCGGGCTAGCACTAAGCTTCAAGTACTCCCATTATAAGGTGTGACTGGTAGGTGCATAATATCCAAGTCTTTACAAGTAAGCATCCAGTCATATGTTGTTTTAAATAAAATCTACTTCTTACATATTACCTGCAAAGAATTATTTCCACAGCAAAAAGCAGTGTAGTTGTTGGATCAAAAGGAAGTTAATATGTTAATTCTAACAGTATCTACATCAGTGGGTAAGTACGTGTGATGCATTTTTATTACTTTTTGACGATAGCCTCTTCTGATTGATGACGCAAATTACAGGCCACTTATCTACTGATGACCTAACAGCACTGAAGGAGAAATACATTAATCACTGAGTAAGAGATTCAGGAAAATATTTTTTCTGAATAATGGGTGTCCTTATTGCTTGCCTGGATGGAAAGGAAAATGGCCTCATTCAAAGTTTTCCTGAAGACCGAGGACGTAGATACAGTGGGCCCTATTTTCATGTCCAGCGCAAGTCCCGTGCAAAGTACAATCAAACTATGCGCATAGGTGGTTTCTTTTTTTGGGGTATTTTCATAGGCGCGGGTAGAAAACACAGATGGTTGTTTCCTGGCAAATGGAAGCGGCTCCACTCATTCCCTTTAAATTCAGCGCAGGAGTGGGGCACATAGTCTTTGACAAAGGGGAAGAAGAAATAGACTTGCTGGAGTCCATGCAGAAAATCGAAGCACACAAAGTATGTTTGTAAGGAACTGCAAGCAGACCTCCACGGGTGTATGATGTAAAGTTGGCCTGGGCAATCACAGATGGCCAATGTGAAGTGGGCACCTTCCATCACAATTGTTCGTGTCTGTTGTGTGTGATTTTAGATCTAGTTAACTTGTTATTTTTCGCTTACTAAAATAATCTGGCACCACACATATCAGCGGAGCGCAGAATCCGTCTGCCTTGATCAAATTCACAGAACTCGTGTGATACCACCTGTGTTCACAACTTATTCTAGTGTAGCCTACTTTCTGTCATCAAATTTTCAGGTACACGAGGGCATCTAATACAAAACGCCCTCGATTGGTCGGTACATCCAGCATGGCACAGCGCAATCTGACAAATTCACAAACACGGGAAAGTAGACTTGCCGTGGCATAAAGAGTTTTTACCCCGAGCATACAGTATGTGCGCCGCATACAAAAATAGAGCCTGGTTTGTCCGATAGTTTATTTGATGGTCAGTTATAGAGAAGAACATTTCCACTCCAGAGTTTGGAGGCAACATGTTTTGCTATTCTCCACCCACCACTTGGCATTGTGCTAATGCCAAAGGGGTCACTTTACAAACTGTAACTTTTGGTGGTCTGCTTACCAAAGGCTTTACAATGATCCCGCTAAATCTAGGATGTCTAGGAAGGAATAAGATAGCGAACTACAACAGAATAGCACTGACTAAAGTATCATGCTTGAATTAACTGAGCTGTATTATGTTGATGACTAATTCTTTCATGGCTGTTAGAATGGCAGACTGGCTCTGTAATTAATTATTATTAAACTGCGACAATGTTATGAAATGAAATTCAGTCATTAAGATACCTGGGCTCATTCATTCCAGGATTTACAGTTAAATCAGTCGAAAGGCATTCAAATTTGGTAGTATCAATGACCACAAGTTTGTTAATAGTATCGACATACCTCCTAAGTATAAAAAAAGTCAAAAAAGGTCTTAGCGCGCAAATGCTATGCACAGACAATTGTTTGCCAAAGCATGTGCAATGAGTTTAATTGAACCATAATACTTTACATATGTTGGCTCACTCAAGGAATACTGTTATTGTAACTCATTAGGTCAGATGCCTCAAGACAAGTAACTGAAGTGTGCTAAGCTGCCGAAGTGTTTGGGGCAATAGCTCATTGGGAGTATGGTTCCAATCCTAAGAAGCAAAGGTGATTATTATTTATTAAGTTCTGTAAGGAACAACCACCCTATATGGACAGTTTGAAATACATAGTTACGTTATCA
Source organism: Filicampus tigris (assembly GCF_054856515.1). NCBI lineage: Eukaryota > Metazoa > Chordata > Actinopteri > Syngnathiformes > Syngnathidae > Filicampus > Filicampus tigris. The sequence continues at coordinate 13,688,268 of NC_141227.1, read as the reverse complement.
TCATTAATAATGCATATAAATGAAAAAAAAAAAAACCAAGTTCTCATAAATCTTTCATGAAATCATTCATTATGATCTTATTTTACTAACTGTGTGCTTGGATTTTAAATGATCAAACCTTTCTGGATGAACTTTTCCTTTCTTTTTTTTAGGCTTTGCAAGGAGTTCCATCTAAGTCTTCTGTAATTACATTTGTTCCATCAGTGCAGAAGTTACCCTTAAAAAGCATCATAAGTGAAGTAGCGCCGGAGACAAAACCAAATCAGGTAAGGCAATATAAGCGTCTTTATTGCTATAGACATACCTGCGTGCTGTGGGTTGATATCATTTCACAATGACACCATACTGGTGTCGATGGAAAACACATTAGTGAATTATTAAATTACATTGTTGAGGCCAGATAATCTGGTTTTGTGATGTGAAAATGACTACGGATTGGACGCAAAGGTCACTTGAGTCAATACCACATATTATCTTATACTCTATGTAGTATTGTTGCAATTACATCCAGAATAACCTTCTCACACTATAAATGAACCACCCACACCTGAGATCTAGCCACAATTACTGTAAAAATGACAAAAACATTGTAATTTCTGTACAGCATATATTTCCTGATATACTGTGCAGTATGCTCCCCATATGCTGCATTACTTATTAAGGGGCTTTAACATGACAAAGATTCAGTATTTTTATTCACATTTTTATTAACATGTAGTGAAATGCATTTTCCTGAGTTTGCTCTAGAACTGGGTAAGGATTGAACGATACATTTTAAATAACTGTTATCCCCTATAATCCTCGCCGAACCCCCGAGTGCATCATGTTCAAACATGTGCAAGTAGTAGTTCATCAATGTGAACCCTAATCCTGAATCGCCCCAGGAATAAATTGGTTACAAATGACTCCTTTCCTTCCTTGAAGATCATGCATGTCATTTCCAGCCAGTCCCGGAAATAACTACTGGTAAAAACACTGTAATGTGCCTTATCTTATTTTGATTTTGTTTTGATTCTTTTTTCCCAACCTCATATCACTGTATGGCATGAAAAGGCTACACTACAGGGGTTGCGGGTTGGGAGGCAGAGTAACTAATTTGGAAGGGTACGCCCATGAATGCCCCTCCAATACTGTACACCGACGTAGAATGGACTGTATCAATAAGTATGGGACACACATTGCACATTTCATTGGTAAGAATGCAATTTTGAATTTTCTCTCATAAAATATATCTCTGACTGCTACTCAAAGCATTCGTTTGCATCATCTTGTCAGAACCATCAACAATGAAATGGACGCAAAGCCTATCGGGATAAAATTCACTGTGAAATTGAAGTGAAACTGAACCTGTCAGTCGCAATTCACGATACAGAGATCGTATACTCAGAATGGTCGATGCAAACAGTGAAGTGCATTCTTTGAAAGGCTCTCATTATTCCATACAGGGATCCTAGCATAAAACACACACTGATGTGTTTTCAGTGGAAAAAAATAACCACTTGTCAGTAACACGTGGCAACATAAAATGGCTGCTCTCTGGCTTCAGCTGCGAGTGGCCTGTTGATAGTCCATTCACATATATATCCGTGATCCAATGACAGAGACACTGTTGTCGCCTGTCCAATGACAGTTGTGTTTGTCACATTCCACACGTTTTATTTGTGCATTTGCTATCTAGATATTTTCCCTAATAATATTGCTAATCGGATAACGAATGTATCACATTGCCATTGTTGTGACAAAATGACACAAATTCACCCAGCCATGCGATTCCCAAACCATTACTCTCAAAGTGTAATGGTGGAGAGCAAGGTCATACTAAATTTGCACCACATTCATATTTTTCATTGAAGCCAAGTTACTTAACCAAAGCGTAAATACTTTACATTGAAATCAACACTTATCACAGTGTAATTGTTACTTACCCACACATTTTTTCACCTGAATGCATCAAACTGACTGTTTCCAGTGTGAATGGAGACACACAAGAGGGATTATGTGATTGAAGAACAGTTGAATGAAACACAACTTTCTTTCTAGCTAAACAGCTCCAAAACAGAGGAAATGCGAGTGGGTACGCCATGCAGTCCTCCTCCAAAACAAGCATCGCGTTCTCAAGTCGCCCTTACCTTTGAGGCCAACATCAAATACCTCTGCACCTTCACCACTTCAGGCGTATTGTAAAACCTAGCCCCACTCTCTCCCTCACTGAAATAGGTTCATATTTTTGTCTCCTGTCGGCTTGATTATTGCAAGTCACTTCGCATTGGGATCCCTAGCAACAGTCTTCAAAGACTGCCAGAGTCCTGATGACAATGAGGGAGTCTGAATATATCACATCCTTTAATTTAGTCACTGACTCCCTGTCTTCTGTAGGATCAAATTTCCCAAGGGACCCATCAGTTCTTGGCATGGAAATGCACCACCTGAAGAAATTCCTAAATACCTAAAGGGATTCAATCGCAACCATCAAACGGTGCAGATACGTTCAAAAAGGGCATATGACCATTTTTTCCCCATTTTAGTTCAAAATGTGCGTGAGATACAGCCTGTGTTGACTACATGTCTATCATAGTATTGTTATAAATGGAGACCATTCACTCATCAACTCAGAGTTGTTTTAACCTAAAATATACTGCACATTTTGGACTATAGGTTATATTTTGAGTAATCATACACAATAATATCACACAAACAAGTGGTAACATACAAACAATCACAAACTTTAGGAATGCCCAAAGAAATCGTTTGCAGCTGATACCGAGCCCCAGCAGTCTTGCTTGATGGGCGTGCGAGAGTTTAATGTGCTAATAGGTGCGAGTATAACACCAAATATTACAGCGAACGGTGCCCCTGGTATGCTGATTGCCTCTGATGTCCAACACCAGGTTGCTGGCTGCATACATGACTTCAAATATCTTCTCAGTGGGGTGCTTGCTCGCTGCTCATCACCCTTACTAACAGGATACCTACAACTGGGGTATATGGTATATCAAAGTCAAACCGGCAGGTGGCCAAAACTCAAAGCACACCTTAGGTCATTACCCCAAAAGGGTAAACATTTATTGAGCTGACTGAAACTACACACTTTTGAACATAAATATGAATTGAAACAGTGTACAACATTATTAGCCCCCAAAAATCTGCTTAAAATATTTTTGACATGCTTAAAAATAGTTCAAAATTATACAAATTCAAAATATGGACATACTGTAAAAAATGTTGTCATTGCTGGCATCTTTTGCCTGATTATCATAATAGACTTCATGTGTTCATCAGTGATGCGACTCATATATACTTTGTGTGATGTTTTTGCCATTAACACAAGGTACATTAACACTAATACAAGGCAAAAGACAGTCACCTACCAATAATACAAACAGGTTGTGCTCGTTACAGCGAAGGACACAATATCCATAAACGTGAGTCCAAAAGGCAAAGGCAATCATCAAACAGGATCAATGTTTACTATGAGTCTGTGGAGAGAACAAAGCTGAAAAGTGATGACAAGAACCAAGGAACTAGCGATTAGATAGAAAGACACACGAGTGAGTCGGGTGACATTTGGCTGTTGCTGGTTTTGAAATAAGGAGCAAACATAACGTGGTACCAAGGATACACAGTGTTCTAGGTGCATGTAGATGGCGCTACGCAATGTCTGTGGGTCGCCTATTGTTCTATAGGCAGCTGTTTGCGCTGCATCGTTGCTTTGGCGCTTCACATCGCCCCAAATGACTTAAATTCAAATGCATTTGCATTTTGTTTTTGGACACCGGTGTAAAGTGAGCAAAAATGATTTGGTTGTCTTATGCAAATCATCCAATCACATACTGTATGACACATGAGCGAAATTCTGGTGGGTTGCCCTTACATTACACTGCCAGTGGGCAGAATGCAAAGTGGTTAGATGAGGAGTCAACTGCTAATTAATCCGCACGGTGATGAATAGCCCAAGATGCTCAGTGATCTTTTTAAAAGAAAAAATAAATTGCAAATGTGGCCTTTTGAATTTCCTGAAGTCAGATGAATCTCTAAGGCGACCACTATCAGATGGCATTCTTAGGGGAAGCCATTGATTGAAAACATTGGACAGGACAACAAACTCTAAATGTTCCATCTGCATTGAAATGGCTTATTTTTAAAAGCGATATTAATTTATTTACAACTTAAAACAGTTCTGTTTCGTAATATATATTTTTTATTTTATCTATAATTGTTACAGACTTTAAACACCGTGTAACCATTAATGTAGCGGAGCATACACAATGTACATTCTGATTGGGATTTATTAGGCCAGCACCTACCAAACTAAAAAAACACAAAGTTGCTATTTAACAAGAGAAAAGACAAAATTTTCTACTACAATACTACTGCAATATATTATATAATATACCACACCTGTGTTAACATTCGTTCAATATCTTGTGATCTTTGTGATTGTGAAACTACGGTAATGAATCAGACATCTCGTTACGGTAATGAATCAGACATCTCGTTTATTTTTGTATTTTTGATCAAGCCATATTGATGCACGTAAAATGACTTTGCTTTTGACACACAGTCTGTCAAGATATAATTAATATAAGCTGCCTCATCTGTGAACTATTTTCCCAGGATAAAAATGTCACATTGCCAGCCTTTTGCACGCTTCATTACTGTGTGTCTAAAAAAAACAGAGCTGCAACTTGTGTCCTTGATTTAGTAAAATGGAGGGTTGTCATCTCTGTATCGGGTCATGCCATATATAGAGGAGCCCACTTAGCGGGAATGTTGGCGTCTATGTCAGAAATGATAAATGGCAGAGGTAACAAGCAGTGGAGGCCAAAAAGAAGGGAAAACAAATCCTGGAAAATGATGAATTTCCTTGGAGCATAAAAATAATTATTTGGTACCTTTGTTGTTCAATAATCCCCCAGAATCATATCAGGGAAAATGTTGCACCTCTATGCGGATTATTTGTTTAAAATATTAGAAGCCCTTCTTTGTATTGCCCTAGTCCAAGCTACTTTTATTCAGAGTCTTGCAAGTTCATATCATTATGTTTACTGAATGTTATTCACTTATTTAGTAAAAAAAAAAGGCCTGCTGTGAATAGCGGAACAGTATAAATTGATGCTCCCACCTATAAATGTTTCTAATATAAGTGTTAGATTGATCTTTTTAATAGCCATTCACACGAGGCGGGGTTTACTGCACTTGTCGCTATAGTTCTCTTTTGTACAGTACATACTAGGCGACAGAAGGGAGGAATCTACCAATGCTTGGTGATTTGGTTTGACCACGCCCTCGGCTGAGAGCTCTTGTTTCCTAATGCTGAGAATTGGAATGTGAAACATGGAACAAATGTGCGATTGTCTCCAGCATATCAAATTGAATGAACTTTAACCTTTTACCGACGGTCATAAAAACTCTAGAGTACCAATAATAAACTTTGTGCTGTCTGCAAACAAGTGTTTACCTGACAACTTTTGTAAACACATTTTGAATTTGAAATGGGTGACTGGAAAGTGGACTAAACACTTTGACGTTAAGGTGCCCTTTGGGGTGCCCCCTTCACTTTGACTTCTCTCCCTTCCTGTACGATGCTGTTTATGTATACATACACTCCGGAGTTTGCACGCCAACATTGATAAAAGTGCAACAGAGCAAATAGATCATTTTGATTAAGTGACGGAAATGCTCTCGGTGATTAATAAATGCTTGAAATTGACTGACGCACACCGCTAATTTATGCATCAGGATGTCCTCGCTCACATCAGCATGACATGTGTGAGTCCATGTGAATTCTATGTGCGGGACATGTGGTGCTTTGACACCAAGCACACTCCCCCAAGCTCAGGGGACTTGCTGGAGTTCACCTCAGGCTCCTCTCATGTTTCACTCTCTCGGATTTCTCTTTGCCTTTCCCCTGTCAGAACGTAGCTGGCTCCTATGAGAAGACAAGCGGCAAGACCATGTCGGGTGGGCAGATTTTAAAAGTGGATTCAATCTTTACCAAAGATTCACCGCAGCATGGAGCAGGAAAGGAAGCAAAGGCAAATGAGGTAAGGGAGCCTCCTCAAAAGAAGGCTGTGTTATAAAGATAAGAATAGACATAAAGTAATTCTAAATTTGCACAGCTTTACGAAAAGTTAACTCAAATGACAACAATTTACAGTTTATAAAACAAGATGTTAATCTGTTCATTGAGGTCTCAACGTGTCATAGTACTTTCTATAGTCATGAAAGGTAAATAAAGTTAATGCTTGAACCAATTTTGACCGAATTTAATTCTCAGCCCTAACTAAGAAAATGTCAATTCACTTTTTTGTCAGCTGCAGTCTCTACTGGCCCAAGTGAGCCGCTCCCAAACCTCCACATCACTGGGTGGCCAGTCTGAAAATACACCCAAACACAGCGGCACCGCCTCCATGGAGACAATTGCTAATAAACACCGGGGCCTTTCCCAGCAGTGGGGTCACGATTCCTCAGGACGTGTTGAGGTTAGCTCGGGTTTCTCTCCCAGTAAGCCCGCCGGCTTGGATCGTACAACGAGCCCCACGTGCTCGGGACACGTGTTCCCCACGCCGGCTTCATCCAGAGAGTCCATCCTCTCAGAGAGCTGGGACAGAGACAAGTGCTGGCCCGCCATGCCGCTTTCCTCTTTTGCCTCTCCTACTTCTCTCAGCCGCACTGTCTCGCCCTGCTCATCGGTGCGCTCTGGCGTCTTCTCCCCCGCTGTGGTTCGGATCAGAAAGCACGCTCTTGCTCCGGGCTCTAGTCTGGTTCACATCCCTCAATCCTGTTTCTCATCCTGCGACAGCCTGGCTTCTTCCATCTGTCCACAGTCCCCTCCTCTTCGGCACCGGCCTCCCCTCACCAGACTCTCCCTCCTGACAGCCATCCTGCGGAAAGGCCGACTGCCCGTTCTGTCCGCTTCCGTCCGGAGGCCTTACACCCCTTGCTGGCCCGTTAACCCCGTGACCCTCACTTTCTGCAATGCATGCTCAGCAGCATCCAGCGTGGCCTCTATTCCCCTGGAGTTTTCCTCTCCGTTCTCATCATCTACATCCTTAGATAGTCAAACTTTTGCTCACAGGGAGCCTATTAGGCCTACTACGGCCCCCCCGCCTGAGCTGCCTAATGAGCACAGTAGGCCTCACACTCCAGTTAAAAGGTGCTCAGGGGAGGTTGGCCCCAGAAGCGTGCCAAAGTGGGAGCAGGTTATCTCGCCACCGCTTTTGCAAAGCGCCGCACTGCCAAGAGATCCATTATCAAGATTAAGCTCAAAATTCAAATGTGTTCCACCTATCAGCAAAGAAATAACACCGGAGCACTCTTATGTCTTCAAGCCTCCTGAGTTGATACCGAGTTTTGCTCACTTGTACCTCAGCAGGAAAGGGGAGCACAACCTTGCCAAACAAATTACTCATCCTACACTTTTGCATCCACCAGCCACTTCTCCAACAGAGAAAAGTCAGCAGCCGAATTCGTCCCTGCCGAAGCTTCGGTGGCTTTCCGATCGACTCCGATCCCCTTCTCCCTGCACCCCCTTGTCTTCTCCGTCGCATTCCCGCTCAGCCAGCGCCGCCGCATCACCTCTCCCTTCTTTCACCAGCGGAAGGTGTAAATCACCGCAAGGCTTCCCCAAAGCACCCAACCTGACGCCGTCTCGCTACACGCCCGTCGCTTTTTCCGGGTGGCCCTCGCCCGTCAGCTCTCCCACGCCAACGCCCTCTCCCGCCACACTATTTCGAGACCTCACTCCATCCCCTTCCTTCTCCCTTCGCTCCACGCCCTCCCCGAGGCCGGGGAGTGGAATATCAGACTGCAGTGACAGGGAGGGTAAAAAAAGAAAGGTAGCCACTCTGTTTGCCACGTGCACCACTTGAACACGCTCGAGGATACATGCGGTTCCTTGACTCGGCTTTCGCTCACTTGATATGCAGACATGCACTCACCAGTCCAAACATTGGCCACAGCTGCATAGACTACATACAGCTCGATCAACGCAGACAAAATTCTGCTTTGACAAAGATGTGCCAGTCAGAGAAGTATTGGTTGTGAATTCTGAAAAATCCTTTTGAAGACAAGTGAGAAGCGTTCAAACTCACTGTATAATGAGATGATTCTGTCATATTTTTTCTCTGCGTGTTTTTTAAAATCACGTTTCATAGTTGTATCATTGATCGCGAGATTCAGAACCAAAGGTGCGTGGTTCAAGCATTTTTTTTTCTTAAAACCAGCATGTTGGTTTTTTTTGCAAGAAAAACAATCCTATAGCATTTTGTTTATTATGTTTACACCAAACATACTAATGAGCACAGTTGGCCTGTGTAGGTACTGTACTTTTTGAAATTATGGTTAAAATATTCTACCTCGGCCTCATTGGCTCTTAACACCTTTCCCCACTTGTATTTGGGAGATTTCAAGTGTTTTTTCCTTTCTTTGCAAGATAACACTTCTGTTTTGTCAGCGTAGTTGAATATCTGAAGAAAACAGGAAATTGTTGTCACAAAACAAAAAATCCTGCAGCTCCTTCAATGTTGCTTGTAACCAAACACACTCACATCCTCAGTAATAAGAGGATGTACACACTTGTACACACAGACTATCTTAGTTGTTTATTTTTATTTCCCCTCTCAGATGATCTATAGATTTTTTTCTCCACACTGAGTTGTACTCATCAAGGGCAAATAAAGTGTACATGATTTTTCTTTCACAAAAAACATGGCATTTGAACAGAACTGTATAGACTTTTTACACCCACGCTGTTGAGTGTCCATTAGGAGCCAATTATCACTCTGTCCTCAGCTTGTCATTTCCACCAGCATTCCCACCTGATGGCAGCCAATAGAATATTTATTGAGTACTAATCGCACTTAATTATTTGGCGTCCGACCAAATGACTGAAAGGTTTATTTTTGTTATCCTGGAGCAATGACAGCTAAGCTGATGAATGTAATCATTAAGTTCAACTGTGAATTAATTCATATTCATGCGTGTTCTTCCCACTCTGCATACCGAAGCCTCACAAGATTAAGTCGAGCTACAAATCACTTGCTGCAATCCCTACAAACACCGTTCTCTTGGATCAGCAGGTACTTTCACTTACTGTGTTTGTATCAAAGCACCTCATTATGCCGTTGACTGATTTGCCATGTGATGTCTTAGTGGTATACTTATACAGCCGAGCCACACAGTCGATGACTATCAGATAAATGCAGAGTGCATGAATACAAATCTTGCAGAAGTGACGTGGGAGTCTAATGTATAATCACTCACAGATGATTACGGTCTGTAGCCATCCCCTGTGCTTCGTATTCACAGGTAATAGATGAGCAGGTGGAGAGTGAGAACATCTTGAAAAGAGGCATCACTCGTGCTACGTCTGATGAAGACACCCATGCTGAGGTATCTGAACACCCATCACTGAACATTTGTGCCGTAGATGTCATAATTGAGCTGCAACCTCATTCCTTTTGTGTGCTTATCAGATGTGCTCACCTGCCGAGCTCCGGCAGCAGTCCGAGGAACTGTATGCGGCAATTGATGAGATATTGGCTAATTCCAATCCACAAGTGGGTTCAGACCAATCCCTTGATCAATAGCAAAGTGCTGCTTTGTTAATTATTACAGATGTTTATTTTTGCTACATTTTAGAGCAAACCGGCGTCCAAGATGTTGACGACTGACGTCAGTTTGCCGGTATAGTGAGTTCCCCTTTTATTTTTCATATGCTCTGTAATGCCTCATAACATAAATCAGTGCATCATCACGCGTCGTCTTTCAGACAGTTTAAGTCCCTGAACAAAATGAACGCTATAGTGTGTAGATTATAATCATGACAGAAAAGTGATTTCACATCAGACTTATCAGCATCATTTCAGGAGACAGGATGACAATTTTCATTTCAACATGCCAGAAGCAAAAAGCAATGGATATTAGTACAGCAGCAGCTTTAGAGCAGGTCGTCGGCTTTGGCTTCAGAAGGACAGTCAAGATGGCAGCATGACTTTACTCTTCTAAATGTAGACTGATTGATTGGACAAAGACATTTCCCAAATGCATTTATTCATTACAAATAAAATAGATACAAGTGAAATTCTCAACTAAAAATGACACATGATAAAATGGAAAACTCATTGGATTAAAGAAATGTTTCCCAAGGAAATAATGAGATAAAAGTGAATTTGAACTATCTAATCATCAGGTTGATGATTGAAGCCATCCGTTCATTATTGATCAAAAGGGAGAAACCTTCTTGTAGTTATCCATCGTGTGTGCGCTTGGAATACATGCATGCATATATCCTCCACAAGTCTAAGATCACTCCGCAGACTTTCAACAAGGGAAATGGCAACCTGAGAAAGAGGCACAGAAACTGTGGCACACAAATTTCAATAATAGTCAATCATTTAGCTTTTCCTTTTGTCCCTTTCACTTCCAATCGCTTTGCAGAAATAAGTGGTTCATATTGAAAAGGACAGTTCACTTTTTATTTTCGTTAACGGACGACTATTTTCCCCAGTAGGGGACAACCTGTGTGCTGTGCCATTGATTTTGTTTCAGCGTGTTATGTCTTTGTTGTGTTTCCAGAGCAACCCTGCCAAATCCTTGGGACGTGAAACTAAATATGTAAGTACAACTTCAGTTTTTACCCTGAATCAAAATTCGTGCATAGTACTTAAAACAGAAGACAACCCAAACATCTCTTTTAAGAATATGTTCTACGCAGGCCTACTAGTTGAAACACAGCATTCTGATTAATATTGTGCTTGTGTAATATGAGTTAAGCAATAAAATCCACCCGATTTTAGCCATCTCTGGGGACGGCCATTTTGTCACTTCTGTCGACTGAAAATGACATCACAACTACTCAGGGCTCAGGTAACAACTAGCAACTAGTGGGCCTGCAAAGAACATATTCTTGAAAAAAATATGTTTGGGTTGAATTCCTTGTGTGTTATTTACAACTACATAAAAAGGAGTGTTGCATAGGCCAAGAAAGATCACCTTACATTTTGTGTGAAACTGTCCAAAGGTGAAAGTTCAATAATTTGAAATAAGGAGGATCAACGTATGTATACGTATAGGTTGTCAGGCATTTTTCTTTCATGTTATGTCACCACAGGCGTCTATAAGCAGCATGCATCCACCTGCAAGATTTGAAAGAAGGCTGATGGACTCTAGAAAGGTACAAGGCATTCAAGGGTTACTGTCTTATCAATTGTACTTCCCTTCGAATATGAAATGATAGAATGATTAAAGTATGACTAAGTCCCACGTCTCTTATCATGTCTGCTGAATTGTTCAGACAAAGCCTGGGGATGTTCGCCCTATGATGACCATTCCAAGATTTCCAGAGAAAGATGGAGAAGCTTATGGACACCATCCCTTTAGAGAAACAGATGCCCATCGCTGCTTAAAAGGCAACTCCAATACATGCAAGGTAGATATCAAATAGTTCTTACATGGGGGGGAAGTGGAGCCAAATGCAAATTAAATCCCATACAAAATACTACGTTAAAAATTGAGGGTATTAAACCTCATGAAATGTTATTTTATTTCGGGGTTTCATTATTGACAATGGTGACGCATGTTAAGGATTAGGCCTGTTCTTTTCTTTTTTCCAGATATCTAATTAAAGCGAATCCCCCACACCCGTCCCTCACACACACATTCCTAACTTTTAATTTTTCATTTTTTTTTTCCGCAATGACACATTTAAATTCCGATATTGATTAGTGATTACATGGTGTATAAATAGTAAAGGTTTGGGTTGATTTGAGACAGGAATGCGTGAAATACTGTATTTACTTACAAGTGGCGACCCTATCGTGCTAGCCCGCTAGCCCCCAAATTAGCAGAGCGGGGCAGCGACCCTCCGTCCACAGTTTCCGTCCTGCATATTCAATCGACCCACTTGGTCCTAGCCGGTCGGAGTCAGCCAACCGGCGTCGAGTTTTTTATTTTAAATATGGATTTGACTCCCCTGTTGAGAATACCTTTGGTTTATAGAAAAGAGCTGGCCACATAATGTTGACTTTTTATTATAGGAGCAGCTGCAAAACAAATATTTGCGGTCAAAAAGGGGTGGTCAGTTAATTCAGGTCAAGAATATACAAGGACAATTCAAACAACTCTCAAATATGTTACAGTGGCATACCTTTGCTATGGATCAATGCATACAACATGTCTTTAATCCCACATTAGTGATCAATAATTGGTTAAAAGATTCTTGCTTTCTAATGTTTTCACATCTCTGTAATAGCAGTGATCAGCAGTCTTTGTGAGAGAATTAATGGCTGTCATAGTTATTGCCCAAATCGTCTTAGGAACAAAGATTATTCACTGACAGTTTGTGCTGTCGCTATTCATTGCCATTTACTTTCCTTACTCATTGTACAAGCTACATTCCTAAGTGTCAAAGAGTGTGTCTGTCATTTTATGTGGTTTACTGCCGTTTCTGCTTTTGCTTTTCAAAAGGGCGTGGCTTTTATTGCTATGCCGGTATGTCATTTAGTTGCAGATTAGATTAGTGCAGCTCAAAACAGGTCTTTTATATAACATTAAGAAAATCTGAATGTTATATCAATCACATATTGTCTAGGTTAAATGTAATCTTTGCATCTTCCAAAATACTACTTTGTTGAAAAAAAGCATCCTGCTTTAGTTAGCAAACACTGCATTGCATGAAAAGGACAACTTTAGAGGAGGTAAAAAAACAAACAAAAAAATGCCAGCTTGTTTGAGTTCACGGGCACCGCTTCGTTTAAGTTGTATTATACCTTAGTGTATATTGCTATTGCACACTCACGTCCACATAATATTACCTAAAAATGCATTCAATCGCTAATTTAATGCTTGCATTGATTAAAAGAGTACAAAAACCAAGCCGGCGGCAGCCTAGTACTTCAAAATCTGCGTTGATGTGAAACCCCCATCGTGTAGAAAGGCTTTGAAAACGTCACAACTGCAAATATCTGCTCTGTACAATACAATACAATACAATACAATACAGTACAATACAATACAGTCAGGTTTATCAGATAGACATTTATGAAAACCACATAAAACAAAATGAAGACACTCTCTTTTAATTTTATGCTTGCAAGGAGAACGGAGAAGAACTGTAAATACAATTATTGAGTGTGTTCTAAAACAGTCTCCCTGGCTCCTTTCTTTTTATTCATTCTGACTTCCCTAGTTACATGGGCGTTCCAACTCTAAAGGATGGGGTGAGCAAAAGGGCAGTTGGAACGTCTTGTATTTGTTTGTCTATGTGTATGCATGTAGTTTTTGGAAAATGACTTAGTACATGTGTGGTAAGACATGAAGAAATCTTTAGTAGAGAAATCAACGATTTGGCAGGATACTTCAGCAATCATCTTCATCTTAGCAATCGTCAGTGTGGCTCCATCTGGTCTTCTCTCGGTTAGTTGTGCAAAGCATCATTATAGCAGCAAATGTATGATTATTATATTCACAATTATTCTTAAAAATGCAATACAATACAATAAATCTTCATTTAGGCTACAACACCTTCATAAAAAGCCTTCTTAAAGGTTTAAAGCCACTAGTGCTGCAATATATTAAAAAATGATCCAACTAACCCCGTCTATAAAGTGGATATTAAAGTGAATGAAAGACTTACCTCCGTGACACACGATTGAGGGTCCTTCTGTAGCGAAGCATCGATCCATATGTAACAAACATGTCAACAACTTAATTCAGTGAACCTTACTATTTTCAATCGTTATCGTCTAAAAAAAAACCCCACAACAAAACACCCAGACGGTAAATAGAGGCAGCCATTAGCCACACGGCTTCCGTAGAGGGAGGATACGGAAGTAGTATTGTCACACCTCTGCAACACTCAAGCGTAGGTTGCGTTCATAAGCGGCCATGTAACTGTGGTTTTATACTGTATGTGTATTTGCTATTTCCACCACTTTAAATAGGCTAAAATTGTGTAATTTGTGGAAAAAAAATAAAGTTGACCATATTTGGACATTTGAGGTTTCCGCCGGATAGCGACGATGTGTAAAGGGCCTAGATCAGGGGTCTTCAATCCTGTTCCTCGAGGCCCGGTGTCCTGCCTGTTTTCCATCTCTCCCTGCTGCAACACGCCTGATTGAAATGGTCAGATAATCAGCAAAGTCTGCAGAAGCTGGATAATGATCCTGATCATTTGAATCAGGTGTGTGTTGCAGAAGGAAGAGAGGGAAAACAGGCAGGACGCCGGCCCTTTAAGGAACAGGATAGAAGACCCCTGGCCTAAATAGACCAAAAAGACGCTGGCCAACAGTGACAGATGCTTACCCCCTGTGGCGCCCGGCCGGCTGTCGGCACGTCACGCTGGAGGAATACACCGCAACGACAGACAGCGACGCTGACCATTAAAGCACTTTCTGCGCATGTGTAATACGCTTCCATACCATCGGCGGCGGTAGTCACCATTTCTCATGGTTAGAAAAATTCAAACGGAAAGCTGTTGGCCGGGGGCGGATTACAAAAACGTAAACAATGCATTCGGCTATATTCTTCGCTCACTCCCACGCGAAGTAAACCGTCACGTTCTTGACACGGTATTGTGAAATACTTACATTGTCAACCCTCGCTCTTGTACTTGTAAGAAGATTAAGGCTGCGGAGGCGTGCTCACTGTTTTTCCGCCTTTGTCACTTCCCGTTGGTGCCCCGAGCGCTGATTTGCTAGCTAACAGCCAATCAGAGTGACCAAATGTCATGACTGGCGACGCCGATTCAACATACGTAAACGCCCACAAGATGCTTACAGACAGGTTACGACACTACGACGGTGGCCACTACACCAAACAGATGGCGCATTCACGACCTCCGACGTCGGTTTGGTCTATCAGGGGCTTAGTAGAATGTGTGGCGATCGCTAAGGCCAAAAATCTTCAACCTGTCCTTCTGCTACTGTCCTGTAGGTGACAGGATTGCACATAAAAAAAAAAGAGAACACAGTAATATTTTTGTTACGCTGGGCCACTGTCCAACTTGGCCCAATTTCAAGCAAATGGAGAAAGTGAAAAGTAAAATTCGATTCGATTCACACTTTTGTTTGCATCCTCACCGAAATGTTACTCCTTTGGATGTGTGCCATCCCTCTGAAAATCACTTCTATATATTTTTGCACAATCCTACAAACTAACAAACCACGTCCTCTCACACTGTGGTTTTGCTCAAATGGCGGTGATAAAGAGTTGATTTAACATTCAATCTTGGAAGAAAATAATCAGGAAGACAGAGTAGAAGGATGTTATTTCAGCCAATTTAACAGTGGGGAAAACCACTTTAAATGTCAAATCCAAATTCACGGATCTTCACCTAAAGACTCCAGGGACCGGAATCTGATTGATGAGACATCCACCCTCCCTGCAGTCAATTCAACCACTGACCCTAATTGCACATCATTTGTGTCCTTTTCCATTTCAGGCGGAAAGTGTGGGCCTTGAAGACACGGGGGGTAATGGTCACACAAGTAGAAAAAGTCAAGCGCTGCAAGGAGAAAGGACATCTGAAAGAAGACGTCCATTTGCCGTGTGTGAATTGCAGATCATTGAGCCCGAAGGCCAGATCAGTCATTTTGAGGAAAATGCCTCCACCTCTCTCTGCTCGGAAGCTTGTGAAACTCATATTTAAGTCAAGAACATCAAACGTGAGACAAATTTGAATAGAAGAAAAGAAAATATTTTCACAGACTCTGAGCCGAGAGCTGTGTGCTTGTAACCAGCTCTGTGCTAAGAACCATTCATAATGTTCCCAAAGAGGGTTTGTTAAAACCAGTTACACCAAATTTCTTGACATTGTGCCAGTGGTTTGGTATGTCAACGCCAAAGGGCAAGGCAAGTAGTGGGTCGTAAATCGCCTAGCGTCCATTTGCACGCAACAAAAGTAGTTATATATCTCTCACTTGAGAATAGTGCAAGGTTACCTATGTCTCAATCATTTACATCTTGACTTCTACAACTGTTAGCACTAGCTAATTATCAGGGTTCGTAATGTCACAACAAAGTCAGACTTCTTCTGTTACCTTGCTGGCTGACTAGAGTATTGTTTCGAAAGGAAAGCTTTTATTTTTGTTGGTAACGTGGTGTGGCTCTTGAATAATAGAGACAACTGGGGTTCAGAAAAATGTGGAAGAACTGCTCAGCTGCCAAGGCAAGTTATCCGATATGCGATATAGTAACACCAATTGACTTGTTGTGTACATGAACAATGTGTGCAGTTTGAGCATTGAAGTCGGTGTACTGTAACACTTGCTAATGTATTCCTCCAAGCATAGACGGCCATTTGATGAAATTTCCTTATTTGACTCTTGGGAAAATTAACAAGCCATTCATTCATTGTCATTCAATCCTTTTTCTAGGCAGCACTAGTGGTCCTATACGCAGTATTATTTTTCTATTCATTTTAGACAATAATAATCCTTCACTTTCCAGGAGAGGAGAATTTCTTCTACGCTGAATATTTTGAAGTTTTACTGAGCAGACCTTAGCTGCCCAGAATAGTTGTGCCTTAGCAGAGGTCTGCGTGGATGTACTGTACACTATTGCAGGCATGTTCTTCTTTAAAAGGGGAAGTCATGTGCCCCCACCAGACTACCGTTAAACACTGTATTCTGATTAATATTGTGTTTGTTGAAGATGAATTAAGCAGAGGAATCCCTCCGATTGATATCTAATTCAGTGGGTGTCCATTTTTTTCTCTTGCTGTTGAAATGACATCACAATGCCTCAGGGCTCAGCTTGCAAACGTCACATGACCAAACCTATTCTGGTTGCAAGCAGTGCACATCATATTGCCTCACTAGCAACGGTGTGATAATTCCACACAATCAAAATAATTCTCATTCCACCAATCTGTTAATTTGCCCATCCCGAATCCAACAATGTGTGGAAATACTACCACTACCACTGGATTCCGGGGAGACGTGACATTCTTGAAGCGCCCGCAGCAACTTAGTGAACTTAGACAATTTTTACTTAATTGTTTTTTAATGCAAGTTACGGAACATGGCAGTATATTGCAAATACCCAAAGGCATTACTCGAGGACAGTATGGTTTTGATTAGAAAGGGAAATTATACAGTAAAGCAGAAACAATGAACTGCAAAGAATTTCTGTTGTAGGTGAAAAAAAAAATTAAACTCAATTTGGTTAATATGTTGTGATACTAATAAAGACTGCAGCTGTATTGCACTGTTGTGCTAATGTTTGATTTGTAAGTTTGTTTCTTTGCTCAGACCATCCAGCATACTTACAAAGCTTTAATGCTTGCTTGATTGCTACTATTACTATATGATGACAGAATAAACAAACATACACACACACGCACACACACATTAAAATGTAATACCACCAGTGTAAAACGTAAAAGAGAATTTGCGGTACAGGAGAGTCACGTGTAAATATTCCTGTTGCTGATTAAAGTCCTTTAAGTGGAAATCAACCCAAACATTTTTTTCAAGAATATGTTCTATGCAAGCCCACTAGTTGAAACAAGGCATTCTGATAAATATTCTCAGAGGGCGGCCATTTTGTCACTTCTGTCGACTGAACATGACATCACAACTACTCAGGGCTCAGGTAACGACCAATCACGGCTGACCTGTTTTCTGAAGCTGAGCCCTGATTGGTTGTTACCTGAGCCCTGAGCAGTTGTGATGTAATTTTCAGTCGACAGAAGCGACAAAATAGTCGCCCCCTGAGATGGCTAAAAAGGGGTGGGTTTTGCTGCTTAACTCATATTAAACAATATTAATCAGAATGCTGTGTTTCAACTAGTGGGCCTGCTGGGAACATATTCTGTAAAAAAATATGTTTGGGTTGATTTCCACTTTAAAGAAAACCCATTTTATATTGAGAACAAGATCGGATGGGAGTGATTGTAGAGTTCACAGCAAATCGCTTCCTGCAATGGACTGTTGCACCTTGCATATGATATGCTCTTTTTTTTTTTTTTTTAATTGACTTGTTTCATCTTACTACCTAAAAATGTGCAACATCTTTCAGTTGTTGCACATTGCACCTGGTGGGCAATGAGCTGTATGGTTAAATAATAGACACAGTTTTGTACAAAAGGAGACAATTATGGTCACCATGCACCTACCCCTCTTTTATCACTTCCTACGGACTTGCTCTTGTGATGATGTTATGCATTGCATCGCTTGAAATGTCTGATAAAGCAATGTTTGAACATTTCCATTTTCCCAAATGGAATGTCTACAATTCATGATACTCGGCTTATCTCCTCAAAAAGACAAGATCCATTCAAGATGCTTTCAGTGAATTTGTAATAACTGTTTTCCAATAACAGACAGCTTCATTTACCATAAAATGAAGTTGAAAGTAAATACCAAAATGAGGTTCTGCTCTATACAGAGTAAGAAAGTAGCTGAAAGCCTATCAATATACAATCAGTAGGGATATAATTCATTTGACAGTGAACCCTCAGTTACCGCTGGGGATACATTCCAGACCCGCATTGAATTGAATTAAATTAAATTAATTACATTTTCATTAAATTAAAACAAATTAGTGATAAAAGGGACCATCCATGCATCCATCTCATACAGTATGCTGTCTATCCTCAACAGGGTCGCGGATGTGCTGGAGCTTATCCAACCTGACTTTGGGCGAGAAGTGATGTGCACGCCGGACTGGTTGGTAGCCAATCGCAGGGCACATGAAGACAAACAACCAACATCAAGCTGTTCTTAAAACTAACCATATCAATGCGTGGATTTTCACAAATGTCAAAAGGGTGAATTTCCAAAATGATTGCGTGGCACTAACTTGTAAATATTGAGCAAACAGATGGCATCTAATTCACAATGCTTACACAGATGGTGAAATGCTTCACTCTGCGCTGCCAAGCAGAGTATGTCTCGGTGCTGCGGTGTTAATTGCCCACCTCAATGCAAATCATTGATAAATAATGTCTGATTCACTAGCGCGAATAGCCACACGCAGTTTAAGTGAAGCAAATGACCTCTTTAGAATGCTGGTGTAGTAAATTTAGCACTCCTCTCTGGAAGCCGGATCATAGCAGCAACGATTGCAGTATGGAGACGGCATCGTCACGCCAGGCGTTCTCGTGAGTGAATATTTAGAAAGAGAAGCTGTTGTATTTCTTGCCTGGATTTCTGGGGAACGGGTTGGAACCAAGACAGTCTAAAGTGCTTAATGTAAAAAAAAAAAGCTCAACGCCGGTTAACGTCAGTAGACTACAACCAATCATTATGAAAATTCATGTCTACTCATGCCCTCTTCAAATTCGGAAAATATCAAAACATTCGCCACTGTATTTTGGATTTTATTTGTATTGCTCCATAGGCGCTTTCATATTGAGGAAAACACTTATGCTTATATTCCAAATTATTGAGGTGATCATTTTGATATTTTCAGAGATTTATGTGGGCATCAGTAGAGATGTACATGTGAATTTTGGTGGCAGTTTTCTGACAGTTCCGCCCATACCTCCCCGATCAGCATTTTCTTCCAGAATATGTTCCCAGCAGGCCCACTAGTTGAGACGAGGCATTCTGATTAATATTGTTTGTGGAATATGAGTTCAGCAGCAAAATCCACCCACTTTTAGCCATCTCAGGGGGCGGCCATTTTGTCAATTCTTTTAACTGAAAATGACATCACAGATGCTCAGCTTCAGAAAACAGGTGAGCTGTGATTGGTCGTTACCTGAGCCCTGAGACAGAAGTGACAAAATGGCCGTCCCCAGAGATGGCTAAAAACGAGTGGATTAACACTTATTCCACAAACGTAATATTAACCAGAATGCCTTGTTTCAACTAGTGGGCCTGCATAGAACGTATTCTTGAAAAAAAAAATGTTTGGATTGACTTCCTCTTCAACTGCCATTGTTCTGCCACGGTGTTGTTGGCGCAAAGCCAGCATTTATACTTTGCCATGTGTGGCTTATTGCAACCAGGGGGAACTCAGGTGCAAACTAGACTCCACTGCCAAACCTTATGGCCGTGTTTGTGCTAGTTATATCATTTGCGTTACATCCTTTGTGAATAGGACATTAGGACGGCGCACACTGCTGTATAAATCAAGTGCACTTGAAGGTGCTATCAACAGCCGCAGTTCATTCTTTGTGAACTCAGCTCTGAGTTGTGGGGAGGTCACCGTTTCATACAGAGGACAACATATTGACCAGTGCAACCTGTAGAGGGCTTAAACATAACTTTGGAAATATAACTTTTGATTAAAACATATTGAATTTTTTGTCTGTAAAAGATTAAGGCATCTGTGGTTTGAACCTAAATTCAAGAAAATTCAACCTACATGTATATCTGGCAGTGCATAAGAGAAATATATCACTCTTACTTTTATGTAATTGAAAGAGACTTTACTCTGCCAGGGAGAAAGTGCCATCAACAAAAGCATTATGTGCCCTTAGCTGCTTTGCTCTTGAATAAATGTATTCAGGTTCTGATAGACCGTGAGTGCAATGCCAATATCCACTCTTACTTCTTTCAGTTCCTCCATTAATAAAAAGGGGGGGAAAAAGTTACAATGGTTTTACTTTTATCACATTGAAAATAAAGATGAAGATCCTTGGTCTTTGTCCTTAAAGAATGGACTAAATGTGTCTCCTTTTGGGACCTTTTTTTTCTGAAGCTGTCAAAAAGCCTCGGGAAACGGTAGCCTTGCCGGCCTTTGAAGCCTCACCACGTAAATAGATGATAGATAATTACAAAGATGGAAAAGATGGGCTTCCGACTAATCTTAGTCCGACTATTCTTTTAAGTTTCCCGTCAATCGTTTATCGCCAACAAAATGGGCGTCCGTCATAGACGGATAGACGGACAGGTCCGTCACATAGGCGGAATGACCAGCTCTGACTCTAACATTGTCTTCTGTCATTCGTAAGCAGAAAAAGGGCCCTATTTTGGTAGTCAGGCGCACGTGCGCTCATCGTAAAAGCTGGAACATCTTCAATATTCATGACATGGACACACGATCGGATGTTGAAGGCAATCTCCAAGTGCCCACTTTACAGCGGCCAACTCTACATCATCCACACATGGAGATCTTCTTGCAGTTCCTTTACTGTACTTAGCTCAGAGAGTCCGTTAGGCTTCCGCCATGTAGACCAGGGGTCCCCAACCACCGGGCCGCGGACCAGTACCGGACCGCATTCCACTTTGGCCGCACAGATGGAAGAAAGAAAAACAAAAGTACAGTACTTCCGGTTTATTTATTATCCGAGGCTGAAAAATATTTCATTTTGAAAAGTGACCGCATTCTCTCCGTTACATCCATCTATGACGGACTCTTAACGCATGTCAAGTTGTCAGCGTTGCGTAACGCTAATATTAAATGCACAAGCTAGCGCATGAGTAAAATAAACAGACATATTTGGAAAGTGTATGAACTGCTCCGTGGCGCGAAAAAGGTTGGCGACCTCTGATGTAGACCACGCTCCTCTCCTGTGCTGAATATAAAGGGAATGAGGGCAGCTGCTTCGATTGGCCGGGAATAAGTCAGCTGTGTTAAGTCCCTCAACAGCATAAACAACAAAAGTAAATGCCCATTGGCAGTGCAATCACTCTTTAGCGGGGAAGATGCACATTTTGTAGTTTTAGGAGAGACAAACAATAGTTCAGAATACATAACTGGAACATGTCACTTTGTTGATTTGTGTACAGGTTTAAGATTATTATAATATCTCATACCAGATTGTAAAGCTCATACAATTTTTGAGAATTCAACCAAAGTTGTTTATTTTTGTGATTTTTACAATGTACACAAAACACACAAGCCAGCAGGATTTACTTTGCATCCTTATTTTGTGAATGTCTTACTGAAAGATAAATAACATGAATTTGTGAATGTATCGCCCGTGGGCATTGATGAGATATACACTCCTCTGCCTCCTCCTCTACAATGTGTATCCAGTTGCACACTTTCCACAATCCATACTGCTCTGCACAAGGCATGGGAATTGTCGAGGGCGGGCATCGGGAGGATAGTACGGTACATAATGTCACATCAAAGGAAAAGTAGCTTTACTACTGAAAGCTTTTTGGTGTTGAAAACAGCGACAGCATGGCCTCATTTTTGAGAAATGCAGTTGATCTAGCAACACGTCTACTGCCCGGCACTGTATTATAATGTGTATCTAATATAAATGAGGATTGTAGAGGATATATGTTTGGCTGCAATACACACAATTCATTAAAATTGCTATTGGAAGTTGTTGCTTGGTTGCTTAATATTCTGATTGGGGGCCAAGCAAAGCAAAAGTTCACCCCCTTTGATTGTTACGGTGCACTCAGAATCACGTGATTGATGATTGAGAAGCTCTGAGCTTTTAGGGCTCTATTTTCGTACCCAGTGCAAGTCCAGCACGAGGCGCGGTCCAAATCTGTGCGGGTGCAAGCCTCATTTAGTGTGTGCCGCTTCTTTGGCTGCGAAACAAGTCGACTGTGTTGATACCCACAAGGACACGAACCGCTCATTTGTAACTGCGTCAAGCTGCCGGCATCTGTGAAAATACCAAAAATGTGGTGCTCTGCGTTCTTTGCCTTACATTTTGCTGGCTCTTTGTCGACATTGCATTGTTCAACAGTACAAAACACTTCCTTCGAGAGTGCCTTGAAAAGGGTTTTATTTATTTTATAAGTAATTGTTGAATTAGCTGACAGGTTAATTGATTTGGAGAATAGTCTGTGGATAATACTGGATCGTTACTATTACGGGCGCATAAATTAGTAATTGTGTATACAGTCATTTGTTATATATTGTCGCCTGGATGGTTACGTATCAACCTTCTGGATCAATTACTGTGCTGTTTAATGTAAAGAGTAGTCATTTATGATCCAGGATTGAGACTCCTCTTTATATATAGCAAGCTGAGACAGCTTTAGGAAAGATTTTAATCCATGAGACATTTTCTTCAGATTTCATCAAGTGTGTTTCTTGTATGGAGAGATTCTCTGCTTTTAATTTGAGAAATATTCGACAATGTTAATCTTAATTGTTAAAATTGTGAACAAATGACATTTCAATTCCATGAATAGATGATTGTATGTGACATACGATGAGTGTGTGCAGTACAGGCGTTTTATGTAAGCAGAGTACAAATGCATATAATGGCGACGAGTGTGTGCTTGGTGTGTGGAAAAAAAGCCAAGAGAGCAGAAAAGAAAAGATTAATACTTGTTCATTCAGTGCATGTAGGTGCGTGACTCACTGTTCTGATTTTTTTCTTGTCAATATCAGACTCAAGTTACTGATAATGGTTAAACACATCAACTGGGGAAATCATTTCGCAAATACAAAAGGCAGGCTTCTGACTTTGGGTTCACATATTAGCTGCCCGTTCACATACGCTTCCCTTTCTGCTGGTGGTTTTTCATCATGGGCTGCAAGACTTTAACCCTGGTTGACCATCGGTTCATTCCAAATGGTGTGCCTTTGAGCTCTCATCCCGTTGGTTTCGCAAATAGTTTTTGTTGGAAAGGTTCAAATTTGGCAATAATGGGATGTGGACGAGTTTACGGTCGGGGACACTCAGCCAATAAACAGAGTGAAAGGCGATGTTATTGGCGGTTTCTTTTGGGATCTTGAACACCGTCACCTTAAAGCTTTTAACTTGCGCCTCAGGGTTTTTCTGGTGCCTTCTCTGGGAAACATGAGAAAAAGAAGAAGCTGTCTGGCGTGCTTCTTTTTTGAATGTCCGGCATGTTATTTTCATGACTTTATTTTCTATCTCCACTGTGACCGTCTTTGTTGATTGTAGCCTCTTTAAGCCTTTTTCACTTGTCGTGCGTGAACTCCGAGCTGCTTTTGATCTTTTGGTGCAGCAAGCTCAAGGAGTAACAATTTCTTGTCTATAGAGTCTCGGGCCAACCAAGACGTAGATGGTGGATAAATGTTGACGAGTCGGCTGCTGGAATCTTCCATAATGAAATGACTGAAGTAACAATTGAAGAACTCCTTCAGTGGCTCCACAATGGTACTGGTATTGGTGGGGTTGATGAAAAAATCATTAAATGAATAAATAAATAAATAAAGTGGAAAAAAATACAAAAAAGGTTCTTGACAAAGAAAAAGAGTTGTGTACTGTTCTGTTTATGTCTTACATCAAGCAAGGTTTCACCATGCTTTTGTCTCTGGAATCTCACATCCTTTTGCAATGTTACAGCAGGCTCCTCTCTCCCTCCTAATTACCATACTTGTAATGATCTGCTTAACAACCACAGGCCGGTTTGAGTTCCACGCAGAGAATACTTTTTGTCCTGTTCGTGGAACTCGTACCGGCGGAAAATGAAAAATCGCACCCTGAGTGTGTGCAGGTGAAATGCTTCCTTGGTGTCTCGCGGCGCTTGAAAAACGTGCCGCTTCTCAAAGAAACCTAATTATGGACAAGAAAAAACATATGACAAGAACGCATTCATGGCAGCTGTGGCCAGTAGGGTGGCCAATGGGGTAACCATCCCCCACCCCCTCCATTACCTCCCCTGCAACAAAACAAAAGTGTGTAAACAAAACAACTCAACGTGACAGAATAAGTGACAGGCCTGAGCTTGGTCTCTGTGTGTTCAAGCCGTTTCCAAGTCATCATGGCTTCACTGGACAGTTGACAGCCACAAATTACACTGAGTGGGTTTTGTGCACATCAATCACTGTGGCGATAAACCCTTAATTCAAGTACGGCTCTTTTTTTTTTTCCCTTTAAGCAGCTTTCTTGTTGATAGCAGTTTAAGAGGCTTGCATTTTGTCATTTTTAGTTGCCGTTTGTCATTATTTATAGTCCTTCTCGAAATAACATTTCTTCAAATAGCGGCCACTCTAAATGACGAAAAAGAAGATATAACTGTAATTACTTCAAATTATCGAGTCCATTTCAAAGAGGAAACCGCTAAATCTATTTGAACTCCACTAAAATTCTGTCGTGCACAAAAACAGCAGCAAGCATTGGAAACAGATGAGTTAAAGCGTGTAGATTCGCTGTATTTTCAAAATCAGTTCTTTGTAGTAGTAGCAGTGTTACAAATAATATTACCTTATGTGGAGCATGCCAGTAGACTTTGACATGATCATACCACAGTGTGGTAGAGGGGTCTTTGCGCCCTTTCTGATTGTTTTTTTTTTTTCAACCAAAGTACTTAGTTAGATCATGTAGAGCGGTTACACATAAACAAAATTCTGTTGTGTTCTCCTCAAAACACAGGCAGAGGCCCAGGGCATCCACCTGAGGCAGGGCTTGATTTTTAATGGGCAGGAAAAGACATACGTGTACCAACAAGAAAAATGTAACGTGCAACAGTGCATGCGTATCGACAGCGAATGGACACATTTAACGTACGCGCCCGCGCCAACAATTGTTTTTCAAGGGGAATCAGCAACTCGTCCAGGCAGCAACAGTGCTATCCACGAAAATAACAGAATAGTATGGATTCATTTAACAGGTTAAAATTAATTGAATCTAAATAACTTTATTTCAGTTTAATATTGTGAAAAAAATGCCAGTTTGTATCTTCTGCATTGCAATGTCAACGTGTGATTTTACTGTTTTGATTCTGCTTTCAGAAGTTTTTAAACTCTGAAGTGTCCTAAAAAGCATTTATTTTTCAATTCTGCCTGAAGGGACCAACGTGACCCCATCTTGCAAATTAAATGTTACATTCCGTTGTCTATTTTAACTTCTCTAAAGAGCAAAGCAGATGAATTGTCTGAAATGACGTTAAGTTTTGGCAAATTACATAAAGTAAATAAAATAACATGAATGGATTGATGTGTTAGCTAATTGGATGTACGTACGTGTTTCTTACTGAGAGAAATACAAAATGTTTCATATTTTGATTGGAAATATTCTGTCTCATCTTGGTCCTCTTCCTCAGGTTCTTCCTTATCATTGCTTCTTCCTCTTCATTACGCATCCTGCACTTCTGACGCGTCCTCCCTTTCAGCTTCAAATTCAACCTCATCCTCACGTTTATAATTTTTTGCTCATCACATTTTCTTCAAGCACATCCTGGGCATCAGTAGCAGTCACAGTTTGCAACAGCGAAATATATTTAAAATTATACGAACAAACACAAAAAAAACCCCACACAAATTATGCATTACACAAATGAGAAAAAATGCGGAAGCACATGTGGCCATGACACTCTCAGTCACTTTCTTCCCACTCTGCATTCTGACGATGTTCTCCAGCTTGAATGCAGTTTGTCTGAATGTGCCATGTGATTGACTGGTGACAATCAAGGGTGTCTTGGATCAGCTGGGATAGATTCCAGCACTCTGCAGGGTAAGTGCTATCAAATGGCTGGCTGGCTGGAAAATTCCAATTCTGCAGTGGGCAACAGATGAATTAGCCTGTGGTCTGTATGTTAAAACCATGACCAGTTCTCATAATTTTCCTCCTCTTCGGACCGCAAATCCCCATCAGTTGATTCTCTCTCCTCATTATGTCAGCATTGTGCTTCTGATCGTTCGTCTCTACCACATGGTTCAACAATCCTTCCACCTCACTGTGCTGCCATTCTCAGTCTGACTAAAATGTCCCACAGTTGTTGAGAAAATACTTTTTTTTGTATTGGCCATTGCTTGACACATCATAGATGTGTATGTGCGTGTGTATGTGTGTGCGGACCTGTCATGAGAGGAGCGGGGGTCTTCATCTGTTGGAAATGAGTACGGTGTGACAATTATGCCCATTGCACCACTTAAGTTAATATATTCAGCCATAACTCATCATAATCAAATCAAATTATATGTAATATATCGTCGCTGTCCTGTGAAAAACACATCCGTCTATTTTTTCCCTTTTTTAAATGTTTACGTAAATGGGGTTTCCGCGTTTCAGAAAATCGCATTAATGTGGAAAAAAAAATGTCACAATCACAATATTAATCAGAATGCCTGGTTTCGACTAGTGGGCCTGAATAGAAAATACTCATTCAGTGCCAAGGACATATTTACATGTCTTGACATAAAAATATGTCTTTGGGATTGAATGAGTTAATCAATCAATATTTATTTAACTCATTCACTGCCAAGGACATATTTATTTGTCTTTTCACAGTCCGGCCATTGAATCCCAGGAATTTATTTACATCTTTTTCAAACGTTAAGGTAAAAGAGAATCTGAAATGGCTGGCACTTTATGAGTTAATAACAATGTAATTATAATTTAATACAGTTACACCCAGTCGCTGTAGCGTTTCCGCTTCAAATGCTGACATACATAGTGACGATGTTAGTCTTAATGACAGAGGTTCTATCAAGATGAGTAGAATGCATTTCCATCATGAACGAAAAAATCAGAGGCTTAACAATGATGAAGTAGATTATACTAAATGGTGTTTTGCTTAATTCTGTTTCATCCTCTACATTCATTTCATGTCAAAGGTTGTTGTGACAAATAGTAGTAAAGGGTATTCATACAATACCATCTGAATGAATCAATCTGCTTCTCCTGCCAGGTCGCGGACGGAGGGTGGACCAGCAAAAAATGGTCAAGTGCCCAGCTCTGGAAATTGAGTGCCAATTGAGTGCAGTGGAGTAATGTAGAGGATACTGTCATTTAAGTCAATTCGGAGAGCTATAATAGCACCATCATTTTTCATTATGTTAGCAGTAAGCTAGCAGACTTGCGAGACAAAATTACAATATTTGGTTTGGTTGAACATTTTTGGTGTTCACATATGTCGCCCAACGTTTAATTCCCTTTTGCAGTTTAACGGTAAGCTTCAAGTAGGAGTGACAGGAGTGCCACTTATTTTAAGAATGGAGAGACTGTTCTCATTTCCTCAACATGATAAAACATATAAAGAAAATCACTAAGTGCAATTCTTTGCGTTTGATTTCTTAAAGAAACATACATTTCTGACACCACTATTGCTACTGGAGCATGAAAGCTCATCTCTTTAGTGGGCACCATTATACACGCTTGCTGTCTCTTCACCACTGGCTGATTTGTGCTGATCAGTCAGCGGTTTCAATAAATCCCACCTTATTTACCAGAATTTCTGTCACACGCACACGACTTTTGAGCACACCACGCGAATTTTGACCTGTATGTCAATTTGACTGGATGAACTGCTCTGTGTGAGTGCAACCACTTTCATGGCCATAAACATTCCTTCTTTATGAACCAGTTATAGTATATGAACAGACTGTATAGCTCTTGTGAAAGCCTCTTGTGGTTTTGATAATGTGAAGGATGAAATTTGTCTCAGCTTGACGGCCAACCTCAACTCTAAACGAGTTTCTCTTCTTGTGTCGCATTTCTTACGTATAATGTAACTACTCTGTGAATGTGGCTCTATAGTAAAAGTGAATACATAGAAATAGTTCCTAGTTGTCCCCCGCCCGCCCCCCTACACACACACACAATAGATACGTTTCACCAGCAGAGGGTGCTTAGAACCTTGCATATCAGAGCAGAGGCTGACTACCATCAAAGAAGAATTTGGGGTCAAAAATGGACCAATAAACAAATTGGCTCAATTTGACCCACTTTCTTGCATTGTTTTGTACAGAACAGCCCATTTTGGGGGTTGTTTTCTGCAAAGAACAACCAAGAAAGTTGGGTCAATTAACCCAAGTTGTGGATCAGTCCATTTTTGACCCCAAATTGTGTTATTTTTAACCCAACTTTTTTTAGAGTGCAAGCTGCGCACTGAGAACACTGTCTGAATAACATTATTGTGCCCTGACAGGTAAAAGGTGCTGCTGATTAAAAAAACTAATATGTTGCACGACAGATGAGTTGGCCCATCATTCTCGTCCGTGTAACATGAAGTAAATCAATCAGTGATGAATTTGCAGCATTTTTCCCATGGGTGTAGGGTGCAGGATGTAGACGCTGCAAACTACAGTCCAGAATAACACATTTATCACAAATAAATGTTTCAGATTATTAAATCTCTCTTCAAAATGGTATTAGGAAAACTTTCTGCTAATACAACTAATGTGTCTGGAAAATCTAAAAAAAAAGAGTGTATTTGAAATCATAGCTTCAGAAAAGACAAAAGAACTATATTCAAATATTATGGGAATGGGAATTGGTTATGTAATTCTTGTTAGATCACATTATTCGTATTATTACGATCCTTATTATTATGAACTTGTTTTAATTTCTTATCTCAGGGTGTGCACGCATTAAGCAGTCGTCCCTTACCAAGCGGGCACATTATGATAGCAGGAGGATAGAGCCAAGCTGCATGTTTACAAACCAATGAGCAATGTCACCAGTCATGTGCTATAATCCAGTTAAACAAGTCACCTTCCTGTTCTTAAATAAGCGCATGAAGGAAATCTGCGCCATTATTTACATTTCAACATGTAATATGAATCTGCCAGCACCTGCAGTTTGAAATCGTAGATGACCAGTTAACGAGCTCCTCGTCAACTGTAAGAAATGACTATCAAATATCTGTGAGAATTTCCTCTGACCCAGCAGAGAGCTTTCATGATTTTTTTCCTTATAAACATGATTGTCGACATGCTTTATAAAATGATCTGAGCCGCTCATTTGTGCAGTATTTTCATTTAAGACCAAAAGTGCACAAAGCAAGCCAAACATAACTCGCCCACTTTCCGAGCAAGAAGAATCAAGAAAGGCCTGCAGACGTGATGATGCAGAGATTAGGTGCCTAAAACGATGACTCAGGCCTTCAGGAAAGGAAACTCCCTCTGACTAAATGCGCGTTACTTCAACTCCTCACACCCAAATATAATGGAGAAGTATCGTGTTCTTCATAATTTGTTTTCTCAAGCACTCAAGCACCGAAGGTGTTTCACAGTTTTTAACGCATTTCTAATGCGTTGTGAGATAGCACACATGGTGGAATAGCACAACTGCACTCATTTCCATTTCAAATGATTTAAGAATCCAGCGTCGCAATTATACGTTTGAATGCTTACTTGGTTAATGAAGCGCTTCATTAAAACGCAACAATGGGGATCTCATTTCCTCCCCCTTTTCTCATTAATTCAGTTAAAATTCAAATATGATCCCAAAGTATAGATAAGAAAATGTCACGAGTCATTTTGTAATTAAATGACACATATTAGGATATAATAAGCAAGATAGTCTGTTGTCATCTATTGGTCACATTTTATTTAGCTGACCATCTTAAAACTACAAAGAATTATTTTAGTTCCTTGAAAAAGAAGCGAAAAGAGGTTGCTTCCTTGCTGCGTGATTCTGATCCTGTTTAGCTCCTGCCTGACTGATTAGTCCAACTTTTCAGTGATTGAGACGCATCTGAGACACTGCGTGTGTAATCAGTGGATGGTCTCTCAAGTCAGTCAGTGTAACAACACCACTGACTCGTTGCAGTGTGTCTCAGTGTGAATCGTTAATCTATGGCTTACTATCAAAAAAGCTACTTCACAACTATGTTATGAAAATAAAATCAAACACAAGTAATATTAAACATTGTATTTCAATGATTTTAACAATTACAAACTAGTACCTAATTCATCATCTCAGAAAAGTTGGAGAAAAAAAAATCACTTTTATCAATAATTGATTTTTAGCAGATTGTAATTAGTCTGTTTTTTGGGTGATCCACAGCAAGTCCAAGTCCAGTTTATTTATTATGCAAGTCTGGAAAATATTTTATTTTGAAAAGTGACCGGGTTCTCTCCGTCATGTCCCGTCTATGATGGACTCTTGACACATATCAAGATAATGCGGTAATTGTCTGGGCAGCGTAACGCTAGC
Organism: Filicampus tigris; assembly: GCF_054856515.1. NCBI lineage: Eukaryota > Metazoa > Chordata > Actinopteri > Syngnathiformes > Syngnathidae > Filicampus > Filicampus tigris. The sequence goes on along the minus strand of NC_141227.1, from coordinate 13,657,547 downwards.
ATTGAACCCCCAAGCTAGCAAAATAATTAAAAAAATAAAACAGACCACGCTCGAAGCCAGTGCTGTACAATATGCGGCGAGTGGCTCTTGATTTAACGTTATGCACTGAACAAGTGTACTTGATTTTTTTGTTGGACATGATTAAAGTGTGGTAAATGAACACATCAGTTTACCACATTTTAATCATGTGCAACCAATGTTGTTGTTATCGTTTTGGCTTTTTTTGGCCACAGCGAATCAAGTGCATGCACGATTTGCATCATTGATTTGGCAAAGCATTTTTACGCCGGATGCCCTTCCTGTGTATATGTTCGAATTAAGTAAATCCAAAGAATTTTTTTTTCAGTGAGATATACATTTTCACTCAGTTTATGTGTTCTGTGGTGCCTTATTTTGACGCATTTCAGCACAGCACAACGCGTCAGTTGGTACTTGACCCGGTTAGAGACGATCACAGGGACGCACGAAAACCCATTTCTGTCCTTGCTTAGTCCGTCCTTTTTAAAAATCTTCTCATCCTCTGGCCTCCCTCCCCAAAATGGACGTCCGTCAGGGGACAGACAGTTCCGTCGCCGAACGCCCAGGTCTGATTAAAGGGTTGTTACCCCTGTTATGGTGTTGGTGCTGCTAGTGAAGATACATAAAAAACACATTAGATTTGTGTTTGTTGCTGTAACATTTTATTAATCTGTGCCCCCAAACAGACCATGTCATGCTCCATCTTGGCAGTGTAATCGGGGGGAATGGAGTGAAATTCCTGAGTTACGCTGATGACAAGCAGCATAAATCCCCATGTTCAAGTCCAATGCATAAAAATCAAATCAAATCAAATCAAATCAAATCCTGGATGGCAGAGAACTATCTCCATCTTAATCAGGACAAAACTGAAGTTTTAGTCATCTGTTCTGAGATCCAGAGAAACTTTTGACTAAATGAAAAGTGTTATCTTCAAAGCTATCCTCACAGATGAAAAACCTGGGTATTTTTAAGTAGACTTCGAGCTCACTTTTATTCCACACATTGAAAGTAACAATGTTTTTACTTAAAGAACATTACCAGAGTCTGCCCCATTCTATCACGGGCCAAAACGTAGACGCTAATACATGCATGCTTTTACCACCAGCCAAATTGATTCTTGTAATGCCCTGCTTTCTGGTCTTCTCAAATAGTGTATTTAAGGTTTAGAATTATTACACTATTAAGCAGCCTTAAAGGGACACTTGGGTGAGCTTAACATTGGCACTTATATAATAGGTTTGCATGTAAAAACGACATTAGTACCAAAATGCCCACCTCAAAAGACTGTAGTGATTTAAGGTCTTTTTTTGTGATTAGGTTTATGACAAATTTCCTCGCCCCTTTTTGGGGCGTGGCTTATGTTATGTTTTCGGTCTCAGCTATCCACGTCACGTCAGGGACGTGGTAACATTGCTCGCTTTGTCAGTTCTGTTGTCTAAAACGGCGACCGATCGCCACCAAAATGCAAATGTGCATTACCACTCTTGTCCACTTCAACCTGTGAAATTATAAAAGTGTTCTGCACAATAGTTTGGATTTATTGACATAAAACGTGATATCATCATGATCACCTCCACAAAATCAAAAATACCGTGGCGATTGCTCCTCCACTTTCACAAGCTGAAGCGGACAAGAGTACGAATGCGCACACGAACCCCGACTGGTTATATTTCTGACATTTAGCTATGCTAAACTAGTGTCATCTCTCAGGAGGGAGACGGCGGCTTGCAGATTGGCAGATAGGAGCTTTACGCTTTACGGAGCTCTTTCCTCCTAATAGCAACAACTAGCTTCAGGTCGTTAAAACAAAAGGTGTTAGCACAACAACATTAGCTCCTTACTCTGCTTCCAGCTTGCGTCGATCTTCAAATCGCGGGGTTTCTTCCCAAGGCGTCGTGTGCTTTGTCAGACACAGAGCCGCCAGGGAGTGAGTTAAATAAGCCCTTATCGAACAAGCGTCAATGTTCAGCGAACAAAAAGGTTCCAGTAAGGCTGACTCCACAATCGAGTGTGGCCGAACTGAAGTGGAAATGAGACGTGCACATTTATTTGGATGAGGAATGGCCCCATTTTCTCGGCCGACAACACGGCGTCCAATTTGGAGCGTACCTTTTCGGCTGTTTACGTTCCAAATTGGACGCCGTGTTGTCGGCCGAGAAAATGGGGCCATTCCTCATCCAAATAAATTTGCACGTCTCATTTCCACTTCAGTCTCTGTAAATATCCTGACTGGTGTTAAATGCCTCGCTCGTCCTAACCGTGATCAGCAAAGAAGCAGTGTTTTGTTTTTTTGGTTGTTTTTTTTTAAGCAAAGAAGCTGTGTGCGCTGGTCCCAGGCTATGTAGCTCTGCTCACTTCCACATTTCCTCATTCTCATATAAATCAACCACGGCGAGGTTAATCCTTTTGATATGTTGAAGTGGGCATTAGTAGAGATGTCCGCATAAATTTTGATGCCAATTGATCGCCGTTTTTGGACGTTATGAGCAATGAAAGTACAATGATTTCCAAAGGAGAGTTTGTAATCGGTTACTCCCGTGACTCCGGCCGAACAGGCATAGAACGCTAGGGGGCGTGGCCATTCTCCTCATTAACAAGGGGCGTTATTCATGGAGTCACTTATTTCCTAATTTCTCCCAAATGTATTGAGAAAATAGAAAATGACAACTCTTTTCATTTTCCTGATCAAAAAATATATAAAATAAACTTGTTAGTGAAAACATGGCCATCCCGGCCCCACCGTCCCTTTAAGAAGAAAAGAAGGTGGAAGCAAATTACACTAATTGTTAAAGCACTGCATTGGCTCACCTTGTGCTTTACGACAGATTTTATTATGGTTCTCCTACTGATTTTTAAGTGTGTTAATGGACTGGGGCCTCCCTATATTTCAGAGTTCTTTTTACCACACGAACCCTCATAATCCCTGATGTCCTCTTGCTGTGGCCTATAAGACATTTACGGCGAGTCATAGTAACAACATCCTTCTGTGGAACAGACTGGCTTTGCACCAGAGGGCTGCAGAGAACATTCATTTTTTTAAAGAGTACCTTTTGAAGTTGTCTTTTAATGAATATTTAATCATTTTATTCACTTATTTTAAACTCTCATTTTATTTTGGGGGTTTTGATACTATTAATTGTATTTTATCTTAATGCTGTTTTTAGAATTTCAAGTCTGTTATCTACTGTATGTTTTAAATCATTTGAGATTTTAAGGATTATATTCCATGCTTTTAAGGACTATTTTAGTATATGTCCGTGTTTCCTCAGACGGAGCCCTCTGTGATTAGAGTTGTGATGGACCATGCCCCATGGCTCTTTGAGGTGTTTTTTTTTCTCACTTGGGTGCTCTGTAACCAGCTGGTTATGACAGGACATTAGATCATTCTTTATTATCCTGTGTGTGGTGTGCGTGCATGCGTGTGTGCGCGCGTGTCTTTGTGTGTGGAGGAATGGTGAAAGAGGAATGTTTTTAATTTTGTAAAGCGCTTTGAGTTGGTTTTGTTGGTATGAAAGGTGTTTCATAAATAACAATTAATTGATTGATTGATATCACATCATGCATTTGTATCATTCGTCATTGTATCATCCACAACCTGGTCATTTAGAATTTGAGTAACATTCAAATTACATGCATTAAGACACAAATTGGTAGTGAGTCGAACTCGGATACGAGGGGGCGTGGAAAAGTGACCAGCAGAATTTTTGGGATCAGATTGAATGTCAGAATATTGTTGAGGCATTGTTAGACTTGAATGTGATGTGGAACTCAGTATGTGTGAAATATGTATGGTAGGTGGTGAGTGCACCTTTGTAAATTAGATGCCGCCGAGGTCTGTGTAAGGGTATGAGAATAATTGGCCATGCAGCTATCCATCCATTTTCTGAACCACTTATCCTCACCAGTTAATGAACAAAAAATGAAACTGTTAAGCAGGACAGTCCATAAAGCTCATGAATCTCGGCAGTGCATTAACACCTCTGTCATTACATTGCTGCCAGCCTCTCACGCAGTCATGACTACAAACCATGGGAGTTAGCCCCAGAGCACAACTCTGGAGAAATGTCTCCCCAGCTAGAAACCATGCAGCCGATCCTAGTCAAAAAAAATGTATTTACAGCACCTAACAGGCTCAAAAACTAACCCTGGTTCTACTTTTGGCCACAGTGTATCATTGGAAAAGAAAAAAAACTTTTTTAGAGCTAGAAGCAGCAGTCAAAATGCGCCATTGTACACGCTGGTTTAATATACTGTATAGTTTCCAAATAAATGAATTTAAAGCTTTTTAAAGCTCATGAGGCACCGTATGGTGTAGTGGGTTGTTATGTTGGCATTGGTGTGCTAAGTTTAATACATGAGTTCAAATGCTGCACTCAAAAGAATCTCCATCTTTTCACTTAAGAATGACAATCAAGCAGAGGTGGGCATTTTACTCAAATTTGCTAGTCCGTCATCCACCAGCGGCCAGTGTACCCATCTGTCATTCGTCAGACCGTCATTTTTCATGACGAACTGAATTGTAATTGTCAGTCCGTCAATCCGTCGGTCAGTCTGTCATTTAAATCCACCAGTTAGTCCGTCAGAAGTCAGTTAGTCCATCAGTCAGTCCCCCCAAAAAACACCAGAAAAACTGGTATTCGCGCATATGATGACGGACATATGGTGCGTTAATGATGGACGCAGTTAGTGACGATTACATTGACGGATGAAAATCCACTTCCGTCGATCGTCAGCAGAACGGGTGTTCATCAGTCTGATGGAATGCCCACCTCTGCAATTAAGAATGTTTTCAAATAAGGTTAATCTTCAAAGTGACTTCTCATATGTTAAAAGATGAAAGACACAAATGTGTCCGTTTTAATTTTTTATTTTTAATTATTAAAAAAAAAATAGGACAATTTTTTATACTAAATCTAATCCATCATAATTTGTTTGAGGTTAGTTTTACTTCAAAAATTAGTATTGATTATTCAATCCATGCCTTGATTCTCTCTTTTACCATATGCATGTATGAAGATGACTTACTAAGATTATTTTTGCAGTGAGGTCAGCAGGTGTTTTTTTTCCCCCCATCAGCCTGTGGGGGTGCTGCCATTATTTAGCCGAATGCTATTTAATGCCTCTGAAAGTTGACATGCAAACCAGGATTGACCTGAGAAATGCTTGAGGGCTGGTTGTGGAGTCACAGAGACTGGATGAGATCCAAACAGGAAAACAAACATTCCTCCAAGAACATTGGAGCCTTATGGGGACTTTTTGACTCTTGTCATTTGCAACATGAGAGGCCATTGGAAAATGCAATATGCGACACATATTCACCAAGCTATTGAGTGAATAATCAACAGACATCCATCTGACCTCTTGGTGTGTTGAGCCCTAAAGGGAGTACTTACTTACAGTCTTGGGTAATTGAAGCTTTCACCCCTCCACACACACTTACACACCCCTGGTGCAGGAATGCAGATGTTACACAATGGAACAATTTCTCAAGAGCCTTTTTCAGTGCTGACCCCACCAAGTAATAAGTGCAACTACTTTGCATTTATGGCATCATATTCTTCTCTCGAAATACATCCGACAAAGCTTTTGTTAAAGCCTTTAGCATTCAAAACGAGTTACATTCCCAGGCACAGCTTTGACCTTAGCATGTCAAACGTCATTGTACATCAGTGATTGCAAAAAGGCATCATTCTGCTCGGTGAAGAAATTCAAAACTTAAAATCAAAATTGCGCATCACAGCCTCACTTTTCTCACAGCTTCATAGCACATTCATCACAGCCTTTCTGTGTCCTGTCTTCATTGTGATTTGTGCAGGGTGCTGAACTTTGTCCCTAAAAGAGAGGAGAGGAGAGCAGAGGAGAGGAACGGAGGAAGAGGCGTGGCTAAAAGTCTCAAACAGGTTTACGGTTGTGAGCAAGTTTCCAAGCAGACCGACCATTTGCATGTCAAAACTGGAACTCGCACTCTCAGCCAGCACACTGCTTATCATGTTCAGACACCTCCTTGTCTCTGTGGCTTCCAGCTGGGGGACAGTATTCTCCGCAAATCCTGAAAATAATTACTATGCAGATGCCTGTAGATAAGCCTCATTGGGATATGTTTGGGAGCAGTCAACAGGATTTTCACACTTCAAATGTAAGTTACGGTCTTATTATTCTCTGGGTGATGTTTGTACTGTGACAGTAATAAATAAGCTCTAAAAGATGTGCAGCGACACACTTAATTCATCTCCTTGGGGCTTATACATTGGAATAAGGTCTTGACCGCAATAATGCACATACAATTATTTTCAACTGGATCACAGGTCTTGTAGGTGATACTTTATTTAAAAAATAAATAAATAAATATATATATATATATATATATATATATATATACACACACACACACAGGCTGATCACAGACAAATTAGACACATTTTTTCTGCCCCACTCATTAGCCATTAAAGAGTTTAAAAAATATATATTTGATAGAAATATATTAATGTTACTTAAAATACCTGTTTTACCTGTCAGGATTTTTTTCATGAAGCAAGGGTTGACCTTGAAACAGATTAATTACATTTCAGCATCAAATGTGGTTTTCACAATAATTTGTGGTGTTAATTTGACAATAAGAGAGCACACACCCACAATTTGTGACATCACAGCATTGTTTATAGGGTGGGCCAGTGAGCCTCCCGTCAGAGAACGTGAAATAACTGGGCCCACCCCAAACTCAAAATGTCTTATTGCTTTTGTTTTTTTTTTCCTTGTCATATGGTTGTGGCCAGGTATGCAGAGATACATAGATCGATTTAAAAATAGATAAATTCTGGGATATCACTTGCCTTTCATAATATTTAAAGATACATTTACTTAATAATTATTTTTAGTTAGTAAATCAAAATATCACATCCAGTTTCTTCAAGAAAAAATGCTCAGTGAACTAATTTTGTCCGAGGGTCAAAATGTCATCAACATATACTGTACCTTCATTAACACTAAACACAATGTTTAAAACATCAAATGTAAAAACAGAAGAAAAAAAATAAAGCCGAAATACTGACCTTCAAACTTTTTGGTTGTTTTGTCTGTAGGTTACTGTTTAATTAATCAAATACTCATCATTTTTGGTTGTCAATTGTTCAATTCTGGAAGGTCCACTGTTCTCATATTTAACATATTCACAATAACTTTCTTCAGTAACTGCAAATCCTATGAAAGAGCTTGAATGGTCCAACGTTGTCATGAGCCTGTTAGCACTAGCATCATCTGGACCAGCCCACAGAAATACATACGTTGAATAAGCATAGACATGCTTTCTCCAATTTCTAGACAAACAGCGCATCGTACCCCCCCCCCCCCCCAAAAAAAATTGTTTTCTTTTTCTTTTTTGCTGCTCCTCCCCTGATATCATCCTCCCAGCGATAGGCACATTGTGAGACCACCAACTTTTCCAGTGAAGGCATAGATACATGATATCTTAATACTGAATTGTAAAAATATTCATAAATTAATTGGCTGTTATAGCTAGGGCTAGAGTCGAATGTCTTTGGTCTTTGAAGGAAAATGATTAGACATCATTATTATTCAGAGCTTCAATCATGAATTGCACATTTCGAAACATGTGGGCTAAATATAATTTACTTGCTTAATTGTGTCTATTGACTCACTCTCTTCAGACATGCACCTCATTAAAAGTCTGACGGAGTTATTAACTCCATTCCGTTGTTGACGACCAGACGTTCGAAGTATTGTTGAATCGCGTAGTCTCCTTGGTGTGGTGTCATTCATTGATTGAACATGACTTCGAATGAAGGGGTAAAGTCATTACTTTGGCCCCACGGGCCCTCGGCGTACGTCACCTGGTTAACAGGTTCCAATTGTCTTAATGATGAGGGCGTTACCATGAGTCACATTTTCAACCCACAAACAGAACAAGGTCAACACTTACTGCAATAGGAGCGGTTTAATGACAAATGTTCACACTGTTGGGTCTTGGTTAGTAAAAATAGACCAAACATTAACTATAGGTGGTTAGTGTTAAAGTAGTACATGAACAGAGCAGTGACCATGATGTTATCAGTGACTTGTATCTAACCTTCATATCACTTGTTCACATTTCCTGTTTTACTCCTTGGGAGTTTTCAAACCATCAAGCTCGTTAGATTGTTTTCCGGAAGCTGTAATTACAGCATGATTACAGGCTGGTTGTATTTACATTTTGATCACGAACAGAATAGTTTCAGAGAGAAATTCCTGCTGTTCGCTCAGAAATATCGAAGGCAATAAAAATGTAAAATGTTTTCAATGAACTTATGATAAAAAAAAAAAAAAAGAAAAGCAGGGTGTGTCTGGATCAATTGTGATTACATTTCCTTCTGATGATTCATGAGTTCTCAGGGATTAAAACTCCCATTAAAAAGTTCCCTCATGTATATATTACTATACTTACTCATTTACTTATTTTTTATTTTGTGTTTTACGCAACAGTTCCAAGGGAGGATGACTGGAACAATGGACTCGGCTCAATTTTCTTCGCTGTCATCCTTAAGGGGGGAGCATGCATCAGGGGATTACATGCAAGCCCACTACAAGGAGTCTTATCGTCTGGCCATTGATTGCCTTCTAAGCGGCGGCAGGGACAGCTACACAAAGTTCCTCAAAGAAGAAGGCATCGGAAGCTTCCTGTCTGATGAAGAGCTTGCCTTCATTACGTCCAACGCCAAAGAGCCCCCACCTCAGACGCATGTAGAAGAAATCAATAGCCCCACGGACAGCCAATCATCCTCTGGGACGTATTGGCCTGTCCACTCGGATGTGGATGCTCCCGCTTTGGAAATGGGATGGCCTGAGGTCATATACGAAAATCTGCAGACCAAAATAGATCTTCTCTATCACCCCCCGAGACAAAACAGCCCTACCATTAAAGAAGTGATTCTGAAACACATCCGGGATGCGAGAAAGGTAAAACACTGTCGGACGATTTGATATGACAAGTGTGTTCTGTTCAAGTGTGCCACGCTCTTCTTGAGGCTCTGAGGGCAGCGCGGGGCTCACACCTCCAGCATGCATTGGCAGGGAGTGTCTGCTGACATTTTCATGGCCCATATCCAGTTTGACAACTTCTCTCATCGAGTGTGGGAACATGTTGCTACTACTACTACATTAACTCCTTCACATAATGAGGATGACTCACAAGTGGTCACCAGTTTGTATTCTGTTACATGCAGACATGCACACAGCTGCACCCCTTTTTGACTCGCAAAACATTGAAGGAAAAATGGAGTCCTTTAATTTCCTATTCACTCCAGTCGTTGGCGTTTATTAAATTAGAGGGGCAACAATTGTCACGTGGGACGCGACGGCTGGAATGACTGACGGCATTTTCCAAGCAAAGCTCGCCCGCAGAAAGCGCTAAATAAATGAATTACAATTACTGTATAGAGCAACATAGGCTAAAATGACTTATTTGTGTTACTTCATTTGAATTTGTGCTTTGAACTTCATTGACAGTGAACATGAAAGAAGTGCATAATGTGTCACTGTGAAAGAAAAAAAAATACATAATGCTGTGTGGATAACTGGTGATTAGAATGTCTGCCTCATATTGCCCTGAGCTCAATTTTTGGCCTGGCATTTCAGTGTGGATGTAAATATGAATGTATGTAAAATGAGGCTTCAAAATCATGATAAAATCATCGAATTTTCTCCCTTCTCAGGCGCAGCGGGGGTGAATGAATCCACGCCTTGCTCAACTGTCAATCAAATACTACTAATAGTCCTGGAAAAATGGATGCTACCAGAGCTGGGCATTTTATTAACTTTTCCCAGTCTGTTTATCACCTTCCGCCCTCCGTCTATCCGCCTTTTTCTCCGTCCGGACCAAATAGTAATTGGTTATAGGCCCTAGGTCCTCCTATCGTTTTAAATGGGCTTCCGTTAGCGTTTCCTTCTACCAACTTCGATCCAGGCTGCACAAGATTTGAAATGAACGACTCACCGCTTCATGGAAGCATCACCGCAGCCGGACTTAATGTGTCTCCTTTAAGGACCCTGAAGCTCTCAAAAAGCCTCAGAAACTGAAACCTCGCCACGGCCACTGAAGCTTCACCGCGGAAATAGACGATAGGCGATGACATAGATGGAAAAATGGCCTTCCGACTATGCTTAGTCCGTTTATTTTTTTTAAGGCTCCCGTCTTTCGTTTACCGCCTACAAAATGAACGTCCGTCCGGTCTGTCGGCGGGATGCCCAGCCCTGGACGCTACTCTGTCCACCAAACTTTTTTGCCTGCATATAACCACATGCTGCTAAAATATATGCCTTTCAGCCTCCGGGGGCTGGAATATATCCCGATGGCTTTCCCACGCTGCGAGGCGCTCTAAAATAACCATGATGGCTCTAAGCCCCTGGCCACATGTTGGCTGTCAAGTCAGAAATCCTCCCCATGCCCCTTCTCATTTTTGCCATTTTTCTGTGTATGATGTGCGCACACTCATGGCCAACAACGAAGTGCTCTAATTCGGCCATGCATTCAGCCTATAGGAAGGGAAGGTGCACGTTCGGGGGTGTAGTATAGCTAGTTAGATAACTGCAACTCATGCTGGACTTCATGTGTATGTAATGTATTTCGAAAAAATCCCTGATTTAACTTTGCTGCATCTTAAAGATATATTACAATACATGTTAAGATGAACTGAAACAATTGCACACAACATTATGGAGTGAGTGCAGAGGGCACTGTGATTTGAATCGGGTTCTCCACGTTGGTTTGTTGATTTTTAAAACGGTGCAGAGAACTCTTAACTGAGAAATGTTGACATGCCTTGCTAGGTGATGGTATTTTTCTTGGCCAAAATAGTTAGCAGTGGGGTACAAAAAGTCTCAGAGGTTGTCTTTATTGTCTGTACAGCTGCAATGGTGTGTCTATGAGCTATGAGATAATTACAGCTACGGGAAACGAATGTGTATTTGAAGGTCTTTTGAGTACGTGGATGCTTCACTCATCTCCAGGGTCAGTCGCACATGAGCATCCTGAACTGTCCATCGTGCCAATGTCTATTTGTTCACTTTATCATTGTAGGTCATCGCCGTTGTGATGGATATGTTCACTGATGTTGATATACTGAAAGAGACTGTTGACGCCTCCATTCGGGGAGTTCCTGTCTATGTGCTTTTGGATGATTTCCATTGGAAACATTTCCTCACAGCAGCTGAGAATCAGGATGTAAAACTACAACAACTCAGAGTAAGTGACTCCTCGAACGTCACTGCATGGTTACTTGCGCTGTCCTATCACGTCTTTTTCTCTCATGAGCTTTGACTATAATATCTTCCTTGTTTTTGTTCAGTCCTTGTCAGAGTTTTTTATGTGAGACCTTGTCATTTGCTCTTCTTATGTTCTTGGCCAGTGCCCTTGTCATTATCTTCAAGTGCCCTCAGGGATGTCCCATTAAAAGATACTCAGACACATACACAAGCCTTCTTAGTGTGCTGTGAAAAAAAAAAAAAAAAAAGATTATTAAAGGCTGTCAAGACTACCCTGAAAAGAATAATTTTAACAGCACACTACTAGAGTAAAAGTATAAAAGTCCTAATGTTAAGAGAATAAAGTCATATAAAAAAAAGCCAGTTCAAAGTTCATCTTATGAGAATAGCGGTGTTCTTATGAGAACAAAGTTGTAAAGGTACATATTTTTCAACAAAAAGAAATGCCGTAATCTTCTTCTCCATGTTTTTTTATGGAATAAATCATACCTTTAAGAAATTGCGCAATCTTTTTAGTATAAAGTCACAATGTTAGAAAAGTTGCATCAGTAAAGAAAACAAAAGAAAATGTTTGTACTCGTAAGAGAATAATCTCAAAATTATGTGGCTAGCATTTGCAAAATGACAAGAAAAAGTTAGTTTAACCAGTTGTAATATTATGAGTTTTTTTTTTTTTTTTTTTTTTTTTTAAGAAAAAAAAACCTAATCTTGGGATATTAAGTGAAGTGTGTGTGTGTTTGATGTTTTTGCTTTATACCTTTTATGGTATCCAAAAACATATGATTTATCAAAGGTTTGTAATGTACCTTTAAAATGTACCTTTGTTACATCTCGGCTAGATTGCTGCAATGCATTTTATTTCGGAGTCAGCCAGTCCTCCCTCAAACGTCTCCAGTTGGTCCAAAATTCTGCTGCCCGCCTACTAACTGGAGCTCGGAGGACGGAGCACATAACACCAATCCTGGCCTCCCTTCACTGGCTCCCAGTGGGTTCAATTTAAGATTCTCTTATTTGTCTATGTCATTAAATGGCCTGGCCCCGGCGTACCTCTCTGAGCTCCTCCACTCCTACACACCTTCCCGCAGCCTCAGGTCTGCGGACCAGGCGCTGCTCGAGGTGCCGAGGACCAAGAGGAGCCTCAGAGGGGATCGAGCCTTTTCAACTGCTGGTCCTTCCCTCTGGAATGACCTCCCATTGGTTGTTAGGCAAGCCCCCTCTCTGTCCATTTTTAAAACCCGGTTGAAGACACATTTCTTTTCTCTGGCTTTTGATCAGACCTGAAATTTTCAGCTCTTTTCCAGTGTCAATTGTATATGGTGTTTTATGTCAATTTATTGGCTTCATTATTTATATTTTATTTATATTTATATATTATTTATGTCTATATTTATCAATACATGTATCAAAGCCTTTTATTGTTTTTGTTCTATTTATTGTATTGTTTGTAAAGTGCTTTGTTACAGCTCTAGCTGTTATGAAATACGCTATAGAAATAAAATTGTATTGTATTGTAAAATCAGTGAATGAAAACTGAAAGCAAATATAGCGGATGAGGGAATTCTTACCCCATGTGCTCCTCAGAGTGATATTATTCATTCATGGTCGGAGTGGTCTAAAAAATACATAGTGTAGCATTGATCAGCAGATGGAGTTGTCGCAAAGATGATGCTCAAACCACCATCTCTCAAATTTAATCTCCAACTGAGACAAATGATTTTCGACCATTACATGATATGCTTTGCCATATCCATCTTGCGAAGAGAAAATAAGATTCTCTGCATGCTGTGTTTACACAGGCAGGCACAATAAAACCTGCATGGAGTACGCCTCTCTGTGAGCATATCCACTTTGGTTCTTTGCTTGTGTGCCAATTGTATAGACAGAAATTAAAGGGGAGTCTCCCCAAACATATTTTTTTCCAGAATATGTTCTATGCAGGCCCACTAGTTGAGACAAGGCATTCTGATTAATACTGAGTTTGTGGAATATGGGTTAAGCAGCAAAATGCACCAGCTTTTGGCCTTCTCAGGGGGCAGCCATTTTGTCACTTCTGTCGACTGAAAATGACATCACAGATGCTCAGGGCTCAGATAACGACCAATCATGGCTCAGCCTTAGAAATCAGGTGAGCTGTGATTGGTCGTTGCTTGAGCCCTGAGTAATTGTGATGTCATTTTCAGTCGACAGCAAGTGGCAAAATGGCCGCCCCCTGAAATGGCAAAAAACGTTTGTATTAACTCTTATTCCACAAACGCAATATTTATCAGAATGTCTTGTTTCAACAGTGGGCGTGCAGAGAACATATTCCTGATAAAGAATATGCTTGGGTTGACTTCTACTAAAAGATTGTTATAACCGGGTAGCCCCTTGCATTAATATGAGATGGAAACTGCGCTGAATCTGTCCGGTTGTGAGGGGATCTTTTTTACACAGCCCTATTTAGATCACACTGCACATTTTTAATGTGAATCATTTCCATGAAGCCATTTCATTTTTGTTGTTGTTGAGTTCGATGTACTGCACTGTTTGCTCAAGCAGTGTTAGAATGTATAAAATTGACTTTACATTGCTTTTAAATTGCCAGGTTTAAAGCATTGGCACTGACAACAAAGATAATTATAGAGTAATTCAACATTTTACTAACATAAGTTTTTTCATTCAAAGCAAACATTTTTATTCAACAGTATAAAAAATCCAAGCGAATAAAAAATAACACTGGAGTACAAAAACAGACACCTCAGGAATAATGAATATGCTTTAAAATGTAAACAATCATTTTAAAGTCATTATTGCTATTTGCAAATGGTCATGAACAAAAGATGACACGATTAATTGCTGCTTTTCATCTGGTGGCTGTACAGCGGTAGAAGTTCCGCCTCCCATGCGACAAAGCTAAAAATACATTTGTTTTTGGGCTACATATACACTATGGAAACACAGAACTACCCCGGAGTGAACAAAATTGTGTTTGCTGTAATGTCTTATTTCGTGGATCCGGTCAATGACATTCATCATTGATTGATCGGGCAAATTATGGCATTAGAGTCAATCACCGATTTTGCATAAAATGCAAAATATCCCCATCCAGCTAATCAAATCGGCATGAAGTTTAGCCCCTAGTAAATTCTGGAGCCCTGTGCCAAAATTGGCTTACTTTTTCAACCGTTTTATTATTTCAATTACTATATTTGAAGGTCCGGCACACACTAAAGAAAAACAACCCAAGGCTCCTGGTGCACCTTTGATGATTATGTTGTTTTACTTTTCTTAACATACATTGCTAGAGCCAAATAATATAAACGTTTAACCTTGATCCGAAACACATTTTTCTATATGCTTGTGGGAGACATGAAACACTTCCGCATGGTCGCACTATACCTTCCAGCCATATACAGACATGTCGTCAGGGATTTAAGGCCCTATGAAAAAAAAAAGAGACAGACTGTCAGTCATTGGCCATGTGAGACATGAAATAAAGGAAACAAAACTATTTTCACTTGTAGAAGAACATAACAAGTAGAGTGGAACAAAATCCTCTCAGTAATGCTGGCGGGCTTCAGTGTTGTTCTGATTCCAAAACAATTTTCCCATAAAAGAAATAAGTTCAAATAGAAAAATGAAAATTGAATTTATACTCGACTCAAACTGTCGCCATCATTAACTCTTTATTGACTGTATGGCAATGTTTTACCTAATGCTCAGAGAACAAGCATGACAGTTTAAACACAAGTCAACTACAGTATAATAAGATAAATAAATAATGAGTAATAATGGTCAAATGCCCTTGAAAGGCTCGATATACATATAAGTTATTATTATTATTAGGATTGTTTATTGAAGACACCTGCATGACGGACATTATATTATCATCTGTCAATTTTACTCTTTTGTCATAGCATTGTAAATAAAAGACAGAAAAAGTGAAACATACATTGCTGACCAAGTTGCAGTCTCATAAAGCATCCTATAAAATGATGGTTTGAAGTCAAAGGTTCCACTATAAGCTATAAAATGTTTTCTGTTTTCTGAATGATCTTCAAGTCTATCCAAACAGATGCAAATATGAAAAGGGAGAATGTACTTCCATAAGGATGTGGGTGTTTCGAGGTTGAAGGAGAAAGTGTTGTCACCAACCAATGGTACCTTTGTGTATTCTCACAAGTTATTCTAGGCTACAAAACACACAAAGCAAATGCTTACAAAGCACACATGGCAACAATTCAAAGTGTGCACACGTTGATTCAAAGTTACCGATGGAATTGTTGACGAAAAAAGACGACTCATTTTCTTTTCTTTTGTCGCAGAACATGAGGGTGCGTACTGTGAAAGGTGAAGATTATCTATGTCGGACAGGGACTAAATTTCATGGAGCCATGGAGCAGAAATTTATCTTGGTTGACTGTCATACAGTGATATATGGCTCCTACAGGTGAGTGCAACTGTTGCAATGTCACACTCTGAATTCTGTTTTGTGGTCTGAATGAGGCAATTTTACAGCTTTTAGTATGAATAGCGGAAATAAAATTCAACCTTGAATTAAAAACAGCTTTTCATATTTTCAAATGTTTTACTCAAGTGAGTGTAAAACATATCTCTCGGAATGCCCTCAACCAAGCTTGACATAGTGTTCTTTAATTATAATGAAATAAGCAAAGATAGTAGAAAAAAAAGAAAGTAGAAAATGGAGTAGAGTATGCTCAGGAACAGCTTACTGTACATGTGTAAGCTTTTTGTGAACGTAACCAGTATTTAAATGGACTGTAGTAGTGAGAAGGCACACTCCAAGTTAAGATCATTCATTATTTTCATGCCCAGTTTTACCCTAATACATATAGGTTACTGTAAATATGCTCTTAAAACATTGAGTTAACACATTCCGGTTTGTCATTTGTTTTCTTTTGTTTTGTTTTGAAGTAAATCAATCGCTGTTACTTTATATAAAAGTCGCTGATAGTGTAGTGGTACACGGGCCTGAGTTGCGTGCGGGCAGCGTGGGATCGATTCCCGCTCAGTCTGTGTGTGTGCCCTGCTACAGAGGGTTGCGTCAGGAAGGGCATCCGGCGTAAAACACTTTGCCAAATCATAGATGCGAATCAAGCATGCAATTGATTCGCTGTGGCGACCCTCATTCATTCATTCATTCATTCATTCAGTCATTCTCCGAACCACTTATCTTCACTAAGGTCAAATTGAAATAGAACGTAAACGATCCAGTAGGCTCTAAAACCTTGCTCGATAAATTCGCTTGGATTTTACATGAGGCTACTAATAGACAAATAAAAGTTAAACTGCCATCCTTCACCATTTAATGCCACGGAATCATGGCGTTATTAGTTTTAGTATTGTAACTACAAAATTATTGCAATGTCAAAACGATGTAATTACTGCAACCTTTCAATGTGATTGATTGATTACAGACACATGGAAAATTGCTCTTCAATTGTCCGTCCTATATTTAAGTGAAAAATGATTTTAATTTGTTTATTTTACTGAATGTGTTCTCTCTTAGTTAAGACATCATCCATTATCTCACCCGAGTGTACGGGGGAACTAACTGCGGGGTCAAATATCCAATATTAATTTAATATAATATTTTGAAGTTTCAATAGTAGTAATAATAAAAGTAAGAATATCCATTACCCACAAGACTGAACCTGAAGACCAAACATTTGTTGCAAGATGTTTATTCCACATTGATGACGGAAACACGTTTGTTTTGTTTGTTCGCAGCTTCACTTGGTCATGTGCAAAGATCAATTTGAGCATGGTCCAGGTCATCACAGGCCACCTGGTGAGGTCTTACGATGAGGAGTTTAGAACACTGTACGCAAGGTCGACAGTGCCGGCTGAACTGTGCCAACCAGATCATTCTCTCCCCTCTAATGGGCCCCACGCAATGCTTGGCTGGCCAAAATATTCTCCTCATTCAACACAAATGATTGATCGGCGCGACCAGCTAAGGCACACGTTGGACTCTGTCTACCGGAAGACCTGCGAGAGGAATCTGTATCCAAGAGACTGCAACGATAATCACTTTGTGTCTTTGATTGAGCACGACACTGGTTTGCAGAACCACATGTCCAAATTTCAGTCTGCAGAGTCAATGAACTACTTAAAAAGGCACAGCTATGCGGGGGAAAGACATGATGGACTTGTTACACAGAATGTCAGAGCCAGAGCAAGCAACTGGAATATTTGCCGGGAAACAGGCACCGGAAAAAACAACTATCCAATGGATAATAATTATTTAGTGCCACAGATGTACAGGAGTCAAAAGCTTCGTCAGTCATACAATGGCAATGACAAACAAACTCTGTCCATGCAGCAGAACATGCCAACACTGGAAAAAACATCCAAATCTTTCATGCGTACCTGGAGGATCCAGTCATACCTTCAAAACCCTGACATGCCGTTTAGTGAGCCGTCTGACTATTCGGACCAGTTTGAGCCAACTAACAGCTTCATGCAGGGAAGAATGAGATCTTCTCTTGTTTTTAGGTCCGCCATACCGGAGCAATTGGAATCAAACTCACACATGAACCCCACACCCTCTGTTGGTAGCCGCTCATCAGCACTTCATAACTCTTTGCGCTATTCCTCAATGCAGTGGAATCCATCAGTAGCGCCAGAAAGCAACAGGCTAAACAATGAAGAATTCATGCTAAAGAGAAAAAGTTTGCAGCTTATGGACGACTATGGCAGCGGGAAAAACGCATACCCATCTGCATACGCCAGCCTTGGTAGAGTCAAACGTGGGCAGATGATGACAAATCCTGACATGCTATTGCCTGACAGCTGGCACAAAAGGCACAGTGTGGCAGATCCAAGATCCAATACTGCATACGCACAGGACTCCTCAGGTGGCATGTATGGAGCTTTTACTAGGATGCAAATAGATAGAGGCTCTAGCGCAATCAACGTGAAGCATAGTGGATACAGGTCAAATCTCAACGAGGATCAGCGATCTGTCTCTCATTACGATGTCAAGAGCATGACAGACGCAAAGAGCCCCTGCACTTCCATTTGGCAGGAAGCTCCTTCCAGAACTCTATCTGTTGCAAGCCTGGGTGTAGACAGCGGGGATTTGGCAGCTAAATCAAACAGAATGGGCTCACAGCATTTTCTTAAGAAGAGTACCAAAAAGATAAAGTCATTTTTGAACATACCAGACAAGAAAGAGGATCAAGTCAGAAGTGTAGAAACGCCAAGTGTGACGTCAGATGACAGCACAGACACAATTAAAGCCGAGGATGAGACTGAGGTTAAACATCACCATAGCAACTCATCCCTAGAGCATCAGCAGAACCATGTGGCCGATGTACAGTATTCCAAACCAAGATTCAAAACCGAGGATCACCGGCACGCACCTAAGCTCTCCTCCTCTGAAACAACATCGCAAAGTAAGCTCGCCGTTGTCGACAAAAAGGCGATCCCAGATGTTGACATACTGGGCTGGAGTAAAGACAGAAAACTTGACAATCGCCTCTACAGCAGATTTGAGCCTTTTTGTTCAATTCAAAAGAAACAATCTTCATACTTGCCATACAACTCACTGGAGAAAATCAAAAACCCAACTACTGACCGCAACCTCGACCGACTAGGGAGGAGCCACCATGAGAATAAGATTGAGAAATTCTTTCATAGAGTGGGAAACCTCATTCACAAGACTAAGTAGTGTAGTTCAACACAGGTCACTTATCATTTGGGGCACATTTGAATTGGCATTGCCATCACAGTGGACAAGTTGTGAGTAGATCCGCCTCACAGTTCTGAGGTTGGGGATTCAAATCTGGGTCCCGGCCTTTCTTTGTGGAGTTTACATGTTTTCCCCCCATGCTCGTGGGGGTTTTCTCTGCGTACTCTGGCTTCCTCCCGTATTGCAAAACCACGCATGTCAGGTGCACTGAAGACTTCAAAATGTGTATAGGTGTGAATGGCTGTTTTGATGTTTCCTGTGATTGGCTGGCGACTAAGTCAGTCTGAGGTCAGCTGGGATAGGCTCTAGCTCACCTACGACCGTAATGAGGATAAGCGATATGGAAAAAGGATGGACAAATTGGTATCTTGCCAAAGAGCAATAAATGTTGCTTACCGCTTAGCCTGTTTGTAATATTTACCAAGTACTGTTGGTTCCTGGGCTTCTGAACTTTTATAGGTTCAAGAGTACGTTTGACATAGTTATGATACAGTACTCTACATTCATGAGGACACCCCAACATATGTGTTAAAAAAATCCTTTCAGAGTCAAGATTTTGTAGGGCATACTATACTATAAAATACCCACACAAACAACTTTAAAGCATAATAATAATGTCACAGAAAAAAAAACCTAATTAGCATACTGATCAAAGTTCACCAGTACTGCATCAAAGTCAACATAATGCCAAAGGGTTGATATTAAAGTAATTGTAGCATAGCGTGTACAACACAGTCACACACACACTTACATGTTTGTACATTAGGGGTTTATTTCACAAAGCAGGTTGAACTCTGAGTCTAATCCTGGAGTTTGAGTTGATCCACTCTGAGAGAGGAAGCTCTTAGGAAGTTTCCGTTTCCAGAACAGATGATTTGAATCAGTTTACTCAACTCGGAGTACCTTCACCTGGAGGTAGGCGTGTGCACCACAACAATGAAAAGACAGCATGTATGGAGCCCTGATTCACAAGGGCACCATGGCAACGAGGGATGGGCATGGGAGAACATTGCTGTTCGGGTCAATATATATATGTGGCGGTTTCAAGTCCTTTGCAATCACAATAATATAACAGAGGAAAAATGCTTTCTTCCACATCTTAATTTATTTCATTTAGGTGCATTTCATGGGGGAGAAGTGCACTTAACATCTGATGAAATATAAAAAACATTGTTCAAACAGTTAGGACCTCGGTATAATCTCTTGGAGATATATTGAAAAAAATGATGGATGAATTTACTCAATTATATTTCATCAGGTGGTTGCACAAAATAAAATCATCTGGATCGAGATACATTTATTTAGTAGGTGTATACTCTTCTTAAAAAATATATTTTAATCCAGATTATTATATTTTGTGCAACCACTTGTCAAAATAAAATTGAGTAGATTCAACAAAAGCTTTTTTCAGTGATACTGTGCCTAATGGACTCAGATTTTTTTTTGCAAAGGGATAAGGTACTAAATGTTAACAGTTGGTTAACAAAACAAAATTGCTATCCCGGTTTGCACACATAAAATAGGCTGGGCGTGTTTCTAAATGGCGTCCTGACTCCTGTGGCATTATCCATGGTATTACATGTGTTGAACCGCTGGGGGGCAGAATATGCATGTGCAATGTGACTACTGGGAAGCACATGAAAAGCATTGTGCAGGCAATTAATGAAGGTGGCTCCGTAGAAGAGAACATGCAGTGGTCTTGTTTTTTTAAAAGAACCCAACCCAACACGTGCAGTCGGTACTTGACCCAGTTAGGGACGAACAGAGGGCTGGACAAAAACCCACTTCCGTCTTTGCTCTTTAAATGACTTCTCGTCCTCCGTCCGTCCATCCACGAAATGGGATTGACGGACGGACCGTTCCGTCCCTGGGATGGAATGGGACAGTAACTGACCGGGATCTTAAAAGTTACCTCTCTCTCTGAAACCAGCTATAGTTACCCCTCTTTTTCTGCTTTGAGTTACCTCCCTTCTTGAAATGGAAAAGTCAGAGTTTCCCTCATTTCAGGGTTAGCAGACTCTTTTTCACTAAACCTGCTTTGTGAAACGGACTTTTTCCACTTTGTTTACATTGGACATGTTTCCAGCCAACTGTTTACAGTTTTAAGACATTTTTATTGTGCATTTATGCACTGTGCCGTACATTTATCTGCTCAAATATATTTTATATGAAATATAGCAGATACCTGTACATAAAACTTGAATTACGATGTTCAAGCAGCCTTATCCAAGTCAGACCGAGGTCATAAATCAACCACCCCTGCACAGCCATTAAGTGGGGGTTGTGTCAAAATATCATAACTATTGAAACATGGGCAGGTTTATAAACATACTAAAGCACTCAAGATGTAGCAAATGCAACAATGAACGGCCGGTCACCATCCACACAGCATTTTCCTCGGATTTATCAATTGTAACCGTAGTTTGAAAAATGTTATGTTTGTCTACTGTTTTGTGTTAAATTCCTCCACGTTTTATACATGTGACTGGATACTGACAAATTAAAGACACGGCAGGTTTGTTGTCAAAATAGTTTTGTGTCATCATTGTTGGATTATGTGAATACAGATTATGTACACGGTAAATCGAATAAAAACATACATGTACATCCAATCTAGGGTGTATTCTGCCTTTTGCCCAACATCAGATGGGATTAGATCCAGCTCCCCACAACCCTGAACAAGAAAAGCAGCATAGAAAATGAATGGATAAATGTACTGTACATGCATACATACCAGTCGCCATTATAAGCTTCATTCTTTGCTCAAAGAAACAGGTAGAAGACTGTCCACTTAACATGAAAAAATTAGCAAATTACGTGAACAGACTTTCAGAACATCACGACCAATCATGGCTCACCGGTTTTCTGAAGCTGAGCCGTGATTGGTCGTTACTTGTGCCCTGAGCAACTGTGATGTCATTTTCAGTCAACAGTAAGTGGCAAAATGGCCACCCCCTAAAATGGCGAAAAACGGGTGGATTTTGATGTCTCATATTCCACAAACGCAATATTAATCAGAATGCCATGTTTCGACTAGTGGGCCTGCATAGAACATTTTCTTGTAAAGAACATTTTTGGGTTGACTTCCTCCTTAGGTAAAAGAATTTTGCATTCAGGCATAAGCCTGTTAGTGATGAAAATGTCATATAGAATTACAAGAAAAAGTATGCAAATCCTTTGTAATTACCAAGATTTCTGCATAAATTGGTCATAAAATGTAATCTGAGCTGCATATGAGTTGCAACGATAGACAGTTTTCTTAAACCACAAAAATGTGGGAAAACGTATGTGAATTTAGGATTTAATAATTGATTGAGGCAGCAACAGCCTCAAGCATGCAGTTCCATATATAGGAAGTTTCAGATCAGTGCATAATGATAATAATCATCATCATCATCATCATCATCATCATCATCAGAAGCAGCAGCAGCAGCAGCACAAAGGTCAGGAGGAATTTTGGATCATCCCTCAATTAAAAAAAGTCTGGTGGTAATCAATCTATTGAGGTCATGCCACAGAATCTCAATCGGGTTGCGGTCAGGACTTTGACTGGGCCACTCCAGAAGGCTTATTTTCTTCTTTTCCGTTGTTAAATGACTTCTTTCCTTTTGGTTGTCGTCAAGTTTCAGTAAGAAAACATATGGTAGAAGTTCTTCTGCAAAATGTCTTGATAAATTTCAATGATGGCCCTGGGCACTGAGGCAGCAAAGTATTCCCAAAACCATGATGCTCTCTCCAAAGTACTTGACAGTTGTGATGTCACACACATTTTCAGGTAGTCAAAGATGTATTTTTTTCCCATGGAACTACTAATAAACAAAATCTTCCATATGAACTGACCAAGGCAGAGTATTTGAGTAAACGGGTTAAGTGGTTTGAATGATGATTTCATCTGCCTTGTCTGCTGTAAGTTGAATGTGTGATGAGTCAGTCGAAAAGAAGAGCTAAAATACTTAAGGAGACGGAACGCCAGCTGTAATTTACATTTCATTAATTTGAAAACAGATTGGATTGGAAATTAAGACATAGCATCACATAATCATTGAGGGACTTTTCGCAGATGCAGGGACGAGCACTTTTGATGAACGTGATGAAAATTATGAAATTGTCTATACTAGCATTACATGTTGATTCTAAACAATTTAATTTTGTTATAATCTATTGACACAATAGTGTGCAAGAAGTGTTGTGTATTATACAAGCATTCTTTTGCAAACTTCAAAACCTGCAGAAATGTTTTTATTGGCAGCAGTCGCTTCCGCTAGTGTTCTGAAATGACATCCCCTGTTTACATTTTTACATATCATAGATTCGTCAACAGAGATGTGAGTATGAGGCAGAGGTCTTTAGTTGACACTTTAGGTCTTTATTTCTTTTGAAAGCACATTGAGCATTCTGCTCTGTGCTCTTGCAATTATCTATAAAAGATGGCCACTCCTTGGGTGAGTAGCAACAGTGATAAACTTTTTCCATTTATAAGCAGTCTTTCTTTCTACAGACTGATGAACATCAAGGATTTGGATATTTTGTGACCCTTTCAACTTGATGTAAGTTTACAATTTTTAACTGTAGGTATTCTGATAGCTTTTATTGTGCAAGCCACAGTTCACATTGTGCATTGCTTTTACAGAATAGAAAGCTCAAAACAAGTGTGTGTGTGTGTGGGGGGGGGGGGGGGGGCAAAATCACAGGCAAAATCAATGCCAACACTGAGAATGGATCCTTTTGCTCCCGTAAACATTTTTGAAATGCAAGAAACAAATACCATGTCACACCATATATTCAGCAAAGGATCTAAATGATCTATGTGCTGAGTTGGAGTCTCTCACAAGAAGGAGTCATCGGTTTAGGCTCTGAATGTGAGGGGAACCCAGATGCAGATAAAAGTGACCAAAAGCAGGTTATGGTGAAGGGACACCATACACCAGTCAGCCAGCTCTTCTAGATGCTTCTGCCGGTATACCAACAGGACAAAGTATGTTTCGATTTTTCATTCTGGTCCGTGATTTTCTTAACTACCTCTCTATGATCCTTGACTGAATACCCAACCTGCCCATCATTTCTCTGTTACCCCTGTTGCCTTTACCAACATCCATTAAAATCTGCCCTAATCACTTTTCTTTCTCTCTGCCTGGAATGCTCTGAACGAATGCTCCTTGTACAATTTCACTTGTACAATTTCACATTCAATTCCTACCTGAGGGGTGTGACCACTTATGACATTTAACATAACACACTCGATTTCAGGCTTCAACCTCTTCACTCGATCTAACAACCTTTCCACCTCTCGGACATTACTTTATTTTTCTACATTGTTGAGCAGTGTGGAATTGGCATAATTCAACGTTTTAATAATAAATAATTTAATTAAGGTTAAAAAGAAAAAAAAAGAACTAAATTATAGGCTAAACGTCTATTTTGGGAAAATAATTTCATATCCGACTTCGGAAGACTCGCGTGCCCTACCAGTCATGAACCTCACCGCACGTCACTGTCTCATGGCACCACTGTGTATTGCCCCTGGAGTCTTTAAATCCGGCGGATGGTGGCTTATCTGTTTATTGCTGGGGCACACCTGTGGCCCGAGAGAACGAGAGAGAGGAGGGGGGGGACAGAGAGAGAGGAGAGAGAGAGAGAGAGAGAGAGAGAGAGAGAGAGAGAGAGAGAGAGAGAGAGAGAGAGAGAGAGAGAGAGAGAGAGAGAGAGAGAGAGAGAGAGAGAGAGAGAGAGAGAGCGCTCAGCCATCAGCTTCACTCCATCAGCTTCACTCATTAGTGAGCTGTCGGCCACCGGTACCTGTTGGCAGTCTATACTGCGGTCAGGCCAGCCTCCAGTCGAAAAGACCTCTTGGCAGCATAGGTCAATCTCTGATTAGACTCGCGTAAAACGCAACCCAACCAGCCAGGAAAAAAGGAAAACACAATCATCATGTCAGGGGCCACTGGGGACTTAACGTGTGAGGAGTGTTTTTCCGCACAAGGGGCCAACAGCACCGATTTGGACGCGCACTCCTCGGTGGACGACGACGAACTTCTGCGCTACATCTGGACGGAGTATTTGCACCCCAAGCATTACGAGTGGGTTCTCATCGCGGCTTACATCTTTGTTTTCTTCGTTTCACTCATCGGCAACTCGCTCGGTGAGTTCCCGTTTTCTTTTCTCAGCGGTATAAGTGTTCGTGTGCGCGCGCGCATATATATACACAGGTCTGACACTGATTTATGACACTGGAATGAGAACTCAAGATGAACTACAATAAAGCCAATAATAATTATTGATTTTAAAAATGTGTATCAAGACTACAGCAGAGCAAAGTGTAATCCTTGTTTTTTATTGCCATGCATTTTGGATGAACGGAATTATTGTGGAGATAGTTTTTGCGGTGTTGTTGCACTGGGCTGTTTCATTTCATTCGCTTATGTGGGTGGGAATGCTGTGATTGGTGAAGGTTGATTACATGAACATTACCATCACCCTTTGGTTTAAGGAACAAAGTGTTGGTCTATACCATTTATAAAAGAATAAATGTGTTTTTTAAATTGTCGTCTTTCTGCTCTGACTTTCACATTCCTATTCAAACCTTTCTTGTCATCAAGGATGCATTTTCTGTCAACAAAGCCCTGTTAATGTTGAGCTGCACTTACACTTTGTTTTCCATTAGAGGTTTGTCTGTCGGGTGGTCTGTCTCTCTCTTTCTGTATACACACAATAACATCAAGAATTGACAAAGGAGTGGCAGTTCATTAATTTTTTGGAGCGCAGAGTGTGTTGTACATCAGTGTCACTATGGTTCGCAAGGTCTGCTTTTTTTTTTCTTCTCCTTTTTGCATTGCTGACTTCGGGCCATGTTTTCTCCTTTCATGAAACTCCTCAGAACATACTATTGTCTTCAGAGCCATGATTCAGAACACTATGAGGAATGGATTAGAGGGATTACATGCCCTCAAACTGTACAGTGGTAACTCAACCTTTGGTCATCCACAACCAAAGTCGACGAAAATGTAATTTAAGTGCATGTATGTCGCCAATCAATAATAGATTAATGCGCATGTTGAAAGGCCATCCTGCAGGGATAGATAGCCATATAGGTACTTCGAGAAAGATCCGTCCACATCCAGCAACCCTTCCCTATCGTCAATGAAAATATTTCAAGTCATGTAACGGATTCCGGCTTGCGTGGATAGAAATCCTCACTTCCAGTGCCTTTTTCGTCCAGATCAAGGCTCTGAGTTCTGGCGAAGGCAAATCTCAGCGGCTTGTGGTCCATGAAGGCAGTGAATTAGCGTCCCTTCAAGAGGAATCTAAATTGTCGAGGAAGAGGCCTGGGAGCTAGCTGCCTCTCAAAAGTACTGTTCTTCCTCTCATTGTCACGGAGCTGCGTGCTGGTGCCTGGTGGTTGCCCGGCTTCGTCCATCCACTGCTTACACATTGCTCCTACTACATAGTCTGAGATGTCTTTGATTGGTCCATCTCCAGGGACCAGCCTACTTCTTCCTTGGGCCATTTGCCCAACAGGATTTCATACAATGGCCGCATTATGTGAGCAGCGTGGGGAATGAACCTTTTATAGGAGTTGAGCATGCCCAAGAACTCCTACGGGGACTTCACAGTGGAGGGAAACTTGCGATGGCGGTAACGAGAACAGCTCCCTGTGGCATGACGTGGTGCCCAAGGAAGGTAATTCAGGCTGAACTGGTACTTGACTGGATTGATGATGAGGCCCCGAGATTATATTAGAAAACTTTCGTGAGTTATTGTCTTGGGCGGCAAGATGAGACTTTTCAACATGCAGCAACTCAGTATCGTGCCCTTCACATCTCTCTGGAGAAGCTAATCAAAGTGTTTCAAAGTGTTTCATAACTCCCTAACCAAAAGGTCTTTCTGTGTCTGGTAATGTTGGTCACAGCTGCAGCTACATCAGACAAAGAATTACATTTAATGTGGTCTATCAAGATCGTTGCTTTTTTACCCCCCAGGGAATATACAATTCCAGGGAATAACTGATATGCTAGGGCACATGTTTCTGGGTCATTCTGGGTTTTCTCATCAAAGATGGACACCACAGCTATCATAATGTAGAATAAGATACAGAAGGCATTTGAAGCAATACATTGCCTTAAAGAGGAAATCAACACAAACACATTTTTTTCAAGTAATATGTCCCCAGCAGGCCCACTAGTTGAAACATGGCATTCTGATTAATATTACGTTTGTGGAATATGAGTTAAAGGGGAAATCAAAACAAACATATTTTTGTCAAGCATATGTCCCCAGCAGGCCCACAAGTTGAATCTCGGCATTCTAATTAATACCGTATTGTGTTTGTGGAATATGAGTTAAGCAGAAAAATCTACCCCTTTTTAGCCATCTCAGGGGGCGGTCATTTTGTCACTTCTGTCGACTGAAAATGACATCACAATTGCTCAGGGCTCAGATAATGACCAATCACGGCAGCCGTATATATATATATATATATATATATATATATATATTATGTTGATTTACTGCAGAAATAACATTTTGTAATGGTGGTGTAACATCATTGACCCTCTGAGAGGTCGACAAACCCATCAATCTGATATCTAAATATCCTGTCTTTGAGGATGCTATAATTGGGCACTTTATCTCTTTCAGTTTGTTTTGCAGTATGGAAAAACCGCCACATGCGCACTGTGACCAACTATTTCATAGTGAACCTCTCATTCGCTGATGTCTTGGTGACCATCATCTGCCTTCCTGCAAGTTTAGTGGTGGACATCACAGAGACATGGTTCTTTGGACAGACGCTTTGCAAAGTCGTGCCCTATTTGCAGGTAGGAAACCAACTCAGGATGTCAATGATCTAAAAAAATAAGTTGTTTTAATACAGGCCAGGTGGGATTTTCCACTACAGGGGACCTTTTTTTCTTTTTTGTTTCCTGTAGTTATGAATTGCCTGGTGTAAAAGTGCTTATCTGAGCGTTGCTAGATTATTCCTATCTGTCATTACAATGCTCAGTTGGACGCAATAGTAAATGCTGAGTTCGGATTTGCTGGTTTATGTGTTGTCTTATTAGTGACGCATTTCTAGTTTAGGGCACGTTGTTCTTTACCCATTGACTCTCTTTTACAAAAAGTTTTGACAGTTGTGTCCCGTCAATGCAAAGTTCGCAGTTTGGCACAGACCGATTTATGAACAGCAGGGCTGTGCATTCCAGTGACGGACCGGTCCGCCTATCCGCCTATGACGGATGCCCATTTTGTACACAATAAACGATAGACAGGAAACTTTAAAAAAAATAGTCGGACTAAACATAGTCAGATTTAATTTAATTGTTCTGCCTTTCACTATATATATTGCTAACAAAGGACGTTTAGCAATGATATATTATTTGCTGTAAATAAATGTTAATTTTAGGACCAATTAAGCGAAATTGAATAATTTCTTGTGGTACATTTCTCACGCCACCCTAATTTGCAGGGCGTCAGTGGCTGGTAATCACTGCTGTAGAATATGCTCGAAGTTATCGGGAGCCTATAAAACAGTTCAAAAGCTTACATTGTGGACATGCGGTCAATAATGAGGCAAGGAGACGAAGGCGAGTTGTGCCTCATTTACTCTCCAAACCAAACTGTTCCCACATCAATAGCAGGCGACTCTCTTTCATGTCTATAATCCCTTTGAACCCACAAACACGTCAACTCCATCCCATCCCTGAAAAGTACAAGTTCCTGGTGAATGTCTCTCCTTTGTCATTTCCTTAAACTTGCCTGAATAAGAAAATATGGAATATTTTGGATTCATCAGTGGCAGAACAAAAACCAAACAGAAAAAAATCCTTTTATGAAATGATATATAATATATATGATTTTTAGATAGATTGATATGAAATATCAATATGCTTGTCTTATCTAGGTTACTCACTGACGGTTCTGGCATGTATGACTCCCTGGGCAAACAGCAACACCGAACTCCCCCATCACCACACGAGCACAACCCCCGACACCCCCTTCCCCCCATTACTTGGAACTACCCAGCCAGCAGTGAACAACTTGCACCCCCTTGCCTTTCTTGGCCTGGTTTATGGGCTCGTTGCACATAATCTCCCACATTGACAAAAAGCGGCTCGGTCTTTTCTGGTTTTGAATGGTTGCATCTTTCAACATGCGGTTTCTACAGGACTTGTCCAAACAACCCTTCACAGATGTAAATCATCTTTGTAAAACCTCCTCCAAAACACTGAGCAGCAGTTAAGAGAAGGGATTTAGAATGTACAGTATACCTCCTCTTACATCCACGGATATGAAGACATAAATTCGATTCACCCTGTTGTTTCTAACATTTTAGTTTTATGTTATATAATACGATCAACATGCCAATAAACAATCCTGATTACAGCGGCAAGTGATTGAATTTGTGTGTGGTGTTTTAGTTATGTTAGTGTAAAAAAATCCAGTTATTGAAGACAGCCGAGAAAAGAAAATCACAAAATTGGGTCGTATGTGTATTTGAGTTTTTTTTTTTTTTTTTTTTAAACAGGGTTTGGCTTCATAATGCGTGTGAAATAAAGTCCGACAGACATGGGAAGTGTACAGGCTATCTGCTTCGGGTCCATAATGAAGCGTGAAAAAAGCTCACTGGAAATATAGGGCTTCCTAATGATGACGTAACGGGTAGGTTCCTAAATGCTTAAGAGTTTCTCCAAAAATAAATTGAAGCAGTTTATTCCTCAACCCCTCTGATATTGGCAGCTGACGCAAAGTTTTAGATGCCGCGCTTTGTCGCCGTTAGTGTAACCCACCTCTTGCCCAAAGTCATCTGGGAAAGTTTCGTGCTCACCAATGACCGTAATGGCAACAGGAAGTATAAAGTTCATCTAGACATCTTCAGATTCATCTTCACTTCTCATACATGCTCTCTGCTAACCACGCACACAATGGGATACAGCCACAACATTATTTTAGCTCGAGGTTGTGAGTTGGTTTGTGTTTGACTGACTGATGTTCCCTTGCTTACTTTTTAGACTATCTCCGTCTCCGTGTCAGTCCTGACACTGAGCTGCATTGCGCAAGACCGCTGGTACGCCATCTGCCACCCACTGATGTTCAAAAGCACCGCCAAGAGGGCTTGCAAGAGCATTGTTATCATCTGGGTGGTGTCGTGCATCATCATGATCCCTCAGGCCATCGTGATGGAGAGCAGCAGTCTGCTGCCGGCTCTCACAAACAAGACCAGTTTGTTCACTGTGTGTGATGAACACTGGGAAGGTGCGTGATAGATCCATCCTTCCATCCTGCTTTTCCTTTTCAGGGTCATAGTTGATATTGGAACCCATCTTTAGGTCATTTGGAATAATATTACTGTAAGAATGTAATGGCATGCTGTATTACAATTTATGCCAAGCAAAAATGGATTCTACCGGAATGCTAATGACGTCATCTTTTATATTATAGTGGGAGCTTAATTACAGCATGCTGGAACATGCAGTTATTCAGCTGAGACTGTTTGTGTGCCTCTGCACTTGCCGTTGTTTTGGTTAGCAAATGGTTTCATCAGTTAACTCCCGCAGCGCTCAAATATGGTGCCTTTTATTGTAGCAGGTGTCAAATCTTAAGTAAGGTCCATTCATTTGGTTGAGGAAGATTAATGACGTTTTCAAACTGAAACAACAAAAAACATTTTCATCCACTTACCTCCACCAAGAGATACTGTTTTAGATATTGATCTACATCTACAGTGATTCATTTCACTCTTGACATGTCAAAGACGAGACTACTCAGAAACGGTACAGCGAGCGACTCCTCTTAAACAGA
Organism: Filicampus tigris; assembly: GCF_054856515.1. Taxonomy (NCBI): domain Eukaryota; kingdom Metazoa; phylum Chordata; class Actinopteri; order Syngnathiformes; family Syngnathidae; genus Filicampus; species Filicampus tigris. The sequence goes on along the minus strand of NC_141227.1, from coordinate 13,626,787 downwards.
TGAAGAAGGGTTTGTGAAGCTGGAGAAGAGAAGTGAGGGCAATGAGATCAACAATACTGTCAAGGTGCTCCTAACAACCGTGGTATTTGCTAGCTTGTGAGCTAGTTGGTGTCTAGCGTCTCTCACGACCGCGTGGAAAACCCCGCAATGACCCTGTGCGATATATTACAGCCACCCGATGTTTTGAGGCAATATATTTTCATGGCTCAAATATGTAGTGATGTGTAGGCATACATTTCTAGAAAAAGTAGCATTCATCGTTCAGCAGTGTGGTTTTCTGAATTCACATGCCCACAGCGAATATGCTTAATTTTGAGCCCTCATTTTATATTCTCTGCGATTTGTTTGTTCAGTCAAATTTGCCAGGGTTGTGAAAAACACTCTTCTCTGTTGTGTGTCACATTTAGAACACATTTATTTTTACTTTACAGGAACTTTACATCATGATCTTGATGATATACAGATGATTAAATATTCTTACAAAAAGGATTAACAACTTTATAGCAAAAGTAGCGGACACAGTTTACTTCTCTGAGCTTCATTTTTATTCCTGCACGTGTGAGTCATGGCCCACAACGTTCACTAAACTATGTTGTAATATTATCTAACTTTTTTTTCTTGTCCAAGAAAGACTGTCATGCCTGGCTTACTTACGATACTCCGATTTATTCAAACAGGAACTATCCCTCCAAACATGCTCAACAGTCCAAACAGTCATTAGTCAGTATTAACCAAGTCTCATTTGTGAGACTTAGTTGTGCAAGAATATACAGAAATGTATTTCAATTTCAATCAAATGTGATTTTTAATTCAAAATCCAATCTTTTTTTGTGGAATTTGCCTATTGTATTTTACAACAACAACAAAAGCTACCCAGAACAGACTCAAGTGAACTCAGAACTGTCAATTCTTGAGATTGGACAATTTCCCAAATTCAAGTTAGTGATGTGCTTTTTGTCTGTGCTCCTTTCAGCTGAAATCTACCCAAAGGTCTATCACAGCTGTTTCTTCATTGTCACATACTTTGCACCTTTGTGTCTCATGGTGCTGGCATACATCCAGATCTGTCACAAGCTGTGGTGTCAACAGGTGGGTGCCTTCTGCCTGAAAAACTTGTCAATGCACTGCTACACTTCTCTGAGCCATCAAGTGTACTGTATGCACAGTCTGCTATACCGTATCTGCGTTTGACAGATTCCTGGAAGCACGTCCGTGTTGCAGAGGAAGTGGAAGACCATGCAGTGCTCGGCGGCGGCTGCGGGGCCGGGAGAGTCCGTGCGGGTCAAGACCAGCACAGTCTGTGCTGAGATCAAACAGATCAGAGCGCGGCGCAAGACGGCTAGAATGCTGATAGTGGTGCTTTTTGTGTTTGCCCTCTGCTACTTGCCAATCAGCGTACTCAATGTGATGAAACGGTATCAGTCCGTTATGTTCCGTAACTGTTGAAAAAAAAAATAGCATAAAACTAAGCTCATCTTTGTGATTATAATTTAAAATGATCCAAAAAATATTCATTCTTTTACTGGTATTATTGATATATATCTCTATATATTATTTATATATTTGCACTTTGCCTGCAGAGTCTTCGGGACCTTCAAGAACACGAGTGACCGAGAGACAGTGTATGCTTGGTTTACTTTCTCACACTGGCTCATATATGCCAACAGTGCACTCAATCCCATCATCTACAATTTCCTCAGCGGTGAGTTTGTTCACACGCCCCTGGACCACTTCAGCACTAGCTCCCTACTGCCCTCTGGTGCAGTGTTTCCCAAACTTATTATTACTTGCATCATGATGGTCGAATTTACTCAACATTGACTTAGTGTGAGTTTAATCGAACACAAACCTGATATACTCACAGAAGTCCATGATTTACTCTGTTGTATGAATGGCTACAGATATACTGTACACAGAGCATTTTCTTGTGTTCTGCCTGTCAAAATACATTTCTTGCATAGATGGATGAACAGATATATATTTGTAATCGATAGATAATATTTTTTCAAACAAATTAAGTGAAACTGGATAATTATTATGACATCTTGTGGTCCCTCATGGCACACTAGTGAGCCATAGCAACCTGGTTGGGGATCACTGATCTGATGGACAGTCTGGCAGCTAAAAGTTATATCTAGTTATATTATTGATTGTTTCATTTTGGATTTATTTTGTATTCATTAAATCTTATTATTTATTTATTAGGCGTATTTCTATTTAATTTCTGGAATATTTTAACCATATTAATTTTAATAAATATGTAAACTGTATCACTGTTTGTTTTATTTTTACTACTTTAAAATTAACTGTTTTATAATGTATTTTTATGCATAGCAATTACTAATTGATTGATTTTAATTTTACATGTAAAATTCAATTACCGACTCTACTAAAGATGAATAGATATAGGAATGAAGGTCTGAATCCTTTTCAAATGGGTGTGCAATTTTTTTCTTGGAAATAAGTATTAGGTTTTGATGTCCTTTCCACTGAACTTGCACTGTCATCACCATTAATTCAGTGTCAAGTAAGATGACAATTATAGCCATGAAGAAGAATTCATTGACCAAATAGTGTTTAAAAGATTCATGTTTGAAATGTCTCTGAGTGCATTTATTTAACTTTCCTTCTTTTGCCTAGGGAAGTTCCGTGAAGAGTTCAAAGCAGCCTTTTCTTGCCTCTGTCGCAGTCAAGACCAAGAGAGACCCAAGAGAATAAGTGCCAGAATGAGCACAGACAATCGAAAGTCGCTGTCCACACATGTTAACAACATGGACAATGTGTCACACATATCAGATCAAATAGTGTAAGGTCATCAGCAGACTGAGGGCTCTCTTTACGAGTGTGCAGTCTAAATCTGCGCAGGGGCAAGCTAGACTAAGTTTTGGTATTTTCCAGAGCTGGGCACTTGACGCTTTTTTGCCCGTCCGGCCGCGACCCTCCACCCTTGACCTGGGCACCCTTCCGGCCGCGACCCCCCGACCATATTCGTAAACATTGTCGGTCCCCGAGCTCCGAGACTTCTCCAAGTTATTAAGTTGTGAAAGACACAACAACCGAGCTGCGTGTACTTACTTCCATTGCGAGCCATGGGGTTGGTTTTGTCATATTGTATAATTATTTGGGTCGAACAGACGACAAGTCTGCAAGCAACAAGTTACCTATTTTCCACACTGCTCTCCTTCACACTTTCCTGCCTTCAAAATAAAAGCATACCAGCAAACCACTACACAGCAGGTTTGCTACGACATATTTCCGGAAGTAGGGAAGTGCATGATGTGCCTCAGGTTGATTTTCCTCCCAAGATTAAATTTGGCCGCCTCGCGAGCGCGTCACTCGAATGAGGGCCGATTAGTGGGCCGGACTAAAATCCACTTCCGGCCGTGCTTAGTCCAGCCATGTTTTAAAATTTGTCACCCCCCACCCCACCGCCCCAAAAATGGGCCGACCGGTCCGGCCCAGGGACGGACTGCCCAGCTCTGGTATTTTCGCAGACCCGTGCAGCATGGTGCATTTTAAAAAGGCCTTGTGCCTTTGTGGGTGTGAACACAGGGGACTTGTTTTGCTACCAATTGAAATGGGTCCTCTTATTTTCTTCGAATGTTAATATTTAAATGCTTAGTGGCATTTTTATATGTTTTATTCTTATTTCATGTATAGTACTTTGTATGCAGCTGTGGTTGTTTTTAAAGTTGAGTTAAGTTGAGTTAAATGCCACGGGCAAGAGGTGCACTGGTAGTCCTTGACATAGCGAAAAAAATCAATGGCAGGTCCAAGTGCACATGTGTGTCTATATAAGTTGGCTATAGGAAGATCACAGATCTGTAAAGTGGGCACTTGCGAGACCAACTGCTCGTTTCTAACTGCACCAAGGTGCGCGCGTCTGCGAAAATGATTTGAACCAGACTTGCGCTAGGCACAAATATAAAGCCCTGAGAATCTAGTACACGTTCACTTTACAGATTATATAAGCTATCAGTGATGAAAACTGGAGAAAATGAGTGGACAATATGACCTGTGACAAATCTACCTCGATTAAAGCAATTCACATTGGATTTCATTTGGTTTGTATTTCAAATCAATATGGATCTTTCTTCGACATAGTTAAAGTAATAATCACTGAACCAAATCGCTGAATAGCGTCCCTATGTGGTTGAATGTGAGTTGCCTCAAACATCTTTGATGAAGCTGCAATTTCAAATTGATTGGAACATTGCATTCATCAAGACCAATGATGTATCTAAAATGTTGGAGTCCAATTTGGGGACCTCGCCGGCATGCTCTTTGGTTTGGGGTGAGTTGCGTGCTAAAAAAAAAAGAAGAAGAAAAAAAGAGAGAAATTGGATTTACTAGCCCAGGCGATGAATGTGAAGTTTTGTCTAAACTTTTGTGTCTAAGCTTCTTCCTTGTTGAAGTGAATGTTCCATCCTTTTTTCGGTCTTTTGTTTGATATGCTTACACAGGGTGTTTAAAGTCAGATCTGTACACTTTTACTTCGTCAAAGTTACTTGCTGACTTTGTTGCTAATCTGTTATGATGTCATTGTTGTTGATGGTGCCAAAAAAAGAGATGATTTGTATTGCTTTGTACTTTTAGTGAATTAGCTCCTGCTGTTGTCTTACTTTGTGAATACTTGTCTTGCTTGCAATTAGGAGTTGCCAAATATCTGTGCAATTCTTTAAAATATGATTTTATCACTCTAATATAAAGGAGCATTAGGGCCACGTGCAAAAAAAAGAACAACATTTGATTATTACGAGAAAAAAAATGAAGTGTTAAATTCACAACCAAAACATCATCAATCCATCCATTATCCAAGCCCCTTATCCTCACGTAATATGAAAAATAAATTATTTATCAAGAGTTAAGTCCAAAATATATATGCCAAAAATATATGTGAGAACGCAGTTGTTAGAATATAAGGAAAAACAGTGGAATATTACAGTATGAGAATAAATACCCAATATTAGAAAGTGTATTTTTGTGAGAATATATGTCATAATATGACAATAAATACATTGTAGTTTAACAAGAATTCAAATAAAATCTAAATGAGAGCAAAAAAATCCAAATTTTATGAGAATCAAGTTATATTATTTCAAGAATAAATATGAAATTTTGCGAGGATAATATATTATGAGGAAATAAATGTGAATATTACCAGAATAAGGTTGTAATATGAGAAAAACTGTGTCATTTTAGAGAGAACATATTTTATTTTTATTATTAGCATTAATAAACTCAAAATATTTTGAGAAAAAAGTGGAAAAACATCTCACAATAATATTCTTGTCACGATAACTGTAAAGTGGCAATATTACTAGGAATATATATAAATATATATAAAATAATTGTCTTTAAAAAATTGTGTAAAGTAGATTCTTCTAACATCACCAGCCCCAACATTGGGTTCTCCTGCACCATCTAGTGAAACCCAGCACAAGATCTGTATTGAAAATTCTGCCATTACAAAGGTAATAATTCTTAATTTTGATTTACACGGCAAAAGATGTACACATAATACAATATAGTTATTATTGTGATTGTAGCTTGCTGTGAAAAAGCTCCAATCATAATTTGGTCACACCAACGCAAACTAATAAGCATGTTGTTCAATTTACACCTGCCTGACAGAGTTGTTAGTCAGCTTTTCAGATCTCATATGATGTGCCGGTCTACCTAATAAAATTGCCAATGGTTAAGTTTTACTTTGGTTACAGTCCCTCTCTATTACTCAGTGCCATGTAGTCAGGACCTTAAAGGTCTCTGCTGAACATGAAAACATGATCAGAAACACGGACCCACATTTACAAACTTACATGAAATGGTAATCATTTATTTCAAACAGTCTTTTGTCTTCAATTCAAAGTGTGTGTCTTGGATCAGCACTTCCAGTAGTTTGTGTTTTGTGTGTGTGTGTCAGATTACATTTAAACTTTGATGTGTTGCCATGTAAACGTAATCCGAACAACGCTGTCAGAATCTCTAGTGCTGGCCTCGAACACACACACGCTCCCACGCACACACACAGACTGCTGAATGGCTGTTTCTTTTTTTAACCAATCCCATTTTAGATTCTGCACCTTTGCGAAGGCTCAGATTGACCGCTGCATTTTTCCATCCTTTGATTGGTTCAGTTAATGTTTTTGGATAAATACTGATTGTGAACTGGTATATTGTAATGTAGATATTTGGAGATGTTTGGAGGTGATGCATTCTAACGGTAACTGTGGTTCTCGCTTCATTAATAATAATTGTATTCATCCTCAAATATATGAAAGGCCCCCGCCTCTTCTCTGATGCCACACACAGTTATACTGTATAGCATTTGGATTAAGTAGGTAATTTACACTGAAGGGAAACTCACAACCCACCACTGATATTAGTACAGTAAGTATACAAGGCAAGAATGTAAGGACTTCTTCATCTAGCACAGCACAGCTTATCTAAAAGCACATCTCACCAAGGGTACTCTTTTATCCACTGGGGTCTTAGTTTGTTGTACGGTATTCCACTAATTCAGCAGTGGATTCCTGCTATTGAAGCTGTAAGATGAATAAAACCTTTGGGTCCAAATCATCACACTACAACAACGGTCTCTCGGGAAACAGTGAAAAGTGACTTCTTTTTGGTCATTTGTGATTCGCTAAAGTACCTCCTGCTCCTGGGAAAAAAAAATGGTCAAACACGGCGTTGGCACTTTTCATAGTCACAGATCAGATATTAGACAGAACATTAGAGTGACGTCATAGCAATTAATGGGTTAGATGTTTATTTATTTATCTATTTGTTTATTTATTTCTGTATTTATTTATGCTTATGCACATGGTATGTAAAGATGTTGTTGCATCAAAATGTATGTATCCTTTGGTGTATATGTAATCAATTTATTATTTTTTACTTGAAAAGTGGCTGAATAAATGCATCCCTTTGATCTGACTGATACCTTACTCAGTTCTTCAGAACTACGATCAGTGGTGTGTGACTTTGAGAGAGGATAACTTTGCATGTACATTGTATCCTGATCAGTGGATAGGTTATTTTCTGTTTGTTTATTTACCGCAGTGCTATTCAGCTGCTTGGTCCTTCGGAATGCCTTTTTTATGGTGGAACAGCTTTTCTGTGCAAGAGTGGAGAAATATTTATAAATATAAAAGTTATTTATTGGTAACACTGTCGAACAGAACAAAGTCTGTGAGGGGACAGACAGAGAAAAGTGAGCACCCATCAATGTAAAAAAACAAAACAAAAAAAAAAACCAGAACACAAGCAGAATAACACAATATACTACAATTACTGTAATATTGAATGTCTGTGAAGGGAATTGCTGCACTGACCAAACCTGTTGTCTATCATCAACAAAAAAGTGTACATTTGAGAAAAAATTTCTATATCCTGAGCAGGATTAAGTCGGCAAAATACTTCTTGGGAATTAGTATCAAAGGAGATAATATTCAATCCGTTTTGTACCTCTAACGGGATTTTTACGAAACCACAACGGCCAAGGAAAAACAACCAATCAGAGACCAAAGGTGTGATCGATGAGGTGTCACTCATTTGCTGTGCAGCTGCGGGTGCGCCCCTGCAGCCTCGTGCTGACTTGTTTCCTGAGTTTTGCTATCACAGAATAGCCACCTTGGGATAGGAGCTGCCTTTCACAGGTGGAGGGCCCACAGGCATCTGAGAGGATCCAGAATAGGAATTGGCAATGTTTTTAATTGACAGGAAGGTTCATCTCCTCTTTTTAATTTTTAATTTATTATATGTTCCAAAAAATAAAACATCCCATTTCTAACATTTTATGTTATATTAAGACTCTATTACGAATGCTACCAACACAGAAGCGTCTCGTTTAAGGGGCATGTCTTAACTATAAATTTACACCTTAGGATATAGAAGGTTTATGATTTATTTTGGGATTGGAGATTTGGGCCAAAATCAAAACTAAAACAATGATAACAGCAATTTAAAAATATAATTTCGTACAAGCTAAGCCAGCTAAAAGAGACCATGAAAGAATGATTAATTTCATTTTTAACTAGAAATGGGGTTTTAATAGGATGTATGCTTAATGCCATATCATGAACTTGAGGGGGAAGGGATTATATTTTTCTTCAGACTGGGAAAGGTGCAGCCACTCTGTAAATGTGTTTGGGCTCAATGTGGGCGTGTATCCTAGCTTTCAGAATAGACAGCAACAGCAGCTTAAAGCAGTGCTGTGCTTGCCCTTAGAGCTGCCACCATGCCGAGAAACCATGTGCAGGCTGCTGTCCTTGGTGAGTCTCTCTCATTCAACTTTATTATTGGAGCAGCTATTGAGTTCAGCATTCAGATAATGTGGAGAAATTACAGAGTGTGCTTTTTACTACAGGACTAATAATTGCATTGCTTTCAGCACCGCCCCAAAGTTATTCATATTCTTAGAAAATGTGTAAAAATGTGATTTCTTGCATTGGTATTCCATCTGGGAATGGCAAGAGAAAGACGGGAAGATGTAAGCAATACTCTTTTGTAAGAAGTAATGTATTTGGATTTTTTTAATATATATATTTTACCCCCTGCAAATAAAAAAACATGCCAAAGAGAGGTTTGTTTTCTTAACCATAATAGTGGCTGATCTCTTATTATACTTTTATAACTCCATGTTAAAAAAAATAGAGTGTTGATGTTGAGTGTGAGATTCAACAAGTTGAGATGAGAGCTGGAAATGACACAAAGCACTAGATGGTCGTAACGGGTGGTTGCTTAGTGATATGAATTAAAATCCCCCTTTTTTTTTTTTTTTTACGTTTTGCCAAAACGTTCCATGTTCATAATCCAATATGTACATGCACGTCTATCAAAAATAATAATCAATAAATCATCTCCACTCAGAGTTTAGCCAGTGAATGAATCATGTTGTCATGGCAAATTTTCTTCTTTTTTTTGTATTTTAGGATTTCTAGTTTCATACATTTGCAGCCTTTCCAGCAGCACTTCACACTCCAACTGTGCGACATGCATTTCACATTTATGCAAAATGCAAAATGCACTTTTCACCAGCATCTGTGAGGGTAAATATATGCTTTCCTATTGTTTTAGAGATGTATTTGAAGTTTCCTTGTTGCATTATTGCAGAAATAATGACATTTTCTCAGTAACCTCAGCTCTTGAGGACCTTTCATTGAATTGCTTTTTAGCTTGAATCGCTTGGGCTCTAGCCTGGAGCAAAGTCTATATAACTCAATAGATAGACAATATCCTGTGACTTCACCATCACTCTCCTGTGTCTTCAAGAATAGCGGGCACATAAGAACCACCTGTTGCACACAAGCATTTGCTCACATGTAAAAAAAAACAGTTTTTCCATCCTTCTGCTGTCCTGGTTTTCCCATCTTAAGGATGCCAAATAAAAGGCACAGAGGTGTGTAACCTGACAATCCAGGCTGCATTTGACCTGTTTGCTGAGCCGGAAGGGTGTGTGTGCGCCTGGGAGGAAGATGGGGACACACAAGAGCTGCTGGCACAATGCGAGTCGAAGCCAGGTGCAGTATTCGCCACATTCAGTATTGCTGTTTACCAAAGGCAATCATACGTGTGAATAAAGGCTTTTGTGGCACAAATTAGCTCCCGGAATAACAGGCTTTCATAGAATTTGATGGGACTAATCAGTCTCACTGTTATCTGTGGTGTAGCTCCACACAAGAGAAGCACACTGACTGACTGGCAGTCAAGCACTTCCACAGAATTTGGTAATTATGTTTTGATTTCACACAAGCGATGTGGCATTCATGTCATTTATGCACGTCTTTCTTTTTGTAGGGGATGCTGCTGGATCATGTACGCAACAGATGCGATTTTGTGTGAGTGACGCCGTGTGCAACAAACATTTGGCACCTGTCCTCCAGACGTGCATGGAGGTCCAGTGTGACCACGACAGCTGTGGCCAAGAAACTCAACATTTCTACAGTACCGTGCCGCACAACTTAGCTGAGAGGCTGGTCATGTGCGAATGTGATCCTTGGGATGCAAGCTGCCTACGGATGAAAGCGGCAATACATGGCAGCGCGTGTGGAGACGAACCGTGGATCTGTCAGGAAGCTGTGAGACGCTGTTTAGAAGAGAAGCATTGCAGGTATGCGAGGTGCATCGTACGGAGCCCCTAAGGTGACATGGAAGTAAAAAAAAACAACAACATTGCGTTGTTTTTGTGTTTGCGAGGGAACGCATTTTTTTAAATGCGTGTTTATGTACTTACGGGTCAATTTCCGGGTAAACAAAAGAAACTAAGAGAGCCGTGGGCAGGTTTAATGGAAATGCCTTGAAATTCGCTTGAAATACAAAGACCTAAAATCAGTTTTTGATATTAAGCACGGTTTGTCCGTCTCTGACGTACTGTCGTCTCTCAAACATATAGACTATATACGATGCTCCTGGCCTCTGGACTTTGCCTAATTCTGGATATATTTCATTCCCGTGGTGTAATTTTATGGTATTAAACAAGATTAAAATAGTTGTGAGTCATTACTCCTTTGACTACAGCATGACAGTCAATTTGACGGCCCTACTTAATCTACCGCATGTCCATAGCAACCAGCAGCTGCATAGAGAAACGCTGCTGGTCACCATGATCAAGACCAAAAATCTTATAAAGTAGAGAAGGCATTACATCTGCTTCAAAATACTGACGAATCTGAGGATGAATTACCCGTTTGAAAAACAGTAAGTCAGAGTAAAAAATCCTCCCTGCCCCGGTCAAGAGGAGCCGTGCTGCTGTTAGATGTGATAGTCATGACAATGTGGGTAGTACATGCCAGACAGTCGAAATAAATAAAATAATGATTGTGCATGCTTATGTTTTGTGCAGAGAATTGCTCACACGTTTCCAAGCCAAGTGCTGGAGCTCTGAGGAATTATCTTGCAGTGACGTTACTCTTCAAACTGAATGTTTGCGCCTCATGAATCCAGCGCTCATCCTTGGTGGAGAGCTGGAATGCAGAAAGGCCTTTGTGGCCACTCTGGGCACTACACTGCACCATCCGTGCACGTGCGAACAAGTCCATGGTGCTGATCTCTACGCATGCAGCATGATTCATGATGTGCTTCACAACAGATCACACTTTAGTGAGTAAGGGGTCTGTAAATCACAGCCAACACTTATAAAATATGGGCAATATTCCAAGATTTTTCATTTCTATTTTAAGAGACCCACTGGATGAGGGATAATGGTCCTTCTAATCCTCCTCCAATCAGTGAATCAGATGAAGGTCAGAGCGGGCTATCTGGTAAATGTCCCAACAAACATTTAACATTGCACTTTGCTATAAAAAAAAAAGAAGTTTTGTTAGTTTCGTTTTTTGGGAGATTTTTTTTTTTGTTCTGAGTATAATTGCTGTGTGTGCTATCTGTCTCATCAGGTTATCTACTCTACAGCTGCGCAGCTATATTGCTGGTGGGAATTGTGTTAGTGCCAGTGGTTATTTTATGTAAAATGCGGTGAGTCCAATATTGTTATTGTTTCAATAGAACCTACAAAGTCAAACAATCAATTGGCTGTCTTCCATTGTTCCAAATAATATGTGGAATAACAAAGTGCATTAATTTGTCCCAGGTTCAAATGCTCGATCATATGATCCATAATGCATGGTCCAATTTACATAACAAAAGTATCTGAGGATAGGACATTTGCTAAAAGTGTTGAAGTCAGAACAACCTTCTCTGGGTTCCCGCAGGGACGTAGGGCAAAATGGTCATCGTTTTAGGTACCATTTTGACATTCCTAATGCCCTTCCATGTGTAAGCCATTGTATAAAAAAGGCTGACAACATTTACTCAACGACTCACCTTTCTGGCGAGGAAAAAAGAAGGTGATATTGCATATTGGAGTGAAATTGTGACCTTTTGGTGTTTCATCAAAATTTATAGAATTACCGATTTCTTTCAAACACTCACTGAGCTGAATGAAGTTTCACGAGATTTGTTCAAGTCTCCACTGATGTCACACGCAATTAATGTGTTCTAGCCTTGTTGTATGGTGTATTTTAATGAGGAAAACTAGCACTCCATAATATTGGACTTTCGAGAAACATACCGTAATAACAATTACATAGAATGAAAAAATTTAAGCAGTATCTTCTGGTGTGCCCACCTTGGCCACCTGGGGGCAGTTTAAGACAGACCAAAATGAATAAATATAAAAAGAAATATAAATATATATATAAAGATCAATTCCACTGAGTTCTAGACAGTCCATATAGAAGTGGGGTGTGTCCTTCGTAGAACGCACCTTGGATCCAGAATAATATCGCAACTTCTCTCTGATCTCATCAATATGACACTAATATTAGTTGTTCTATGTAGAGGATAAAGAGTATATGACTTCTATTGTCTGCCTACATGTTGCTGAAACATTTTGCAGGGGTGACAAACTCCGGTCCTCGGGGGCCACCCTCCTGCATGTCTCAGAGGTTTCCTCCTGCAACACACCTGATTCAAACGAAAATTTTAGTAGATTCTTATTAAATAATTTTTGAATTTGTATTTCACTGTGTTTTTTTTTTTTTAAATTTTAGTCAATATTAAGAATGGCTTAATTGTGGTTGTCTAAGGAAGATCTGAACTTCATATTCAGTTTGTAATTTGATTTAAATACACGATGTGTTGGGACAGGAGTATTGTGCTCAGTGAGAGCATTCAGGCCTACCCTGATTTTTCCAGACCCACCCATTTGTCACGTTCTGGCTCCGCCCTGCTTGGCTGCAATTGCTTCACAGGCCCTGCCTTCTTAAAGACGCCTAAGAAGGCAGGGCCTAACTCACAGGTTGACTCTACTCAATTTACTACAGAAAAGAAACCAAAGTCATGCATTACTATTCTGACTGGAATGACCAGCAAAGAGCAAAAGCTTGGTTTCTCAGACTAAAAACTCTCCTCATTCAAATTAAGAACAAGAGAAAAAAAGTCAAAATGTTTGTGAGCTCTCCAACAATCTCGCCCACCAAAGCCCATATAACTCCCGAAATGCCACCTTTCCCTCACACTGTAAAAATCAGCTATTTAACCTTAGACTTAGAATCTTATATCAAGCCAAAATGTCTTTTTGATCTTGTTTTGAGAATATTATATAATGCAAGAGCAGAATTTGTAGATTATTTATGTTGTTTTAAGATTATTTGTCTTTTATTTCTTACTTAGTTTTTAGATCCTAAAATTAGTTCATTTACGTGCAAAATAAGATAAATTACTGTCAAGTCCCAGTTGGATGCTATAGTTTATGTTATCAGAGAACTTTTAGCTGTAAAAACGAGTTTCAAGAACCTCCTAGTTACTACTAACTGGTGTACCAATAGCAACACACTTCATTCGCACTTTTTGTTGCAATCCAGGGTGGCACGGTAGTTGATTGGTTAGAACGCAGCCCGCAATGCATCTATGCCCTCTAGTGACCAACAACTACAACGACATGCAACATGGTCCAACACAGACACAGGCTCCTGGATCCAAGCCTTTAGGTGTTTTGTCAAGAAAAGGGCAGGCCAAAGAAATGAGATCAGACTACTAATTTTGTGTCTTTAGAACAGGAATTGAGAGACGTCACGAAGGCTTGTAATACAAACAAGATGGAGAGCTCTTCTTCAAAATAGCATAGTTTGACATTCTACATAATTTCAATCTTGAAAGATCAGTGTAATTTAGATATCTTCACCCCATCAGCCAAATCACCACCCATAGTCTGGTTTATGACCTCCTCACCTGAACAAACAAATGGAGAATGAATGCATGCCTGCTGAGACCTGTACATGCCTTTGAATTATGAACATAGGAATTTTGGAAAAAATGACAAACAATTGCGCTTGACTGGGAGTGACATTAAAGTGCCTCCAGCCTCTTTATTTTCAATTAATTCTTCACCATATGCCAAAGTGCTACTTATTGTAAAGTGTCCTGTGTTAAGTTCACATTCACGTCAAAGCAAAATCTCTTAAATAGGGCCACTCATATCTCAAGACACCACTGAATATGTCCCTAATAGAGGCCTGGTCTTTTTTGCAGGTAAATAGGTGAATGCAACTCAATGAGGAAGTACGGGTTTTGATTGACCTTGCTTTTTGTCGTAGGGTGGTGAGAAGAAACAAGAGACGGGACAAAACCAGATTCCAGCCACTTCCAAAAAGTAATGGCAATGTTGCGACACAAGAGTTTCCATAAAGATCAAATTTTTGTGCCTATTTAAACTCCTATCAGACAAGAAGAGCCCTTAGAGGATTGATTTTTAACTTTTCGGTCTTTTTCTTCATTTTGTTCATCTTTTGCTGTCTGAAAGATGTAAGGGCCCGGTGCATGAAAACGTTTTTAAAAAAATTGGTGTTCAATGCATGAATGAGTGAATGTACATGTAACGCAAGATGTATAAAGTCAAAGATGTCAAAGATTTCTACAAAAACATTAAAACATGTTCAGTTATCAGCTTTTTCAAACAAGAACAAATGTGACTTATTACAGTGATGTGGATCACTGAGGCAAAACAGACCTTCTGATTAGATTGAACTTTTCTCTCCATTGCCGTGACTGCGTGATGGGTGGCAGCTGTTGTGCTGGAAACAAAGCTTTCCAATATCCAACCGTTTTATTTTTCTTGAAATACAATTTATTCTGTTCAAGGTCACAGGGAAGCTGGAGCCTGTCCCAGCTGTGTTAGGGTGAGAGCTGCGGTACACCTTGGACTGATCATTCATCTGTCATTCCTAACACTGATACATAGAGACAACCATTCTCACTTCCAGGCAATTTAGACCTAAACATAATATTCTTTTGGACTGTGGACGGAAACCAGAGTACCCGTAAAGAACGCACACAAGCACGGGCAGAACATGCAAAAGGGGTGTGAAGCGAAGCTGCCAACATCCATCTATATAGGGGAAATCAACCCAAACATTTTTTTTTAAGAAAATGTTCCCAGCAGGCCCACTAGTTGGTCGTTACCTGCACCCTGAGCAACTGTGATGTCATTTTCAGTCAACAGAAGTGACAAAATGGACGCCCCAAATGGATGCGTTTGTGGAATAAGTGTTAATCCACTCGTTTTAGCCATCTCTGGGGTGGCCATTTTGTCTTCTGTCGACTGAAAATGACATCGCAACAGCTCACAACGACCAATCACGACTCACATTCAGAAAACAGGTCAGCCGTAATTGGTTGTTGTGAGTAGTTGTGATGTCATTTTCAGTTGACAGAGGACAAAATAGCCGCCTCCAGGGATGGCTAAAAATCTGTGCATTTTGCTGCTTAATTTATATTCCACAAATGCAAAATTAATCAGAATGCCATGTTCAACTAGTGGGCCTGCTGGGAACATATTCACATAACCCTAACCCCCCTAAGCCTGCATTGAAACCCTTCTTTGGAACCCTAGCTCTAATTTAAAACCCTACTTTAAAACCCTAACCGTGGTTTAAAATCTTACCTTGAAAACCTCACCATATTTTGAAACACTGATTTTAAAAACTAACCCTGATTTAGAAACCCTACTTTGGGACCATAACACACTTTAAAACTAAACTTTGAAATCCCATCCCATAGATTAAAAGCCAACTTTGAAATCCTAATTTAAATTTCCTACTTTGCCTGTAAATGAACACATGCACAACTTGAGTTGCACAACCTTGATCGTCGACAAGACAACTTTGGTACTGCTTGTTCCGAAGTCGATACTGTTGTTTCCTTTTAATCATCCCCGCCCCCGGCAAAATATTTGTTTTTGTTTGCAGTTGACGTGAATTGTATCTTTTCCCAGGAGGTGCATGGCGCCGGGCTCCCTTTCAGAGTGCCGATGTTCACATGACCGCTGACTCCTCCACATTTGCACACTTCACATTTTGTTGTCCAAAAAGAGGTCAAAATTCAAATGCACTCGCCGGCCAAATAGCGGCAGAAGTTTGTCAGCAACAAAAATTCTCAGCTCACCTGTTTTCTGAGTTTGGTCAGGTGTCCTGAGTTCTGAGCAACTGTGAAATCATTTTCAGTTGACTGCAAGTGGAAAAACGGCCACCCCCTGAGATGGATGAAAAAGGGTGGATTGTGCTGCTTCATTCATATTCCACCAACACAATATTCATCTGCATATCGTGTTTGGACTAGTAGCGCCGCATAGAACATTTTATTGAAAAGAATATTTTTAATTGAGGTTCTACCCCAGGCTTCCATGCTGGGACCTCTCCTCTTCTAAATGATCTTTGTAACAACTTCAGTTGTCAAACATAAAAGGCTTGTTTTGGTCCCCTCCCTCAATTGTTCTTGTAGTGAATGACGGAGACGAGCTGCAGGGGTGTGCACACGTTTGTGCTCAAGGCTTGCAAAACAGCATGTGGACATGGGTGCAAATGTGTCAAATTGTTCACGATCGCTCGTCATTTTCTCATCTCCAATCAATTGCATCATGATTGACTGATTAGCTCAGCAAACAGTTGAAGAATTGTTTTCAGGATCCATTCAATCAGGATTGCATGAAATATGAATGAATTCTAAATTCTCTCACTCCTTGCTGCAACGGTGAATGTTTGCTAAGTTGGCTTGAACGCAGCTCGACATTCGCCATTGTTTGAGTGCAGTGGTTCTCAACTTGTTTTGAGTGATCATGTATATTTCTCCCCTCTGAACACGTTTTTCAGCCAAGTAGCCACTAACTAGCGCAAAGCATTTTGCATGGCATGGAAAAACATAAACAGTGCAGTGCCATCTGTCTGGTTTCTTCAATTCTGGAGCCTCATCTGTACTGGGGTATCGACAGTACTTTTTTTTCTCTCTGCTTTATCATTTCCCAAATCAAAACGTTTGCCGGTCTTCAGACATTTATCGTCCGCTTTGAAGTGACGTCAACCACGTGACGTCACTTCAAAGCATGCATAGCACAAAGAGCATGAACTCTTTGCATTTGGGGGGGGGGGGGGGGGGGGGGGATCTGGCCTGGCACACGCTTGAGGTAGATAGAGTGCAGCCACTTGAAGCACCGCCATCGACGCTGCATCATCATCCAAGTCTCAGTCCCAAATCCCAAGTCACCTAAACATGGGGCTGCCATTCGCCGCGAGTCTGTTCATCACCCTTGGCCTGTGTTGGACCTGCACAGGTGAGCAAATATTTACTTTATCTATTTAAGGTAAAAAGTTGCTTTTTTGCTCTTAATCCACTTTGCTTTCTCCAAATGTCAAGTGCTGTATAGAATGGCCCTTATTCTGAGAATTAAAATCGAACGTCTCACAGGGGCGGAGCCAGAACGTGGCTAATGGGTGGGCCTGGAAAAATCAGGGTGGGCCTGAATATTTCCCTCACTGAGCACAATCCTCCTGTACCGACACATCGTATATATATTCAAATAAAATGACAAACTGAATAATATGAAGTTTAGATCTTCCTTAGAAAACCACAATTATGCCATGCTTAATATTCAATACAATAAAAAAAACACAACGAAACATAAATTCAAAAATAATTTCATAATAATTTACAAACATTTAAAAGTATATTTTTTCATGAATCCCACTGGGTGGGCAGTCTGTCAATCTGGGTGGGCCTGTGCACACCCAAAAATAAATAAAATACATAAATAAAAATAATAATAACAAATACACTGGGGAAACGTGCTTCTTTCTATTTTACTAGCCGTTGTGGGCCACCTTAGAAAAGCGATACACCTGTCATGCGCAAATTGATGGGAATAAAATAAATGGAATCCAATTTCATTCTCCATAATTTACAACAACGTATGTGCCTTGAATCATATTTAAAAAATAAATAAAAGTAAAAACAGCAAGCGTGCCTTGTGTGTATAAAGCCAATCTATTGACGTGATCACGTCCTGCTGCCCTCTTTGATGGGAGTGTGAGTGGCTTTATGATTGCAACGATGCGCGTTGGACCTGATTGTCTCGTAACGCCCCCATTAGGCGCACAATTGGATGCAGGGGCGGCCCCAGGATTCTTTTCTCTGCCGGCGTAAATGTTTACTCTGGAATCACGATGGAGGGGCTAAACTAGGGCCACACCGATATCTGAAGGGGCAGGGAGAAAAGCAGGAACGTGGCTACATTGTTACGCAACAAACCACTCGACTTCCGCAACGAAAGAGGTCACGCGGGCAAGATGTTGGCATTGGCTCTCATCTTTTCGTTGTTGCAGGGAAGTCCGAATGTCCGGCCGGCTGGCGGTACTACAGAGACCACTGTTACAGCATTTCAGTGAAGTGGTTAAAATGGACCGATGCTGAGGCCTTTTGTTGCTCCATCGGAGGACGTCTGGCGAGCGTTTGGGACCAAGATGAGAAGGTGACGCGCCTCCCTCTCTCCCACTTTCGTCTCACTCATCTCAGTCACACACTCTCGTGTCTCTCACTCTTTATCGCTCCCTTTCTTGCAGACCTGGCTGACGTCACAACTAAAACCTGCTAGTAAGTATTGGATCGGCATGCGGCGTGAGACCTCCAACCACAAGTGGAAGTGGACAGACGGAAGTCCTTTCGTTGCGTCTAAGGCGTAAGTGTCCTCAAAGCAAGGAAGCGCGACGAAGCTCGTGAGAGGAAGACGCCGCAATATTGAAGCGCTTGAATGGCTCCACCTGCTCACTTATCAATACAGATATTGATGATGACGACTTAAAGAATAAATTCGAATTCTTGGAATGGAAAATAGTTAATTGTTCGACAAACAAATCAAGACTATAAATCCTTTTTTTGTTGAGAAAAATCATTTCATCGTCAATCAATCATCATCATAATCAATCAGCAATTATTTAAAACCTTAGAACCATACTTTCAAAAGCACTTTAAAACCCTAACCCTAATTTAAAACATCACTTTGAAACGCTAGTTTAAAACCACACTTTGAAACTCTACTTTGAAACTCTAACCCTAGTTTAAACCCCACCTGTTTGAAGCACTAACACTAGTTTGAAACCCTACTTTGATACCCTAGGTTGTGTTTAAAGCCTTACTTTGGAATTAACTTGAAATCCTAATCCCAGTTTAAAACCCTACTTTGAAATCATAACCAAAATTTGAAACCCTCCTTTGAAATACTAACCCTGGTTTAAAACCATACTTTAAGAATCCAACCCTAATTAAAAACCCTAACCCTAATTTAAAACCTAATTTGATATGCAAAGCTATCTTGAAACCTAAATCGAAACACTAACTTTAGTTTAAAACCCTAATTTGAGACCTCAAACCTAGTTTAAAACCCCAGGTTTTGCTTAAAGCCCTACTCTAAAACCATAACCCTACTTTAAGAATCACATTTTAATATATAATCCTAGTTTAAAACCCTACTTTTAAAACCAGTTTGAAATCCTAATTTGAAACACTAACCCTGGTTTAAAGCCATACTTTAAGAATCTAAACCTAATTTGAAAACTCTAAAGCTCATTTGAAACCCTAAACCTCATTTGAAACCGTACTTTGAAACCCTGACCCTAGTTTAAAGCACGACTTATAAACCTAACCCTTGTTCAAAACCCACTTAAAAAGCATAACCCGCGTTTAAATCCCCACTTTTTAAACCCAAAACTCTTAACTTGAAACCCCCTATCTTAAACCCCAATTTGAAGACCTAACCCTAGTTTAGAACATCATTTGAAACCCTAACTCTAGTTTAAAACGACACTTGAAACCTTGACCCTAGTTTAAAACCAGAATTTGAAACCCTAGCCGTTGTCTGAAATCTAATTTTAAACCCTGTCCACAGTTTGAAACCCTATTATTAACCCTAACCCTCATTTAAAACCTCAACCATAGTTTAAAGACGGCTTTGAAACATAACCTCGTTTGAAACTTAACTTTGGAACCCTACTTTAAAACCCTAACCTTAGTTTAAAAGGGTGCTAAGCCTGTTTTGAAATCCTAACCTAAGTTTAAAACTCACTCTAGTTTAAAACACTATTTTGAAACCCCCAACACTAATTTGAAACCCCAATTTGAAACCCAACCCTAGTATAAAAACTCTACGTTGAAACTCCAAACTCAAGTTCAAACCCTAGTTTAAAACCCAACAGAAAGAGCCTACCCGTCGTTTAAAATCCTACTTTGTAACACTAAACCTAGTTTGAAACCCTAATTTTAAACCCTAGCCCCCTAGTTTGAAATCACTAGTTTAAAACCCTCGTTTGAAACACATTCAAAACCCTAATTAGAAACACTAACCCAAGTTTAAAACCCTACTTAAGACTAAAGGTAGTTTTGAACCCTAATGCTAATTTCAAACCTTGAGCCCCATGTTCTAAACCCTACTTAAAGGACCTAACCCTTGTTTAAAACCCTACTTGGAAACCCGAACCCTAGTTTAAAACCCTGATTTGAAACTTCTGTCAACGCCACCGATGGCGTGCAGAAAGCCCGCGAGTCTTTCCCCCTGACGCCCACGTTGTGCGCAACCGCTGGCAGCTCCTCGGCCGGCTGCCTCATGTGTGAAAGGCAAAGGCGACCAAAGGCCAGCCCTTGTCTGCTATGGCTCTATTTTTCCACCTTCTCTGTTTGAAACATCGTCTTGTTTCAGGTTCTGGGATGGTGGAGAGCCAAACAACAAAAACGGAAACCAAAACTGTGTGAATATGTATTCACATGGTCACTGGGACGACGACAACTGCATGCGTTATTTCCGCCCCGTGTGCAAGAAGCTATTGGGTGAGTCCACCCCTTGTTGATTTTTGGCTGCATTTCATTCACGTGTGGCTTGGATGCTGCGACTTGGGGATGCTTTGAGGGTTTGGTGACCGCCGCCCAAGTCTGTCCACCCCCAAGAAAGTGATGTCGAGAAGTTTTCTGGAAGCTTTTTTTTGTCCGGGTGAGGAGATTGAATTGCCCGAGCTATTTCTAACTTCCTCTCACAGTTTGGGCTTCATTCTGAACTTGATTAAAAAAAAAATGTTTGCTCATAACCTCTGTAATTTGCCAAGAACTTAAGCATGCAAAAAGAGTGGCGTTTCTGCAACCCGGGAAGAAAAGTAGCCGCCACCTCACGGCTAAATGTAGAAGTGCATCAGGGTCCCCGATTGCACTTTTTTGGTTGGCAGCACTGGCCCCCCATATTCATAATAAGCAAAGCTGGGCAGAACGTCTCTGTGACGGACCGGTCCGTCTATCCGTCACTGACTGACGCCAATTTTTCTGGCGATTGACGCATGATAGAAAAAAAAAAAAATAGATGGATTAAGCATTTCCACCACCAGCGTGGTGGAAAATTGTGAGTTGTTGTTGCTTGGAGGACAGATTTGAGTGACGGACCAGGCTGTGAACAAGCTTCCAAAGCGCTGTAATTCACTATTTCTGTTCAAGTATCATCCAGCGGGAGGGTGCGAGTAAAAGTTTAGTCGGACTCGCCGACGTACGCTGGTTTAAAATTAGAGGCGGCATATAGTACATGCTATGTTTTATACTATTTTTTTATACTATTTTTTTATACGGAAGAGTACCCACGCTGCAGACAGATGACGAAGAACGGACGCTCAATTCGTAGTAAAATTTAAAATCTTGTCTGAATATTTCACATTTGATGAGCTGATCATACCCGATAGGATTTGACCTAACGTACAAATAAATGTGCCCAGCGCACTTAAAAATCAATGGTGGTTGGTCACTTTAAATTCAGTACCAGACATTTTCGGACCCTCTTTTACCCTAACAAAAATATAAATAAATTCCTGGGATTGAATGGCTGGACTCTGCAAAGACATATAAATATGTCTTTGGGATTGAATGAGTTAATGAGTTAAGTGGATAAAACACAAAATACTACATGTTAAATATTAAACAATATAAATGAAAATGATACTGGCCCAGTCAGCGTCAGTGAACACAGGGTAGCCCGACAGTCAAGCAGTGGCCGCTGGTTGTGTCGAACCACGCATGAGCAACAAGAACATTTGCAAGTCTAACAATGTGCGCTCCCCTTTCAAGTGGACTGCATGTGCTTTCCTGTCCTAGGTCACACCTGCCCGACCTGCCCTTCTAAAACCTGCCCGACCACCCCTCCTCAGACCTGCCCGACCTGTCCTACTCTGACCTGCCCGACCTGCCCTCCTCAGATCTGCCCGACCTGCCCTCCTCAGACCTGTCCGACCAGCCCTCCTCAGACCCGCCCGACCAGCCCTCCTCAGACCCGCCCGACCTGCCCTCCTCACACCTGCCCGACCTGCCCTTCTAAAACCTGCCCGACCACCCCTCCTCAGACCTGCCCGACCTGTCCTACTCAGACCTGCCCGACCTGCCCTCGTCAGATCTGCCCGACCTGCCCTCCTCAGACCTGCCCGAGCAGCCCTCCGACCAATCAGGGGCCAGAGATGTGCGCAAGCACCGCCGCTGGGCCGGCGTGTTCCTCTCACGACGTCGCATGCTCATGCCTGCTCGCCATGGCCGCCAACCCGGTGAGTCGATGCAGGAAAGCATTTTTACATTCTCGTCTTTTGTCTGTCAATTGTACAAATCTGTCTGAACAACTTTAAACAGCAAGTAGGAATTGATGGGTTTTTTTTTTTCCTTAAATTCAAAACCTACAACAAAAATTGCTGGTGGTTTGTGGGCGGTGGTGGATTTGTGGCGTCTTATTTCAATTTCATGGGCAAAAGCGATTGTCCTGGCCAGTAAGTGGACCTCATTAAGGACGTGTGGGGAAATGTCCACACTGTCCATAAACAAGGTGAGTTGTACACAAAGGGCATCGTGGACTTGTTGTCATCTTGTTCATTTGTGTTTGCGCAGAAAGGCGCATTCCAAGCTGCAATCGACGACGGTCTCAGCGTGGGCCGCAGCATCGTCATCGCAGGACGAGCCAAGCCCACAGCAGAGAAGTAAAAACACACACGCAGACACCCCCCAAAAAAGAACACAGTTACCACAACAATGCATTTGTGCGGCAGGCTTGTGGTCAACCTGAAGGTTCATGACAACGACGACGAAGACGACGAAGACGACGGCGATGACAGCAATATCAACAAAGTCACCATAGCGCTACGCCTAAAATTCAACTTTGCAAGACAAACCGTCTCGCTCAACTCCAGACTGGCTGACAAGTGGGGCGCCCAGCGGACTGAGACCTTACCCCAACAACGCCCCTTTGGAGCCGGACTCGCCTTCAAGGTGACATTCATTGATACGTCGTCCAATCATCACCCAAACGAACGGGGACAATCGCCACTTCAATCTGTTAAATTAATCTGGCAAATGAGTCCAACAATCGGCCCAATATTTTAGAAACCTCTTCCTCCGGAAGCATTTTGTGTAGTGAGCGTTCTTTGGTGTTGAGAAAAAGTCGTCAGATTCTCTCAAATCCCAAATGGCATTGGAAGATTTGCAAAGGTTGAAGTGGGCACAAGTAGAAGTCCACGTCCGTTTTTTTGGCAACAAGAGAGCGACTTGAGCGTTTTCCATGACGCATTTTTGACTGTCCTGTGTTGTGCCTGCATGTGTCCTGACATTGACGGGCCAGCAGTCTCTCGTTTGTCAGCATTTCCAGGCTTTACCAGTCGAAAGTGTACCTTGGCTGAACAGCGCTTCGCTTACTGACCCCGCTGTCTCGTCACCTTCCAGATTGTCATCAAGTGTGACAATGGCTCTTTCCACCTGACCTTCAATGACGACCTCCAGCTGGACTTCACAAATGAAGTTACCCCTCCGCGAAGCATCAACTGGCTGGATGTGTGGCACGTGACGCTCACCGGCATCAAGCTGGAGTAACGTCGCTCGCCGTCCGACCGCCGCATCCCGTCTGGGCGTCGTCATGCGAACAGCAATCAGCCCAATTCAAACGATTTTCTTTTAGCACGCCTTCTGTTGTTGTCCAGTGTTTAGACCATTCATGTAGCGATAATGAGAATCTCACGGCACGACATCTTCACGGTACTGGTCCAAAATGTCCTTGTGTGGAAAATGAAGTGCCAGTATGTGAAGTATAAACTTAAGACGAAGTATAAACACACTTTCTGTAATTGAAGAACATTGAGTTCTTTTCACCAAAGTTCTTTAAACGTATTTTGAAGTGACAATAAAAAAAAACCTCCTTTCATGTAAACGTGTTTGAACAAGATTAAAAGCTTGAAATCTTTCAGTTTGTGTTTGTGCAATTACAGCGCCCCCTGGTGACTCGTTTTATCAATGCAATTATTTTGACCAGGAGATTATGTGCCTCAATATGACGTTAGTCGCGATTGTATGATGTCTGTACATTCAACTTAACAAAATTACCTGTACTATTTTAAACTTTATGCATAATTACAACCTCAGCTAATTAGCATAGTATAGACCAGGCGTTTTCATGCATATGCTCATAAGTATTTGTTCTAAAAAAACAAATTGTCAGTACAAGAGGCAACTCAAGACGGCTGCCCTCCGGCTTCTCCCGTTAAGGATTTTTCCCCCCATAATGCCACGGGTATTGACTGAAAAAAAGCTGTTTTTGGTATTTGGCCTACATTATACCAATACGTTTGAAAATGAAGGAGGTAAACAGTTTATTCGTAAGTTTTTACGAATATAAAATGGATGGATGTTCCAATGTTTTCATTGCACATATGATCGTCTGGCTTTCAACCACAGCAGAGCAACCTGGCCTCTTAAAGGGATGGTGGGGCGGGGTTGGCCATGTTTTCGCTGACAAGTTCATTTTATATATTTTTTGATCGGGGAAATGAAAAGAGTTGTCATTTTCTATTTTATCAATAAATTTAGGAGAAATTAGGAAATCAGTAACTCCATGATTAACGCCCCTTGATAATGAGGACAATGGCCAATGCCAGAGTGCCAATGTTAAGCTCATCCCAGTGTCTCTTTAATGGTAAAGCATCCAAAAATATATCAATAAGTGCATGTGCAAATCAGAGAGCAGAGCAGATCAGAGCACACAGTTTTTTTTTTGGAGCATGAATTGAATTGTCTCCTGAGTATTATAAGAAGATGACTGCAGCCTCTAAAAAGAACACTATTGTACACCTCCTTCTGCAGCCCATTTTAGTATGTAAATCACAGTTCCAATTTTGATTTAGATCGAGATGATGGCTTTCAGCGGCCAAGTCAATTAAGTTGCTATTAACAAGGTAATCTTATCTTGAATAAGACATACTTTAAATGTGAGACACACTCTGACCTAATTGCAGTAAAAGCCAGGCAGACGCACATTCCCTCCACCGAGAATGCAGAGGCAGCCTGACGTGGCAAAGCACTCATCAGCAAATCAAATCAAATATGTGAAAGAAACATGATCACGGCATCCTGCCTCTTGCCTGAGCAACTTTGGAGTTTGACTTGCGCTGGAGAGCAGTGCAGATGAAGTCCCCTGCCTCCAGGACTTTGGCCAGGTTGACCCCCTTTTAAAAAAAGACAAGTAAACATAAATTGTCAAATTCAGTACTAGGGCAAATATTCATGTATTTACTTAATGGATTCATGAGAATTGTATGGCTTGTGTGGAATGACTTGTTGATTACTCGCAGAAGCAATTGAAGTGAAGTGGATTGAACTGCTGAAACCAGCCAAGTCACAGATCAGTCATTGCCTCTCAACTAGTTTGTAAAGCAGTCATCCCCAACTGCACTGCAGCAAAATTGGGCATCGTGAGAGCTCTTCTTTGTGCCATGGGAAATGATCCAGTTTAACTTAATTAAAATCCCCAAATTATTATTTATTCCTGGCAAACAATGTATTTTTGTTCAGCTATCTGTGCCAGTGATATCCAGTGAGAGGCAGAACAATTTAATGCTCTTCCACTAGATGGTAGCAGGTAAAATTAACCTGTTGCCATTCGTACAACGGAATAATAGCTTTGTGTTCAATTGATAAGGCCCAGATTTTACACCGAGTAAGCCAATTTGTGAGTACCGTACATTTAGACAAGACCATTGTTTCCGTTTACGTAGCCTACATTTTGTGACATTTTTGTTTGATGTTTGATATTTTTGGAATGCAAAACACTGATCCAGAGATGTACAACATGACCCTCGGATGCTGGTTTTACAGTACATGTTGACACAGTATGATTGAAATATTTTTTAAATGTTTTTTTATCGTTTTCTACTTGCATAAGGTCTCTGCACGATGTAAATTTCTTTATCAGCATGTGATAGCGTATGTGTGTTTTCCTCGCATGTGTGCATGATTCATTTCAGGAGTTGAGAAACAGCAGTATTCGATATGGATCGCTTGAAAGTATATAAAGTACAGAAGTGTGGAACTGCCAGTGTGGAGTAAAATTTTTGACCGGCATATACGTTTGAACGTACTTGCGAGTACATTTGAACATATTTGCAGAACATATAGTATTTGCGGGTACGGTCCAGCCGTTTTTACGAGTATGTTTTAACATAGTGCAGAGTATGTACATACTCGCAAATACCTTCGAACGTACTTGTTCTCGTACAAACATAGCATTTATTCCCATAATAAATGGCATGCCCAAGTAAAAAAAAAATGCTACGATAGCATTTAGCTTTCAAGTACGTTTGAACCTATTTGCAAATACGCTAGAAGGTACACTCAAATGTACTCGCAATATGTTTGAACTATCCATCCATCCACTATCTATACCGCTTCTCCTCACAAGGGTCGCGGGCGCGCTGGAGCCTATCCCAGCTGTCTTCGGGCAGTAGGCGGGGGACACCCTGAACTGGTTGCCAGCCAATCGCAGGGCACACAGAGACAAACAAACAACCACACTCACAATCGCACCTAGGGGCAATTTAGAGTGTCCAATCAACTTACCATGCATGTTTTTTGGGATGTGGGCGGAAACCGGAGCACCCGGAGAAAACCCACGCAGGCACGGGGAGAACATGCAAACTCCACGCAGAGAGGCCGGAGCCGGGATCGAACCCACGACCTCTGAACTGTGAGGCGGACGTGCTAACCAGTCGTCCACCCGACAAATGAAGCTTCACAAAGCACTTATGTATTATATTTGTTGACTCCTCGAGATGGCACCCTTGGTTTAGGAAGTAGTGGATATTTAATATATTTTCATTGCACTAATGTTTATTTTAAACTAAGAGCATCATCTAGAGGGGTAAAAAAAACAAAAAGCAAAAAGTGCTTCTTGAAGATTACTTTTCCAATCACTAGTTCGGACATATTTAAATATGCATACTGGATGCATTTGCCAGTCAAAATTACTTACTCCACGTTGGCAGTTCCATGCTTCCGTAACAAAGGGTTAAATGGACAGTTGAAAAAAAAAATCACACTGACAATTAGGTAACTGAAATGTAAATTGAGCCATATATATGAAGGATTTAACAACACAACCAATGAATACAAATTGAAATGAAAATGTCTTTAAAAACTGTGAAATTAATGATTGAATTTATTAATAGATTCAGGGGTGGGTAATTTTCAACAACAACCCAAAATCCTGTTCATTAATAAAAAGCTATCTCTCTGCAATTGAAATGGCCACAAGAAAATATGACTGACAGTCGACAAGTTCTGCATCCCACTTGTAGTGAAAAAGTTCCACCAGCAGGGGTAGAGATTGTTAAATAAATAGTTTCTGGGTCAGGGCACCCAATAGTGTGGGCGCATGAACCAATGATGTTATAAAATAAACACTGACAGAAAAGTATGTTTGCAGAGCCATATGTTTATGTAAATGGACTCTGGGAGATTGTATGAGTTGGGCCGCTGTGCTGGGATTGCGGACACATAAATTACGGCAGGTCTGTTGGAGTGTGCGCACTCACAGTGTGGATGCCCATGCCGTGGAGCATGTAGAGAACATCCTCTGTTGACACATTGCCAGATGAACCCTGAGCGTACGGGCAACCACCCAGACCGGCCACTGCTGAGTCCACCACGCACACTCCCATCTGCAAGGGCAAAGTACAGTACAATACTGCTGACCATTTCTCTCCTTCAATGTACAGTCCATTAAAACTATTTATTTTACTGACTGCATCTTTTACACGTCCAAGGTGCTACAAGGCGTCGAACTGTCAAGAATACAAAGAAAATACTGATGGGTTATCAAGGCATCAGGAAATTGATAGCATGCTGTAGTTTAATCAGCTAGGCATTCACTAAACCTCAATATGCGGTGATGATGAACTGTCATTCAATCAATCAATCAATCAATCAATCAATCAATCAATCAATCAATCAATCAATCAATCAATCAATCTTAGGTTGGTAGTCGGAAATGGAAGCTCGTTTAAAATGATAGTCGGACCGGCCTATACGCGATTACTATTTGGTGCGGCCAGACAAAATGGCGGATAAATGGTACCCTTCCCTACCCGGCTGCCGGTGATAAACGGACTGCAATTTTTTAGTAAAATGACCAGCTCTGATTAAAATGGTGGGTTTTGAGCCTGTTCTTAAAAACAAGAACTTCTCAGCCCAGAAGTGCTCCAGCAGGCGGGGGGCATAAAACTGGAATGATGCCTCATTACAAGTGTGTGTCCTGACATTTGGAATAACTGAAAGGCCAGAGCAAGAGGACCTCAGTACAAGAGGGTTCAAAGTGTAAAAGCAGCTCTGAAAGATGCGCAGGCCCAAGATCATGAAGACAGTTTAAAAAAAAAAAAAAACTGTGAAAGAACCTTAATTAAAATCGATTCCGAAGCACATGGGGAGCCATGCACTGATTTTCAAATGGGTGTATCTTGAGGCCCAACTCCAAACAAGTTTTTGTCATTGTTTCAATTTATAGTAGCCATTTGGTCTCTTCCAGTCAGCGGTATAGTCACTCACTTTCTGCCATCCGCAACCAGATATTCTGAGTTGGCCTGTTATTACAAGATTTATGATGTTGACAGTTCGGCTCTTGAATAAATTATTTCAAATTATTTCAAATCAATGGGGAAAATATCAGGGCGGCACGGTCGTCGACTCGTTAGCACGTCCGCCTCACAGTTCAGAGGTCATGGGTTCGATCCCGGCTCCTGCCTCCCTGTGTGGAGTTTACATGTTCTCCCCGTGCCTGCGTGGGTTTTCTCCGGGTACTCCGGTTTCCTCCCACATTCCAAAACATGCATGGTAAGTTGATTGGACTCTCTAAATTGCCCCTAGGTGTGACTGTGAGTGGATGGTTGTTCGTCTATGTGTGCCCTGCGATTGGCTGGCAACCAATTCAGGGTGTCCCCCGCCTACTGCCCGAAGACAGCTGGGATAGGCTCCAGCACTCCCCGCGACCCTTGTGAGGATAAGCGGTATCGATAATGGATGGATGGACGGGGAAAATATCACTTGAACTAAGCGGAAGCGGACCAGTGTCACCAAACAGAACATTGTTGTCTTTGGAGGTTCCGTTAAAGAGTTCACAGCAGGCATATTCACAACGGTCTTTCCTGTTTCTACTCAGGTAAAATCCCTGAATGAAGACCCTTCTTCTGTTGGATATTTGGACATGGCATGCAGCTCCCTATCAAGACTGCAATGGTGCTTTACAGCTGTTTAGGAGGAAGACAGCGTTGAAAATGAGCGGGCACAGAACATTTTTCAGTGTGGCTTAGTCATCCTCTTTGTCTGCGTCTGGCAACGGTGCGACATAGTAATAGCCTTGTGCGCATTCTCAATATGGCGCGCAACATTTCATATGGTTCTGATTCTGCTGGTTCCTCATGTTTTCACAGCACTACTCCGTCCTTTCCATGCTACATCGAGGAGACATTTTTGCCTCAGTTAAGAGGGTGTCCACTTACGCTGTTCCAACAACACAGGAGTTATAATATTACTATACAAATGTGCCGTTGTTGCAAACTATAATCATTACTGTCATGCATTATTTCCCTGATCCCTTCAGGATAAATGTGCCTGATTTAGAATAGCTGTAACACATGCACATTAACATGTATATCGCTGAAGTCGGGCCAAAACCTCATAAGTCACATTTTGGTGAATTTCACATTTTTCCCCAAATCTATGCTATTGATCAGTCCACACGCATAGGTGTTACTTTGACACATTATAGACCAATAGAAAGTGTTGAAAATGACTTGCTCTCTTTCACGATGCAATGTTAATGGTTGAAAAAACGTTTTGGGGGTCTCCTGAAAAGTGACTATATCGGAGGTACACGGTTTGTACTGTATATAGTGCTGGAGAGACTAGGCTATAGTGAATGCACTGTACACTCACTTGCCAGGTACACCTGCACAATTGAATGTGATCCAGTAAAAGAGATGTAACAGAAAATGTTGTCTTCATAAAGATAATTGTCAAGAATTCATATAATGAAGTTGTCGAGTGCAGCAGTGCACATTCATACATTCTGCACAGTGTACATCATATCGCTTCACCACAGCTCTGTGGAATAGCTAGCCGCTTTCTCGTAGCTAAGTAAGGCATCTCCGCCCAGTCCAATGCAGTTCTGCATCACCATAAACTACACTCATAATAAAGGAAAAACTATATTGTTAATACATGCTCTTCGAAATCACTTTTCCTCATTAGGGCCATGAGTAAATGGAGACGATGGCAGGTGACTTCGGACATCTGGTCCCCAGTGAATCACAAAGCACCCATGGTATAGCTAAACAACCATTCACACTCACATTTGCACCAAAGGCAATTTAGAGTTGAATGCGGAGAAAACCCACATACGCACGGGAAAAACTGACAAACTCCAAAGACATGTTCTCATGGCGATTCGAACAAGTAACTCATCAATGTGAAACTGTGAAAGACATGCTAACTACCATCTACTATGTATCCAGAATAAAATGAGTCATTATTGTTTTTCTTTGTGTTGACTTATTAGCTGCTGCAATTCACCATGATCATTGTTTTGTTTTAGTTTTATTATCACCAACCTCTCCAAATGTCTGGCCTCCATATGACATTTAATGATGTGTTTTTCAGTTGTTGGAAGGCTAGCAACAAACATCTTTATTACCATAAGATGAGGACCCAAATTCTAATTTTGACGCTGCAGAAAGAATGAATCTGGCTTCACGTGTTATTGAAAAACTTCTAACGCTCCATTTTCAATCAAAAAATGATGAAGCCCCGAATATTTTCAGGATATTTTCCACATGTCCCGGGTATTATCATGAGAATATTAAAGATGTTTTCCAGCTTCCGCAGCAGAGCCAGATGTCAGGGGGGTCCCACAGGGAGACAAAATTAACACACCGATACTCTCAGTGGCACTGGGTCATGAAGGACTTTCACCCCGCGGAGAAGGATCAAGCAAGCAAAATTAAAAGACAAGAACGTACTTCTTTCAGGGCTGTCTAAACTCGCCGTAATTGCTGTTTGTGTTGGCACGGCAAGAGGTAGAGGTGGGGTGGAAGGTGGCGGGGGGCTAAACTTTGGTGTGTTCAGCGCATGACATTTCCAGACCTTGGTTAAAGCCAGAGCAGGATATTGTACTCGGCAGATTTTTTGTGTTGTATAAACACAGAGTTGTAATCTACCATGCCAATCCTCTCACTTGCAGCTGCAGACCGTGCAGGGCTGGGGGTCTTCGGCGTACGGTTTCCGAGAGGAACAAAACAGACCCTTCAGTGGCGTGCCTTGTTCATTTGGACGCTAATCGTGCGGGAACCGGCGGTCAGCAACTCAGGCTTGCCAGTGCTCAGTTAGATTCATAGTGCCCAGAAACCAGATGTGCACTCGGCATTAGAAAGCCATATTGACCGAGCTGCGGCTGTATGAAAACAATACATTCCTGTGTAAAGACACAGTGTATTTTGAAACGGGCACGGTTTTCGGATACGCTTGTTGACATTCTACACTCACACTTGACGAGGCTGAAGACGGACAAGCTCCCATTTTGGTTTTACACGTGCGTCAGAGAGACAGGAAGAGAGAGAGAGAGAGAGAGAGAGAGAGAGAGAGAGAGAGAAAGAGAGAGAGCGTATTCACGGCATGATATGAAGCAGTGATGCTTTACCCACAGCTACATAAACCTGCAAGCTGAAAGAAGCTGTCACGTAGCTGTGGCTGACACATGTATCAACCTTTTCCTGGAAAACATAAATAAGCTTACAGTCACAAAGCAAAGCCCAGATACTGGCAGAACAAAACAAACTCTTACAGACTAAATAAATTATATTTCCACCTAGTGATTTATTTAAAAATGAAAAATTATGAACTGTATCATCAGTTTTCTTTGACGCGGCTTACTGGGTTTCACGAATAACCAAACCTCGGTCACACTAAAATCAAATCCTGGAACATGTTCTCGCTAGAAAATACTATAAAATGAGATGACGCATCACAATTCATTCCATGATGCTGTTGACTTAAAGATTAATAGGAAATAATGTCAAATGAATGAATGTCTCTTAGGGCGGTATATACAGTATGTTTTAAGTAACCGATTGGCATTCCTAACTGTCACACAAGAATAAAGACAAGTTAACCATCGCATAATCAAACCAAACTGAAGTGCTCACACATTTACAGACATGTAAAAGGAACAGGAAATTATTTGCTGAGCGATATGGTTGCTGGAATTAATAAAGACTTTCTGTCATTTCAAGGAGTGGAGAACTTTTTAGTTATAGGATTCAGGAGATAAACCATAAAGCTTTTCTGACTAAAACAAACACAAATGTTTTCTTTTTATTATAACACATTACTTTTCACTGACTCTCCTATGAAATACTCCATTTGCACATCTCGGTGAATGCCAACCAACAGGAACAAAATACCGTCAAAATCTGCATTGATTAGTGCAAACGTCGCTTGCTCAAAACCCTTTGGTGCTTTTGCCGCTGTCATTTCCTTATAATAAGTTCAGCAGGCTTAGATAGGAAAACAAAAGACCCTATCTTGGTTGCCTGGAGCGCGGCGTAAAAACGGGCGTAGCTTCATTTTCATGGCGGCGCAAGTTTAGTCTAGCGTGTTTCTCTTCTCTGGACGTTGCAGCGCATGGAGTTGCCTTGCCCCCGAATCATCTGACAATTTTATAACAGAAAGTTGTCTGTGCTTATTGTAAAAACGGACATCATTTTTGGGGTCAAATATATACATGCACACACACCCACCCACGCATATATATATATATATATATATATATATATATATATATATATATATATATATATATATACACACACACACACATATACATATATATTGTAACCATGTTAGAATAAAGCAGATGCCTTATTAAGGTTCACAATACATGGATATTGCCCATTAAGAATTACTCATTTTGCTTGCCAAGGCTGTGAAATCTTTGAAAAGTTGTCATTGTGTGAACTGCCAGGAGTGCGGCAGGAACAGAGCTACCACAGCCCCCCACCCCCCCGAGTAGTTTTGGGGAAAAAAAGAAAAAGGTACAAAGGCTAAGGAATGTTTTTATCAGGAACAAAAGAGATGACTCAGGGCTGACAGCACTGGGGGAATTCATTTCTGTCCCAGTTGGTGGTGTGGACCTCTGGCACACACTAATGAAAAGGTATATGATAAAATCTTTCATTTCCATCTTGTTTATAGGTGAGCAAATGGTTGACTAAATAGCCCCAGCTGCTATTATCTTCATTTAGCGCGGGGAAGCCGAGATGAATCGTTTTAGATATGATCCTGGAAGCTTACCTCCCTCTGTGATTTTTTTTTTTTTTTTTTTCAAGCACACCCCTCCAAGTTCAAAAGTACAAGTTAAAGTGTGCCTACTTTGATGAACATCTAAAACAATGGAGTACTATCTTATTTTAAAGTTACATTAAGCGGTATGATGATGAGGAAATAGTATGGGAATTTGTGTGTGTTTGTATGAAACTACAATAAATCATTACTTGCTATACGTTACTTAAAATGAATGGTTTACTGCCCAGTGAAACAAGTTGACAACAAAGCAGGTTCCTGCAGCTGCACCACCGTTCATCGCATGTGCGGCAGAGAACGGATGAAAGGATCATTTTCCAGCTGCATTTAAACGCAGCATTGTCAGGAGAGCCATAGATGGGTTCGGATCCACCCCGTCCCTCAGGGCTCTTCTATCCTCCTAGCTCTCAGTTGCCTTGCACAGCAGACAGTGAATAGGTGAGCCTTTGTGCCCCCCCCCCCACCTTACATCTGCTGATCCCCCAACCACTACACCACCCCTTGACTGAGCGCCATTCTGTGTGATGACAATGTGACCCAAAGAACTTATACGGTCGTGTCTGCATTACCTTCGGATTTATGTCAGTCCGAAGGCTGTTTAAAATACTGCCGACACTTAAACAGTCTCCTGTTAGCCATTGGGCTATGCAGGATATGACTTCCACAGTGCATGCTAGTTGTATTCTTCTGTGCAAGTCTTTGTATCGTATGTTGATTGTAGTTTCGGGATTCTATTTAAGTGGGGACATTTAGATCGCATTACTTAATTCCCCTGTTGGCTGTTGACTGATGGTTCCCAGTTTTCTGTGTGCTATTGTAACCCACACAGATTTTGTGCCTCCTGCGTACTTGCCTAAACAGGGGATGTATTCATGTGATAAACAGCTATAACGTAATGGAGCTACAGGGAGTTTGGATTGCAGCGTTATACGTACCATATTCCCTCAAATGGTGGTCCCCAATCCAGATGACACAGTGGCTAAATTAGTCGCAGAGTACGCTGTCCACTTGAACAAATAAACGCCTCACCTCAAATAGACGGATCCTTTTATGCCCTCAAGAAAAAAATTACAGGTGGTACCCGTAGGTAGCTGTAATTACATTTACTATAGCAATGTTTCCACAAAGCGGTTGAGTTTGGTTTGGTATGTTACGCCCTGATTTGGTTAACACCGCAGATAGCAGTATGAGGTCCGTGATTAGTGAACATAAAATAAATAGTAACACAAATGTCTTCTTGGCATTGTTACTGAGCTTTTTTCCTGTTCTGTAGAGGACCAAAGTAGCATTCGAAGCAGGACATAATGATTAAAAAAAAAAAAATCCCATGTGAATGTGAACGTGCCATAGAAATACATAATTTAAGATAATATTCATGGAACATGAAGATCCACTTTGTCCTATGATTATTAGTAACAACAGCGATTTGTGTAGGTTGTCCAAATATCAATGCCACAAAACGTATGATAATTCAACCTAAAAGCCTCTGCATCTTGTATGAATTCAATAACAAGAGTGATGTTCTGTTTCATATTTCATAACAATCAATACAATCAGTGGTATAATCTTTCAACATTCTAATCACTGCTGCATCACTTTCTGTTCCCACTTTTTAAGTTTTCCTGGAACAAGCCCCATCCAGTATTTAAGAAATTGCTTTTTTTCCCAAATTGTATTTAACAAAAAACACAGAATTGTGAATCATACCCTGCAGTGTGAACGTACAGTATGTGACTCTGGCTGTTGTGAGTTTTCACCTGAAGGGCGATGAGGATGTTTGGCAAGCCTTGGCCATAGGTGTCATGGCAGTGAACTGCAAGAACGCTGGCCGGAACCTCCTTCATCACACACTGCAGCATCTTACGCATTGAACCTGGAGTGCCCACGCCAATGGTGTCCCCCAGGGAGACCTCATAGCATCCCATCTCATACAATCTCTTGGCTACCTGAGGAGAGGAGGAATATGATGAGGAGGACAAAGTCAGGGTAGAGAAAATTGATCCATGAAGTCTAAAAAAAATGGCCTAATTTGACTAACCTCTGCAACTTTGGATGGATCAATGTGTCCTTCGTACGGGCATCCAAGGGCACAGGAAACGTACCTGCAATAGTACCACTTCAATTAAATGAGTAAATTACATGTAATGCAGAAACCTGATTTATGCTGCGTGACGTCTTACTGCTGTTGAGATAGTGCGGTATATATTTTTTGCATTGTAGTTTTTGTCATATCACCTACTTAACGTATGACATTTTAGTGGAGGTTACGTCCTTAATTCCTCTCCAAGGTTTATGTAATATTTCATCGAAACTGTGTGAGAGAAAATCTTGTGTGAGAGAAATCTTGAATATATATATTTTTGGGGGTGGTAAAAGTCAAAAAGCATGTCATGTACAACTTCCCATGAGATTTAGTTGTGCGTGCATTTTGGGTAACCATTTGCTTGTGTGAACATTCAATAAATACTAATACTGCAATACTGCAAACATCAACCCAGTCCATGAAAACATTATTTTTGATTCATAATTTTGCTTTTCTTATCTTAATATTTATCCTTCAAGTTAAAGCAAAACAAAATAACAACAAACAAAAAAAAAAAAAAACACATCTGAAAAATCGACTTTTTTGTGTGGGGCACCCAAGGGGGACAACGAATACAAACCCACGGACAGGAATCGTTCGCTCTTTGGCACCCTTGACTACCTCGTCAAACCTCTGCATACTTTCATCGATAGTGCAATTTATGTTTTTCATGCTGAAGGTCTCAGATGCCGAGCCAAACACTGCCACTTCAGTAGCGCCGGCGGCAACCTTGTGCAAGAAAGAAAATGCCTTGTAAAAGGCTTTTGGAGACTGTTACACTTCATCGACAAATCATGTAGTCAGCCACCACGTTTGACCACAATATTCAAGCATTCATGTGACTTACAGCATCCTGAAAGCCTTGCATGTTTGGTGTCAATACCGGGTACCGAACATGAGGCGCTCTCTTTATTCCTGTGAGAACCTCAGTGTGGTCGGCCATCTGAACAAAAAGAGGAAAACACATAAGGTATAAAAATAAACCTTTAATGTCAACAGAGCATGTTCCTGAAAATATATATTATTCTCAGTCAAGCTTCTCACATCCCGGCACAGACCATTAAGGCCAGAGTTGCTTGATGTCATATTTCCTTAAAATGAACAAAACACGCTTGAGTATCCTTAAAAATAGAAAGGAAATTTATGACAGGAAGTGTAGTCTTTCTGAATGTAAAACTATTTCTCAGGAAAAACATCTGCAGCTTCAGCCGGGATGCAGGTAGGCCAGGGAAGTTGTTCGCACAAGAAAGAGAGTTTTATAAATCACTCGGCACTGTACAGCTGCCAAGTGGAGTTATTACCTGCGGTACCCACTTTGAGGAGACAAAGCTGGTGGCCTCGATCACACGCAGGCCTGATCCCGAGAGCGTGTCTATCAGCTGGATTTTCACCCCTGTCGGAAGAATTTCCTGGGGGACAGTAAAACCCCAAACTGCTCTTTCTGGATTTGATTCCATTCACGCTGGCAGCTACAACATTACAGACAACGTGCAAAAGAACTCCGCAAACACGAAACATCTCTCATCTCTTTTAAGTTGGTGCTGTGGTAGAATCTGTAAAAGTGCTGTCATGCGACAAGGATCGATTCAATGGTGACATCCTAAGCAGAGTAACCGAAGCCAGAAGCCATGTCATTTCTTTACTTGAATTTCAAAGAAAACGCTAAACATATGCTATGTTAATTATGGCACACAACCCATATGTTGTGCATGATTTATATAGGGGGACAGAAAAATTCCGATTTTTTTTTCAGAGTATTATTATGCATAGGACACACATAAACAAATTATGTATTTGGAACAGACGTGGCAGAGTATACCTTTTCATTTTGGAGTCCATCTCTGGGCCCAACTTCAACTATTTTCACACTCTCTGGATACTCTGAAGCATTCTGGAGAAGAATAAAGAAAACACATGTACAACACAAGCATTCGACTTCTTGTTTAATAACTCCTCAATGCCAGAAGACACCCAAAAGTTGTAAGCATCATCGTGTCAAGCATTAGCATGGGAACCGAAGAGATGTTTCATGGAGAAAACATTCAGAAAGATAAATACATTTCCCGCAAGAACCACAGGGGAAATTCTGAGGATTTCTCTGTTTGGAACCAAAAACTGCAATCATCTTTGTCATGAAGACATAAATGAACGCTTCAACAAACCATCTAATGTACAGTTTGTGTCAGCCTCTTGCAGCTCCTTTTTTTTTTTAAACTGCCCACATTTATTTCCTGTAAGGCTCCCATGGCAAGAGTCTTTACACAAGAGTCTTACTGTAGCATATAACGCGGATTGAATCCAGCATTTTATTAACATTAAGAGCTGCTGTCAGAATAGAAGCTGAAAAACCGATCTTACACACTTTGAAGGCCATGTTAGTGTCGTGCTTTAAAACGTTGCATATAAACACAAATACTTGGCTTCATAGGTTAATGAAATAAAATTAATAAATAATAATAAATTAATAGCAAATAAAATGAATCAAATGAATAAATAAGCAGTTCAATAACCCCTCTACATATTTGCCAGTCTCTTTAAAATATATGTTTCACTTATACTGTATGCTAACAGGTTAGTCAACAACTACTACAAATGGGATTATTTTCAGGATGCTTTCTCACTGGTTGAATTTTTGAAAGGTTAAATTTAAATCATTTTTCAGTCCTTGTGGGCTGCTGATGCTGACATTTTTCTTTACTTTATCACTAGTCCAACCCTGGTCAAGGTTGGACCAGGGTAGTGGTCTCTGGCGGTTTCTTAAAAGGGAAATCAACCCAAACATATTTTTTTCAAGAATATGTTGTATATGTAGGCCAACTAGTTGAAACACGGCATTTTGATTAATATTACTTTTGTGGAATATGAGTTAAGCGGCAAAATCCATCCCTTTTTAGCCATCTCAGGGGGCGACCATTTTGTCACTTCTGTCGACTGAAAATGACATCACAAATGCTCACGGCTCAGATAACGACCAATCACGGCTCAGCTTCAGAAAACAGGTGAGCCGTGATTGGTCATTACCTGAGGCCTGAGCAACTGTGGTGTCATTTTCAGTCGACAGAAGTGACAAAATGGCTGCCCCCTGAGATAGCTAAAAATGGGTTAGCTCTTATTCCACAAACGCAGTATTTATCAGAATGCCTTGTTTCAACTAGTGGGCCTGCATAGAACATATTCTTGAAAAAAATATGTTTGGGTTGACTTCCGCTTTAAGTGCCCATTGGTTAAAGGTCTCCCGCTTTTTTGTCGGTGCTGGGATCTCAGGAATGCCTTGGCTTCGATGTACTCTTAGCCCAATACATCATCTGTCTGCCCTGCGACTGGCTGGCGACCAGTTCAGGGTGTAGTCTGCCTTCGCCCATTGACGGCTGGGATAGGCTCCAGCAACTCCCCGCGACCCTGTATAGGATAAGCGGTTTGGAAGATGACATGACATGACATCATCTGTCTTCACTTTCATTTCAAGGAAACACACTGTGCATAATTTCTTTCTAAAAAGAAAATGAATGGAAACTCACAAATATACAAATGCTAAATATGAATACAATTAGAGCACAGCCGGCCTGTTTCAAAAGTGGCGGGCAGCAAGAGAGCGTCAATCATGATGAGGTCATGTGGCTTAGCGTGTGAGGCAGATGAGATACACAACAAGGACACTCACCTCCGCCTCCTCCAGCAGCCAGCGTCTTAGCCATGGATAGTCCCGGATGAGTTGGTCGTAGCTCAGGCAGTGCTTCACCGTTGTGGGTAGGTTTCCCATTCGGAAGCCTGCTGTTTGTACTTTCTCACTTCCCAAGACCAAGCAGCCCTATTTCTCGTTGTTCGGAAGCTAATAATGCTAATGGAAGCATCAAGATCAATATTCTCGGCTGATGCAATGCCTTACTCACCAAGATGGAATTAGAGGACTGCCGCTGACTGGGGAGGATGATTCAGCAGTTGCCATGGTAGCCACCTCCCAGCTGGGAAGGGTGTGGGGAGGTGTGAGCGATTGTTATGAAGAAAAACAGCAAATAGACCAAAAGGGGATGCTGCACTTTGGACTGTAAAATGGAAAGTTTAGATTGCTATGTGAATTCTGGACAGGTCATGCACGGCACTACACCGGGGCTAGCGGGGGACTATAGCCCCATCAGAAATCTGTCTAGCCACTCTTCAGCCCTGCTAACAATTTATTTATTTACTTTAATTTTTTTTTTTAAGTTCACATGTAAGTAGCTATTCCGTTTCAATACAATTCCTGTTTCCACGTTTGTGCTGCAGCTATCTCCGTGTCTGTTGGTAAGAACAGGAAGTAATACGCGCGGATTAGGGGGACATTCACTCATTCACTGTAGCCGTTCGGGAATTTAGAGCTTTGCTCAAATTTGTCATTTGGCTATTCAAAGTGATATAGGCCACAGCAAACTACAGGTGGACATTTTTTTCAGGAATTCTACAGGTCCCGGGAATCTCACGGGATTCCCACGGGATGGTGAATCAACTACATTTAATCACGGGATTGAGACGGTACAGAATAAAAAGTTCACTGGAGTGAGATTCTCCAGCAGAAATAAAAAAAAAAAAAAACTCAGAGAGATGTGTGGCCATTTTTAATGTGGCTGACCTCCAAAATAGGTGCGGTACTGGAGTGGAAGTCATTCTAAATGAGAGCAGGACAAGAGTGGGAGTTGTTTTCAACGAGAGCGGGACAGGACAGGATTGTTTTTTTTTTTTAATATGGTCTGGGATTGGGACGGGATGGAATTTTCTCTGTGGGAGTGAAATGGGACGGGAGTGAAAAAATCCATTCCCGTATCACCCTCTACAACAAACCATCTCCAAGTTCTTTATTACCCATCTTGCTATTGATGGTAATGGAAACAGTTAATTCACTGTATGTTTTACCAGGACAGCCAATTTACCTTGGAGATGAAATAACAAGATTAGGCGAACATTTGCGCCAATGTTTCTGGTGAAAATGTAAGGCTTGACAGAAACAAGCTGCTTTGATTGGTCCCCCGTGACCTAAACAGTTGAGCGGTTTCCATTGCCAGACGTGCCACGACTGCCAATGTCAACTGCATGGTGTAATAAAACCCCTTGTTAAGCCAGATCAACATTTACCAGAGAAAGAGCCATTCTTCTCAAGCCAGATGTTAACAATAGAGAGGTTTAATGAAGTCCTTGCATTCAACCATCTCACTGCACTCAAGGAGAGACCCCTAGCTCCCTCTCAGGGGACTGAGGAGACTCACGTCGGCTGCAGCGGACCTCAAGGTTGATGCCTATCAGTTGCAACCCCCTCTACAAAATACTTACCCGATAATTTCCTCTAATCTTAATATTGAAATCTCCATTGCATTTAGTTTTGTATCTCAATTATTGAACGTTCCTGGTGAACGTTACAGGTGAACGTTACAGGATTATTCTTCAGTTCAACCTCAGCTGTCGGTGAATCACATCTCTTTAGTGTTTCTGCATTCATTCTCATCTTATGTGTGGTGAGTGTGTGCGAGGTCTGTACAGGAGAATATGCATAGACTAAAAGTGTGCAAATCCAGGAGCGCAAAAAAGGACGCATGAATGAGGGGAAATGGCCCTCATAGTGTACAGTAGAGAAAATAAAAACTCAAGCAGCAACGTCAGATAGCAAGGCTTATATTCGGATGATTTTTTTTAAACATATCATAATCTGTCTGACATCAAAATGTTAATGTCACTGTGGACAGTATATAGTGCTGCTTTTTCTATTACTGTCTCGGTCAGCCCTAAATTAACTCATTTCTGCTGTGTATTTCCTTGACTCCCCTCTGATGGTAGGGAACAAATATCAAACAAGTTTGCCCAACACATCTGAAATTATCTTAGTGGGTATCACAATATATTCTTCTTTATTTTTCCCCAACTGTTGCACTTCCCCCAAAGTCTTTCTTTTTACTGTCTATACAGTATGTCACTTTTTTTCATAGTTTGGCCGCGACTTATACTCAGGTGTGACTTGTATTTATATATTCAAATTAGAACACGAACTGGCACCCAAAATCACCGTTCCCTAACCGTGTTGACTTTCTTTTGCCAGATGGCAAATACTTTGGGTGCATTACAGTAAGTGGCCAGAAGGTGGCAGTAATGCACCAAAAGTATTTGCCAAACCCAAAAGCAAGTAAATGAAGAAATGGAAGCAGAATAAAATAATAATAATAAGTAGTGATTAGCCATTTCTCAATTTGTGTTGTCCGTTCTTATGACCTTGTGATCTAGTGAAACGTCATCAGTCGTCAAGTGCTGTTCCATTTGAAAGCACTACTAAACCAATAACGTTCAGGATACTCTCGTACTGTTCTTGTCAGCGATTTTAAACCAAGGACGCATCTGTTGGAT
This sequence comes from Filicampus tigris, assembly GCF_054856515.1. NCBI lineage: Eukaryota > Metazoa > Chordata > Actinopteri > Syngnathiformes > Syngnathidae > Filicampus > Filicampus tigris. The sequence goes on along the minus strand of NC_141227.1, from coordinate 13,584,843 downwards.
ACTTATGAAGGCTTGGCTATGAAAATATCCTAAGATCCATAACTTGCTGTTAGCACGAAAATACATCAGCGTCGCTAGGAAAGTTAGCAAGTACACGGCTGTTCCAATCCACAAAGAGATTCACGTTGTAAGGAAGAACATTCTCTCACATACGTTCTTAGTAAGATCGTACTTGGCGAATTCATGAGACCGTACTCTGCGTTCTTCATATTAAGAAACGGCCATAGTCATGGCAACTAATGTTTGATATATTGATAGTGTAACATCCTTACACCACAACAAGGCTTTACAGCAGCAAAAGGCACAAAAACTTATCAGGATTTTCAACTCAGAGATTTTAAAATAAAAATAAGCAAAACTTTCTTTGAACAAGAATGCGTTCGTTGCTGTCAACTTGGGATGCGTTCGAATATTCACTCTGATTCCCTAACACCACTCTGATGGTGTGTGTGCGTGTGGGGGTGCGTGCGAGTGTGTGTGAGTGTGTGTGAGTGTGTGTGGGTGTGCGTGTGTGTGTGTGTGTGTGTTTGGAGAGGCAGAGTGCATTCCACTCCCGGCCCTCCCATTATTTCTGAATGCAGCCTGTTTTAAAGCGGTGGTTCTCAAATGCGGGTACTTGTACCCCAGGGTCTACATGAAGGCAATTCAGGGGATACGTTGAGATTTTCAAATATATTTAAAAAGTAGCATCAATGCATAAAAAGAGCTTGATCCCAGCAGTTGCCTCTCACCAAGAGTGACAAAGATCCTCCCTGAAGCGCATGCCAAATTGTCTCACTAAAATGTCTCACTAAATGAGTCTGTTGTTACAAAATGTTGGTCCTTTGGGTACTAAAATATAACCAATGATAACTGCATCAGTCACTGAACCCTGACTGGCCTTTTAACATTTCCTTTTTGAGGAAACTCAGCAGCTCCAGTTTATCTTGACAAATACCAGGTGCAGCGAGTCACTTGAAACGAGTGGCCTTCCGGCGCTTTCAGGAATGAATGCAATGAACGTTTGTCAAAAACCTAAGTCAGGTTTTTAAAACAGGAAAGGTTGTAACATCCAGTTAAAACAGGGGATTTATCTTTAATAAATGCATAATTTTTTTGGTAAAAAATAATCGACACTTCGGCCCAGAAACACTTTTTATGATTTTGCCTTTATACTGTACATCACTATCGTGAATGAAATAAAGCCAATTTATGCAGATTAACTCAACTCCAAACAAACAAAATTCTTTGCAGTCAATGACTGCTTTAAGTCACGAACCCATGCAAACGCCGAATGCAAGTGGATTTTGTTCCTTGAGGTGCTTTCCAAAGCCTTAACTGCAGCCAGATTTCAACTGTTGCCTGTCCCTGGGTCGTGCTACTTTCACTTGAATAAAATGCATGAGCGGCTTTCCACAGCAACTCACAGTAAAGCAAAATAGTTCAAGATTTTTTGGAAGCCAGGCAATTGTAACATTATTAATATCATATTAACATTAACAGACTCAAGTCCATATGAAATCAGAGCACTTAGAAAACGTTATAATCAGCATGTTAGCATTGTTTTATATTTTGAGAGCACACCTGCAGCGTCAGTTTAATCCCAGCACTCTGCGGGCACATACATGTCTAACTTTGTTAGTAGAATTCTCTCCATACTTTAGACTTATAGACTGGTTAATACAATTGGTCGATAATTGTCCATACTATTCATTACAAATCCTGACTTTAAGCACTTGCACTAACAAAACAGACAATTCTACAAAACTGATAAAATGGTGCTGTTGTACTGTACAGGTAGATGGACCACACAAAAAGCAAATAAAAAAAATACAAAATAGTTCTTTCTAAATATTGAAAAAAATAATAATCTGCGAATAGGTGAATCAGCGTGTGCCGACCCATGAGTATGCAGGGTCCACTGTAATTCCTAAATGCTGAAAATTGGTGAGATGTCTTATACTACTGCTGGGAGTCAACACTCCAGTCATATCTTGATTGTTTCAATTCAAATCCATTGTGGTTGTGTATCAAGGCAAAAATCATAAAAACATGTCATTGTCTAAAAACGTCTTGGACTTAACTGCGCTAGTTTGTGTATCTGAACTGGAAAAACTAACCTCAAATGAAGCCAGATATTAAAAATTGTGCTTTTCAGTGGGCAGGTTTCAGCGCGACATGATGATACAGTAGTTTAAATCAGGGGTGGGATACCTACAGCCAGTGGACCGCATATGGCAAGACCCTTTCATTTTGCTCCCATTTATTTTGGCCCTCTGAAAAATGTATACAAACTAAAATGGCCGCTTATAAAAAAAAAGGTTCCCATGCTTGATTGAAACAATGCAGAAATAGGCGGAAAACAACGTGAAAACAAAAATGAGTAATTATTGACATTCCATCCATTCAGTTTGTTTATTTCTATATGATGGATTAAGTGTAACAACAACTGGTCTCAATCTATGCAATATTCATTAAAAATAAACAAATTGTGGTTGGTAAAAAATAACAGTAATACAACAAGAACTGCAACATTTATGCTGTATAATTAAACTTGAATCATGCTAACCCTAACCCATTCCTTGGGTATATCTTATGAAAACCATCTCCATTCCCTTGAATTTCCATTATAAGCGAAGAACCGCAGAGGCTTTTCAAACTAAAATGAAGAGCCTTGTTTGTAGCGTTCTTTCCGGAAGGCTGCCGCTGTCAGCCAACTTTCCACAGTTAACCTTGGAGACAGCATGTGTGTTACACATTATCTTCACACTGAGGTGCCCCATGTTGCTTTTAGCACTGAAAAGTCACTAACTTTTATGTGAGGTTTATGGTATGCCCACATTATATTGAATAATGTAATAATGTACATTTACATTTTATATGCAATTCGTCTGATGTGCTTGCAGCTTGGTGTGCAGATAGTTTTGTATTTTTCTTTTTCGTTTGGGACCTCACGGGTGATTTACGACTCCAACTGGATCATAAAATACTTTTTTTTTTCCTAGTGTATCGATATTCATGGTGGGAAGAATTCAATTTAAGAGCAGAATGCACACAGCAGTGGCCAAGGTACACGGTATTGTATAGTAGCTACAGACATCTCTTTTTCAAACAGATCATATGCTGTAGCCTCTTTACCACTTCATACTTGAGTCCTTCCATGGAAGATTTTAGCCAGATTTAACAACAGCGACAAGAGTTAAGAGGGAAACATTTCAAACATGCAGGATAGCGACCCATCCCATCCCTGCTTTAAATGGAGAGTTAGTCAGGGATTCCTTGTAACTGGTAAAATTAATGAAAGATTAAGGAACACCTGGGTAAGCAAGATGTTACAGTGTGAAAGTTGTCGGTCTGTATGTGTCACGACTAGACTAGCGAGCAGTCCAGGGAGTATTCCAGCTCAATCACAACCCTAATGAGGACAGGTATTGTAGAAAATGGATGGATAATATAAAAACACAAATAAGTTTAATAAAAAAATGCACTCAAAAAGCTGTAATGGCCTAATTAAGACCATCGCTCTTGGGATTGACACCCACTGTCTTGGAAAATAGTACAATTTACTTAACTTTCAGTGCAATATCCTACCATATTCTCCTGATAACATTACAATCCTACTTACTATTTGGTCATTTAGTTTACCTGTGGTCATCGTTATAACTCACTGCCAAACCACACATGGTGTTACCTTAAGGTTAACTATTAAATTGTGGCATGGAAAATAATAATTGCGCATACTTGCAAAACAGTGGACTGCAAAGGAGGCTGGGGCAGACAACTTCTGGTGACTTTAAAAGTAAGAGTAGGTGTGTATTTAATACTTGTTTTTGAGGATTTGATATTATTTCAATATAGTATAATATACATACATAATATTTATTTCAATAAACGTGTGTGTGCATGTGTGTGTGCATTTTGACAAGGCAATTTGTGAAATGACTCATTCATTCTTTATATTCTGTCGTTACAGTGATGAAAAAAATTATTCATGCGCTGAATACATGTAGAGTCAAAGATTTTAAAATGTCAGAAAAAAATGGAAAAAGACTCTTTGAAGTTGTGTTACAGATATTTATTAGAGGGATTTTTTTTAAGCTTATTTTAGGAAACCCAGTCTTTTCTTCATTGGAAACGGTCTTGTTAACCTCTGCCTTATCGAGAACATTTTAATCAACTCAAAATTATTGTGAAATGGTGTGGGACAAAAAAGACCAAAAATTACCGTATGATAGAAACTACAAGTATAAATCAGTCTTATATTCTTTTGCTACTATGTTGGGTGGTTTCCAGGAGAGAAAATACACTTAAAACAAAAATAAAAACACTTCACCTAAAGAAACAAGAGTAGAAAAGAATTAAAAAAGAAAAAAACAACATTGTGTTTGTTCTTCAATCAACTGCAAATAAACAACCAAATTGCAGAGGAAGTTCCAGCCTGGCTGCGTGAAATTACCTCCACTCTACACTAAAAACAAAAGCTCTGCACTCTCTTGGCTCTTGCTGTGGTGTACCAATTAGTACGAACTATTATTTAAATCATTGTACTGCCAAGCTCAATATCCAAATTGCAGGAAATTGTGTCAATATGCTAGCTATGCAGATTCAGTCTTTGTGTGATTATTCATATTATTCAACCTTTGAAGAAGGTTCCCTGTGACCATGAAATAAGCGTGTTCAAAACCTGCATTAGAGTGATGCCGAGGGTTATCTGCCATAGGTGCTGCCTTAAAAGACAAAAGGAAATAATACATCAATTCTTAATGTGGACAAGACATAAATCATTGAATCTGGTGGCTGCGATGTGCACATGCTGGTGGCAAGAAAAACCTGACCATGTTTAAGCATCACCCTCTGAGTGGACACATTCCTTGTCATACCAAACAACATGTAAAAATGTGACCCGCATGCTCTCCCTTTTCAGTAGGGACTGATTGAGCTGCAAGGAAGTCATCGGCCACCCACCGAATACAAATAAGGAGAACCATATGTGTCAAGAAGGACTGGGTAAACTGCACAACATTTTTATAAGATACAGTTTCACTTGCCTTCTGGATGGACTGCAAGGTGACACCATTAAAATAAACTTATGGCTACAGTAAGAAAATAAGGTTAACAGAGCTTGAATCAATGAAGCTAGGACTTACTAAAGCAAATACCAATAGCAATATTAATTGTGTTATGACATCAAAAATAATTAAAATGCTCAGTTTTAGCCTGTTGGATTTATTTTTCAATTCCCTTTGACCCATTACATACTGTATTTGGTTTCAAAATAGGGATAACAGTTATTTACACACAAAACAGTTCTTGCAAACAAACAATGGATGGAAACAGTTGCAGTAGAATCCTTTAAGGAGCTTGTAAAAATCACTGGCCTTCAAAGATATACAGTAGATGTGGTTTAAAACTTTTTTTACAATTTGGTGGTCCACCCGGTTAACTGAATTTAAGAGATTTAGATCACATTATTCAATGGTTCTTCTGATGAAATTCACAAAAAAAGAAAATAAATAAATAACATGCGTATAATTCTCAAATTATTTGACATAAATACAGTAGCACAATTACACCTTAAAAAGAACAAAAACCTTTTGTGGCTAGCCTGACGAATTATCGAGGACATTCCTGTTATGCTATATGTATTTCTGTTTGTTAAGAAATTGGATTGGTTTTAAATTAAATACATTTAATTAAATGTATTTATACCGTCTTGAGATAGATTTCGATAATAAATGAGGAGCAATTCGAGAAAAACAACATCTTTCTGAAAACACTTGGGGCTCTGTTTTTGTATTTTTTTTCTATTTTCGGTAGGAAAACTGTTGCATCTTGATTTTCTTGCCGGTGCAAGGCTGCAAGCCTCCTCTAGCTTGTTTGGGAATTTGGCAGACCGTGCTGGCGGACCGAGGGTGTTTTCTTTTACCTATACCCGATGCACCTGACAATTTGGTGTCCAAAAGTAGACTAGTCTACTAGTAGTAGATTATGCCTGCTGGAGGGAGGTCTAAGTTGTGGTGCAGATGGTGCAACGCTGTTTTGGCGAATTTAATCGAGGTGCAGGCAGAGAGATTCTGAGGATGTGTGGTGGATGTCATATTTCATTCATAAATAAGACAGCATAGTGCATCGAACCCTATGAATCATAGTCTAAAGACGGTCTTATTCTTTCAACTATAGTATGTTAAGGTGTGCAGATTAAGCAATTAATAAGAAACTGCACTGCGACCTTTCAGAGCAAAATGCTCATTAATGTGATGTAAAGCACTAATGAGCCTCTGACTTACTGTACATCTGGTTTATTTGACCATAAGCCTCTCAGAGGAGAATGGGTCAGCTAGGTTTGCTAATCGTTCCTTTTTTTTAATTGAATGTGCCCAAAAATAGGTCTAGCTACTCTTTAATAAGCGGTTATTCATCAGTAGACGAAAAAAAAAAAAAGCAGAAGACCTATTGTTGAATTGCAGACCATCCGTGATATTAAACAGTTGATGTGATTGTGAAGTGCTGGGAATAATCATGCCAAGGCGACAGGCCGCAGGAATGCAAAATCAGCCCTCACGCCAAAAGTTAAGTTAGCAGGTGGCCTCTTCTATTCACTGAATGTCAACATAGTACACATAACATCTGGGCAGGCCAGCCACTGCTTTTAATTACGTGCAATACAGTCACTCAATGTTCCAGCATATCTGAAAAAAACATATATAAAAGTGGGACGGTGGGGGGGTCGATATGGTGAAACAGTACGTATCGTGTGTTCCGTGAAGGTCAACACAGTTGTGTAAATAAATATTAATTCTTAACCTTATCCTCATTTCCATGACCCGTTAAAAGTCCCTGAACAGCCGATTTGTGGAAGTGCACTTCTCTAGAAAATATGCTAATCCTGACAGATGTGCAACAACACTGCAAAGTTTACGCGCTCAGTTTTGCTTCCAAAACATGACTGCAAATTATGTGATGGATGTGTCTTTCAGACATAATGTGGAAATGATTGCTTAAGAAATTATAAGCATTTTTTTTCTACTGGCAGCCTCGTCATCATCACACATTTGTGGTGTAAGGCTTTGGAGGTAAACTAAATGCTTCTTTACACACTCTGTACCATGAGCACATACCCAAAAGCACACTCTGTGTTTATTCAACTTTTTTTTAGGTATCTGAAATGGCAGACCAGCACCAGTGTGCAAAAAAAACCCTCTCTCTAAACTGACTTATTTAAAGGACAACTTGAATTATAGATGCTGTAGTATTGAATGCATTTATACATATTGAGTATGGTCATAATAATCAAATAACTTATAATTAAGAAGAGGCTGTCTAAAGAAGCTCATAGCTCAACGTCATCCATGAAAAGTTGAGCTGCATCCACACTACGACAACTCTTCCAGGTAGCATTAAACCGCTCAATACTACACTGACAAGGAAACAGGACAGATTCTCCCAACCTGCTGAAATGTTCATTTTTTTTGCATCATTTCTATATTATCTAATAACAATGAATTGAAAGTCGTTGAGAGTGTATTGGTTCTCTTTCTTGACTTCCATGCTGGCAACGTGAGTTCAAGTACCCCTCAGTAACTGTGTGAATGGACGTCTGTCACTAAAGTATGCCCTGTGATTGACTGCCGACCAGTCGAGGGTGCAGTCTGCCCCAATGTCAGCCAGGAAAGAGTCCAACTCTCTAAAAAGGATAAGCATTACAAAAAAGGATGGCCTTCAACAATTAATTAATCATTAAATTGACCCCAAAGTTACTCAAATGGATGACTTACAGTAAGTGCATATAATGAGGAATTTAATGACTGTATTTCCTCATGCACAGTAGTGAGCATTATTCAATTGTATAGAGGACCAAAAAGGTCAACCCCATGTTATGTAACTGTATCTGTGATAATGCACGGGGAAGTAGTTCATAACTACCTCGATAGTTGGTGCTGTTTTGGTTAGCAACAGATTCTGCTAATCTCAGCAGCAAACCCCCCATAATGACTATTGTGCTAACTATAACGTCAATAACAAATAGCACCTAAGGCACTGGAAAGAGACCTACAGTATAGGCCACTATTCATAGTGTAGAGAAAACAGGAATATGGTATGTTCAATATTATTAGTTAAATATTCAATAATAAGCAAAGATTAGTATTTACAAGTGGTACATTTATTTATAAAATACACTGCATTCTACATTTAGGTACACTTTGTCCAAACATCACATTGAAATAGAGGAAAGCAACGGAGGAATGACACATTTGGTGAAGTTAAGTGAACAATGAATATCAGAATTCCACATGGGTTCAAAACAAACAAAAGAGCTGGAATGGAAAAGGTGAAGAATATCATTGGAGCTGAAAGATGATGACAGCTACATATAAAATGCCTCTCTGCAGTTTGTTTGAATCAGAAAACTCAGATTTTCCACCCCAACATTTCCAACAGCCATTTGTGATCTAAATTCTGTTGACATTTTTTGGTACACTTCTTTAATATCCCCAGTTCACAATTTATAACAAAATGAAGAGAAAATATGCATGGAGTTCAGCATGTTGTTTTGCAGAGTAATTCCAATCAGCTCGAAAAGAAGAACAAAATGTCTATCGTGATGACTCCAGCAAACAGTTCTCTCACTAACAGATTTAAAAGGATTATATGCCGTCGGACCTAATTATTTCACATGAGAAATGAAATCAACATTATTATAACTAATCATATAAATATCACAGTATTCAGTGCTATTTTTGAACAGAGAATAAATTAGGTAATAAAACTCTATATACATAACACTGTACATCACATCATACCCAGAGTTGATGTGTTTTGCAACCTATTCCTATTCTGGATATCATAAATTAAATTAACCGCAGGCACTAATGGCAACCACAAGACCTCACCACCATATTTCTATACTTTTTGAGAATGACGTTTGAGCTGTCGTCAAAGTAAAGCACTGAAATAGCATTGAGTTTGGTCGGGGCGCAGCACGGCTTTGGAACATTGTCAGGAAACATTAAATGGACCTATAAAAGACAGCAAATAAAGTGGGCTTTAGAAGAGGTGAGAATGTTGTGACTTTGCAAATGAATTACGGCTGCCGCGAACATGGCGGTGACATTTATGCTGACTGTGTTTGCCATGCACATGTGGAATAAACTTGCGTGGGAACTTACCAGAGTTTGGACAATGGCGTGATTGGTTGCGTTCATGTGCGCGTTGAGTGGAAATGAGCATTCACCGTCACAGTAAAAAGCGGCATAGCCCTCAGGCGCTATGATCCAGTCCTGCAGAAGAATGGGAGATGTCATTTCATTTGATCATTTGTGACAAAATCACCATTGCTGACTATTCCGGTCGGTCGTTAAATGGTTTTTGTCTTACCTGCCAACCCAAGTCACGAAAGCTGACATAAAGCTCATGCTTCTTGCAAGCTTGCTTTTGTTCACTTGTGTTATAATCTGCAATGTAAACCGTTTTATTTGAAAGAAGGACATACAACATACAACAACTCAAAGCAGTTAGCATAACTGATGAGACTCAAAGCTAAAGTCAGGAACAACTTTGTGTAATGTTAGTTCTGACACAAGTGCCAACATTACTTGAGAGCCTGTAAATGTGTGCATTTGGACAAATGCCAATTTTGCAAATCTGTATCTGTCGTGTGTAATACCATTTAAAGCCATTTTGGATACCAGTAATTTCTTATCACACAAGGCAAAGTTGGCATTAAAAGAGTGAAATTATGTTTTTTGCAAAATGGGAATAATTTACGTTGGCATCTCAAATGAACGTCAACCTATCAAACTGTTCACATCTGGTATCATCTTGGACATTTCAATACTGCATATACACTCAACAAAAGAGAAAGCACAAATGAATATACTTGCTCTCCTGGTGTAAAGACATCAACACCATTACAAATCAGAGGTGATAATGTAGCTAGACTGGTCATTCATTTGAGTTATCATAACTTGGACATACAGTATACTGTACGTGTAAGCGGCTCTACTTGTATGAGTTGGAGAGCGGCTGGTTTTCAAATTCCAAACTCTTTACAAAAGCCACATTACATTGAACTCATCAGTGAGAATGAGCCAACAAACCACACTAAGTGAGAACCAGCCTCTCCTGTAGTTACTTCTCAGCATGTTGCTGTTGGCCACAGTAACGTAACCAGTGGTGAGTGGTCAGGACCAACAAAGCTTTCTCTGTTAGCCTATATGTTACAAGTTGTGGTCTCATTTAAAACTGAAATTCTAGTATTTTTCTGCAAAATTCTATTACTTTCCTCTCTTCATTCCGTAGCGTTTCCATTGACTGCACTGCTCCAGTAAGGTGGTAGAGTTTTATTTATTTTTAATTTATTTTTTTGCCCAATCAGATTTCAGTCATAATGTACTACCATGTCAATCTAATTTGCCCAGGTCCTTCAGAATCAGTCATGTTGTCTGATTTACAGTAACTGAAACTATATTAGCAATGGGAATGTTTAATCCAGCAATTGCATAGCGAGTAGACACTGAGTGCTGCAACACTAACTCTCCTAACTCTGCAACAACTAGAACAAAGTCAGAGCAACAGGGTAAGATAACTTCAGCATGTCAACTCGGAACATTAGAAAACTGCTGACTGGGTTTCAGAAATGATAGGTGGTAGTTGTTTGTTATGCCAGTGGAAAAGCACCATCATGAACAGATCTGCGAGTGGCAATTATGCACCGTACCTCCAGTTTTCGGTGCCCTTGATGATTCCTGTTGATGAGATGATTTATTGCGGTTGTGGTTCTTTTTTTTCCCACCGGCGGCTCTGACGGAGCGAAGCAACACCCCGCTGGCCTTGAAGAAAGCAACCAGGAAGGGTTGCTGGGACTGAGGCCCATTGCGTCCCACAATGCCGGCGGACTTCATGTTGATACTGCGCCCTTTAAAACATAACAATTACAAAATATGGAGAGGATGAGATAAGGAAGGACAAGGACACTCCATTGGCTTGTTAACATAATGAGGCCAGGACATATGTTCCATGTTAAATGTACTCTAAATATTGGAGGCGTTTACAAAAATACTAAGGACAGTCTGACTGACTTTTTAACATTACATGTGCCTTCATGTAATTGTAGTTTGCATCGGTCTATAAATGCAGGGCATCATCCCTAGAGCTGTTTTTCAGATATTCCTTTATCATATTTATATCACATTTTTGTATTACTTTCTGATAGCTCCTACCCCATGCGGAAATATGTTTCAAGAAACGTACAAAGATCAAATTCAACATTGGTACCTTTTCTGTTTTCCGTCCACTGAATGCTTTATTATTTTAGACTACTTTTTATTTTCATCACGCTTTGCCCTAATGTACCATATTGTCGGTGTCCAACATTTGCTCTTGTGTTGGAGCCCCCTTGGATTGTGTAGTTCTACCTCATGCTATGTTGAATTTATAGAGTTTTGTGTTAAAATAAACTGAAAATTTACTTTAAAACACCTTGCACATTATTAATTAGATGCATTCAAAATTTGGTTCAAAAGAACAGACTGAAACTTCATTTATTATGAGGGAAAAAGCATGACCTTGACATACCATCTAAAGTCTCCACACAAAGTTGGAGGCCCAAATTCTGCTGCGGGTTCATCACCCAGTGGTTACTGGTGGCCGTTATGTCAAACACCAGCCAACCACCGTCAGATGCTTGAACCCTTTTGGAGTCGAGCAAGAAGGTCTCTGCATCCCTGCAGATGAAAGCACCTCTATTCACCACCACAACTTAATTATTGCATACACTCTGACATGACTTATAACCCTTTCACATGCAACGCGTCAGTTGGAAAGGGCTGTTTGAGGTTCGTTATCAAGTTTCATCCGTTGTGCTTTTCAGCAGGAGGTCCACACGGTCGGTAAAATGAACTTGGGCACTTATTTGCTGCATTACAAACAAATTACTAAATTCTTGCGCTTGCCTCGGCTCCAAAGTAAATAAAAACTTTCTGTGCACCTCAGCATTGAAAAGCCTTCATGGGCACACACGGACAAAAAGAAACCAGATGGCTCTTTGAAGGTATTCTCGTACGGGATTGAGGAGGTCAGCATAAGTTACAAAGCAATAGATAAATGAAGTAACAGAGACTTGCAGTATCGCTAATGGATGCCTAAGGTCCTAACGACAAAAGAAGACAAAAGCCACGTTCTCGTTGTTAGCGTCTCCATCTCATCATGATGTCATCCTCTTAAAACCAAACTATCTTCCTTGAAAACACCTTTAACACCAAAACCAAAAGATGCATGGTCCATTATTTGGTCTGTTTCGTTTGAAAGCTTTGATTGCAGAGCTGTGTGGTGAAGTATGTTCCAGTTTACATGCTATTTGCAAAACATTTTAGGGTTTATGATTGTTTTTGTTTTTTTGTTTTGTATTCCCATGCATTAAATTGTTTTCCATGGGACTGACATGAGGCATCAATCACATAAAAGATAAAAAAAAAAAAAATGCTTGTTAATTTGTATAGGGTGCTTTCAAGTGCCAGAACAGCTAGGATAGTTTCTGCTCTGCTTTTGTGGTCACATTATGACATTCAAAAAGCAGCACAGTTTTTCCACATGGCCCCAAAAGTTCAAGAGTTAGTCACGTGTTTATTGCAGGTGTAATAAAAGTGAATCTCATGAGGAATTCCACATAAATGTACAGTGGTGAACCCAATTGCACGTGTTGTACAACTGGTGTAGATGATGAAAAGAAATTCGAAGTAAAAGAAGACGGTGAAAGAAGAAGATGACTACATTGTATCTCCCATCAAATAGCTTGTGGATTTGCTTATGCATTTCCATATGCCGCTACTTGGAAAGCGCAAAAAGGGCACTGGCTGTTGTTCAAAATGGTTTTGCGCAGTGGGTCTCTGGCAAAGTGAAAAGTTACACTTAAGCCACTGATGATAGGGAGAGTAACAAGAATATGGAATGCCACAGGATATGATATGATATGATATGATCGTATGGCTTTTGTTTTTAAATTCTGGTTTTATTAGTGTTTATTGGGTTTTTTTTATGTTTCGTGCTAGTTTAGTTTTAATTTAATGTTAGTATTAGCTTTGTTTTGTTTAATATATGGATGAGGTGCAATATTGGGGGAAAAAGGGTCACTCAGTAATGTGTAATTAACTAAAGTATAATTCTCCAAAGACGAAAATTAAGGACATTTTTGCTATAATTATAGTTACCGGTAATTTTAGTTCATTTTCTGAACATAAGATGTAGTTTCAGTAAGTATTTTTTTCAAACGATTTCTTTATTTTACTTTATTAACAAATTTTTTTTTTTTTAATTTCAGTTAATTTGTTCATTTTTGTTAACTACAACAACCTGGGACATGACATGACATGACATGACATACAATATGATTCCAGTACATATAAAGTATATGTAGCTATAGCAGCAGTTTCATCAAAACTGGACAGAAACTACTGAGTAAGACAGCAGCAAAAAAAAAAAACATTCTAATGACTGAATTGGCTCACGGACTCTAATATAAATCATTATAACCAAACACTGCCATTTTGTATTATTTTCTTAGTTTTTGTGATCGACTTCCAGTGTGGTTTATATGATTTGGGTTTCAGTAACACTACCTGCAATAGCCTACACCCTGTGAAAACAAATACGCCAACATAAACCTTTCCCCTTTAAGACGGTGGAGTTTATTGACTCTGGCCTATTCAAAGCCCTCGAGGGTTATATCTCCCCTTCGATCACCCGCACATTTTTTTTTTTGAAAAAAAAGCCCACTCTTCAGCAGGCCCATGTGCATTCAGCTACGTCACTGTTTAAACTTCCGTTATACAGTGGAAACAAGCAGGTATAGTGGGTATAACAGTGACCATGGGGAGCACTATGGAAGCCCCCAAACCCTTCTACTACGGGCCCTCACGGTTTTGTCTGCGACTCGGCCAACCAAGCAAGAAACACAAGACGAGTGATAAGTGATGGACACTCCAAGCTTCATAAGTGGCCAACTTGCTAATGGGCTTCTCTTTATCCGAGAACTATATTTGTAAGGCTGACGTGGTGTGAATGAAGGAGAACAGAGATAGTGATCCAAGGTTGTAAGACTATAGCTGCCACTGTCGCTTGTTTAAAAGCTGAAGCATAAGAAACCCGTTCAAACGGTACAGTGTTGAGAATGAAAAGGCAAAATAATGCAATGATACATTTCTCTTATTTAAAGAAAAATTAAAACACATTCATACCATCACTGTCAGAAAAACTTTGTTTACTATTTTTAACATGTGTACTTGTCATAAAAAACTGAATAATAAGTATATTAAAACAATCATTTTAAATTAATTGTGACATGTAAGTCAAGTTTTACCAGAAAATTATGACAGGACTTAACGTTCTACAACTTTTAAGTTCCAGATTTAGGGTAGCATTCCTTTTAATGTGTCTTTCTGGTTGGTACTTACTTGTATGGAAACTCCTTGATGACTTGATGAATAGTAACCTTCAGTGTGAGATTGTCAAAGCGGCCATGGCTACGGTCCTTATAGATGCGAAACTCTGCAGCGGTGACCGCCTCTCCATCCGGGATCTGAGTCAGATCAAAACGGAACTCCTTGTAGTGTCTTCGTTGGTGAGAGAAATCTTTATCTTTCTCCACTAGGAAGTAAAATAGTACAGTGTGAATTTCATTTCTCTTACCACAAAATATATCTTCACACCTCCTTAACATATTGTATGAACACACCGGAAAAGAAAGTGCGTAATTTTTCACATCTTCTTTTACATTCCTGCTCCAATCCAAACATTTTGACTCCCAACAAAAGCACTTTCCACTTCATTAAATCAGTCAAGTGAACATAGGTAGCGGTTCCTAGACAGGCCCTCCACTGTGTGCCTAACTACATTCTGTGGCCATGATGAATGGGCTGTCAGTTAAGAAAAACAGGCTGATTTCAATTAAAGACAGTTTGCTGTGCTCCTCATGACAGAGAAGAGAGCAAATAGGATTCCTCAATGTCATGTGAGGCTTTCCTTGACCTCATTGCTGACCTTGAGTTGACCTTCTTTTGTAACACCATAATACCGTAATTCTGTAAATAGTGGCCTCTGATGATAGACGTATCTCAATTGATGACACACACAGACACAGCAACAAATAGTATCTGTAATAAAACCTAAAGAGGTGACGCCTATTTAAATTCAGTTGCTAACCAAAACAGCAGCACACGAAAAATGAGATGGATGAAATCGACTGCCAAGTACTATTGAAACATCGATTTCAGTTAGTGATCCGCGTGCCAGTCAACTTTTGTGGGCCTCCACTTTAAAGAAATGTCACTAGGTTTTGGGCGAGAGGTGGGTTATCATAATTTATTGTCTATTTATTTACTATTATGATAAATTTGTACCAATAAAGTCCTCTCTATGAGGCTACCTATACAAAGAGGTAGTTGGTATTGTGTTGTATATGATCATCCAACATCCATCATATTCTGCATGTAGTATTCTGTATGTAATTATAACTAAGCACCAATATACGTGTGAACTCAATTTAATATCATTTAAAATGGTCTACCCCAAAAAATGCCTAACGGGCTTCTCTGATAAAAAAAAAAAAAAAAAAAAAGTAGACAAAAATTACGTATGCTTAAAAGGCTGTAGACTGGGATGTGGGAGGTGGCAACCCACATCCTTGCTTGCACAGTGGATTGGCTGGCATCTGCAGTGATATCATTCAGTGCACTTTACTGATATTTTATCATGAGGGGATGCCTGTGGCTACTTAGCACAAACAGGTCAGAGGTCAGGTCTGACTCTTTCCCTGCTGAGTGTGTTCCATTAAAAGAGCCACAGGCAGTAATTTGAAGCAGAGAAGCCACCGGGCATTAAACATTCCGCTTTCAAGTGGAGAAGAGTTCAATGATTCTGACTAAGGTGGCTTTGCGTACAGTCTTGATCAATGCGATGCTTTAGTGATTCATCAATAACTCACAAATTTTCTGAAAAATAGCAGATTCGGGATAAGCCTTGTCACATAGTGTCGAGCAGTTTGTAAAAGAGCTGAGGTCAGTAGCAATATTTGCGTGTACTGTAATAAAGACAGAGGCCCATTGAACACTTCACTGACACTCACCAGAACGAGAGCAGAGCTTTTAAGGCTGACAATGTACATGCCCCGGTGGAGCGTTAAGTGGAAGCAGATGGGCTCGGGCCAAGGTGAGTTACTGCCAAGCAACTCGACACAAATTCACTACTACTGAAAAAAAAAAACATACTGAGCATGTCAGCAGCAGAAACGTGAAGAGATGATCTTGTGGGACCATCAACATCCAAGGTGTGTTGAACATGATCATTTATCATGAATTTGGGAACACAATGAAGCACAGCTTGATACTTATGAAGTAAAGGTATCTATCAGTATCAGCCTCACTGCCTTGTCCTTTAAATGGCAGGAAATAATTAAGACCAATTTTCTCAAGGTCAGACAGTCATCTGATAAGTCGCACTGAACTGCAGGCTCAAAGGTCACAGCTACTGAACAAACACAGCAATTATAGAGATCAGCAGTATTTTGCACCAAAGCAGTACAAATGCATGCAGTGTTGAAAGGCATTTGAACGCTAAGGCCGAATAACCTGGGGCTCATATCCCAAAATCACTCATATTCATCTTATTTAAAAAAAAAAAAAAAAAAGCCACATAAGGAATGGATAAAAAACGATGCCTATTCCAACGTATTTACCGTTACCTAATCAGTGGTGTTGGACTGAGGTTTTGCGTATGCATACTCTGCGGCTTACCTATATTGACAAAACTCATCACCATATCTGCGTCATTGAGAAAGTGGTTGTCATGCGCTGTGGTGAGAGCCGGGCTTTGACCCAGCAGAGGGGCCGCTCGGTAGGACTGGGCCACACGGGAGTAGCCCACATGCTGGGGGCTGTAGTAACCCCTCCTGGAGAGCCCTTGGGCCTTGGCAATGTGGCTCTTCCCTGCACCTTGCGGCACCCCCTCTTCCTCCACGGCCATGGCGTTGTAAAGGTCGAGCATGAAGAGCGGAGCGGAGGACGCCTGTTTCCCGGGAGAGAAGGGCCTCGGGCGGTGAGGCAAGCCCAGGATGGAGAGGATCTCCCTCTGGATCTCCCGTCGTTCGTGATTGCGCAACTTCCTGTAGATAAAACTGGAGTGCACATGGTTGTCACTGAAGGCGCAATAAGCACAGGACAGAAAAGTCAAGCAGCTCCAAGTAAGTCCAAGCACCGCACGGCTCCAAGGGGACATGTTGCTCACTTCAGGCACACAAGTTCAACTACATTGCACTGTGTGGAAGACCATGAGCAGATATCCAGAGTGCAATCATGGACGCATGGAAGAATCGGCACAGCGTCCAGGCTGGTTACTGGGCAGCACTGAGAGGAGACAAATGAGGTATCAGCTTGCCACCAAAGCAGCACTCCTTCTCCTTTTCCTTCTCCTGCTCAAGTTTGTACTCATCCACGTTACATCCAAAGCCTCACTGACTATTTATGGACTTGTGACAACGTC
Organism: Filicampus tigris; assembly: GCF_054856515.1. Lineage (NCBI taxonomy): Eukaryota > Metazoa > Chordata > Actinopteri > Syngnathiformes > Syngnathidae > Filicampus > Filicampus tigris. The sequence goes on along the minus strand of NC_141227.1, from coordinate 13,567,335 downwards.
CCTCACCTCACGCCTCTTTGATTTAAAAAAAAACAAAAAAAAAACCTCAAAACTCTAAAACATATAGCAACGCCCAAAAAGGTCGGCAGGAGTGTCCCGGGGATGAAATTGTAGTGGAAGAGTCAACTTTTGCCCCTGCACTCACTTTTCTCCCCCCACAGAGAGAGAAAGAGAGCGAGAGAGAGAGAGAGGGAGAGAGAGAGAGAGAGAGAGAGGGGGGGGGGGAAAGAGAGAGTGGCGGGGTGCATGTTACCTTCTGAGAACATCCCACACTCCACTTTTTGTTTGTGCATCCACCTCTAGAGGCCGCAATAAAAATGTCACAACCCCACTCCCACGGTGAACGTGTAAACGGAGACACTTGAAATTCGAGAGCCTGTGCTAACGAGTGAAAGAATAGTGGCCGAGCCTTTTAATCACCTCTACTTATTGAAGTCACTATGGCGGCAGCACTCGCGCACAATGCACTGAACAAAGGTTTTATACGGGAACATATGACAAATGGTCCACTGAGGAGATGAAAAGCTATATGTCTTACACTTCAACAAATATCATTACAAGTGTGGCCCTCTGATCGGAACAACACCACTGTGAAACAACAGTGCCAGAATAAATTTTAAAAAAAATACACACAACCATGTGTGCACAGGACTAAATTATAGCCGGCTGCTTGTTTCCACATAAAATAAGGCAAACGACAAATAATAATTGGTGAAGAAAGCTGCAATCATAAACTCCATTCAGTGGCGCTGAATATGAATTTAATCATGATTTAAATAAATAAAAAACGTGTATTAAGATGTTCTCACAGATGAAACAAATGATCATAGATTCGATGACAATGACCAACAGCACCACCTAGTGTAAAATACAGTACATGCACGTCTCTTCTGTCCCTCTGTGTATTAAGTTAAGAATCTCGTTTACTCACTTCATCCATTCATCATTTTTCTATAGACAGTTTCCCTGTGACGTCACGCCCTCGTCCACCATGTTGGAGGTCGATGCATTGTTTTGTTCCGGTGCCTATATTGAGTGTTTGGACATTGGATTTGATAGCCAATGTCAAATAGCAGTGTTTGGCTGCAGTTATACGGGTGCAGTGGGAACTAAATCTCATCTCATACAAGCTGACTGCATGAGAACCACTTTTTGAGGTGGTCTTCCTAGCCGTGCGGTGGGGTTCGCTTCAGGTCTGAATACAAAGCACTACCGATCCGCACCAACTAAGCCACGGTGGCCCGGCCGGCATCATGCAAAACATTACCCCGTAGTGAAAGTTAATCATACTTGATCATTCGTCTTCTGTTTAGGTACGCCAATGCCCGTTGTGGGTCAGGGCACGCAGAGCACAGGCACCCGGCAGATTCCATAGAAGGACTAATTGTCAAAACTTGCCAAAAATGGATTCTCCTCAAAATTGGGATCTGATGTTATTTTCAGTTGCTCAAAGGTCCTCCACTTTGGGTTTGGAAGGTCTTAGGGCCATTTGGGATGATTTAGCGCTCTCTCAGCATCTGCTGTGAATTAAATTTTGTGAGCAAACTGAAATGACTTTAATACGGTCAAAAATCACACAACAGTGGTATCTGTTTCTTAAAATAAAGACAGCATAACTTGAAAAAATTGTTTAATATGAATATGTTTGAACACATGGAACAAGATTAAAAAAATACAAAAAGAAATCTTGGCAATGCTAAAAAAGCTACAATTACGACTCAGAATTATAAATAATAAAGATTTGCTACAGTAACGAAGGGCCCGATAAGTATTGAAAATATATTTCCAACCTATATTAAAATCAATACTATTCACTGTGTAATAATATCATTGTGATTGTATGGATCATTAATTCATAATTAATTCTTTATAAACAAAATAATGCCACTGAATTAGCTACAGGCAACCAGTTAAACATGTTTGAATGTTTTTGTTTTTTTTAAACTGAATGTACAGTACGCTCCGTACTGTACTATTTTGACTGAGCATTTAATCAGTGTTTCTCAAATTGTTTTTAAACACGGACCACTTAGAAATCAGTAACTGTAATGTATTCTCTCTTCCCCAACCATCCAATCCCAAAATATGTTTTACCTTATGAACACTAATGAAAAAGTGCATTAGCGGTTCTATTAAATAGACAATGTTAGGTGAGGTGGTCACACTTTGGGAAACACTGGTCCACGTCACAAGCGGTCAATTTAGGGCCCATCATGCAGCAATCCATCACCAGGGGGCAATATGGGATCATGTACCAGCCATACAACCCAAGGACAGTTCAAAGCTAAACTTAGCAAAGAGTGTTGCAAGCTATCATTTGTTCATTTTCATGTAATGATTCAAATTTCGGGTCACTGACTTAAGAATACCAAAACTAGACCAATTACAATGGAAAAATGTGTGGTGCAATCTCACTCTGCTGATTTTCAGAGATCATAGAGAGTGGATATAAAGTCTACACACCCCTAAATAAAATTCCAAGTTACTCAAATGCAATGATCTAAATCATTTAAAAACATTTTGAAAATGTCAACTTGGCTATATCGGACCACAGATCCCTGCAAAAGTGTTCCAACTGTGGCTGATTTTGCATTAGGCATCTCTTGTGCACAGTGCTCCGTGGACAAATTTCAAATGGATTTAGTTTTGGGATCTGACTGGGTCATTCCAAAATGTTAACTTTGTTCTGGGAATTTTTTTTTCATACTTTTGTTTGTTATCCTTCTGAAAGGTTAAATACCTCTCAGTCTCCATCTTCAAGCCGAAACCTGACCATTTGTGCCAACATTAACTCCTTTTTGGACCTACTGTATTCATAATTCCCTTCACCTTGACTAATGTCCCAGTTCCAGCTAGAAATAGTCAAAAAGCATGATGCTGCTACCACTGTGATTCACTGCTGGGTGTTTTTTTTTCTGTGATGTGCAGCAATCTTGCTTTCATGGGACCATGAAATATTCCCCTAGTTTTTTGGTTGGAGACTCCATGTACCGTACATTTTTGCCAAAATAGACATGACATGACAAAGATGCTAGATTTTTGTCACGTGTGACATGGAGAACAAAGCCTGCATTTGCTTCAAGTTAATGCACCTGCACCTGATGTTCCTAAAGTCAGCTACACAGTCGTATGGAGCATTTTTTTTTTTTCTTTTCATCAATTTCAAATGGCCTTCAAATTTTGTAATGTCATTGCTATGCCATATTTTGTCCACTTGACGATCACTGCCTTCTTTGTGTTCCATGGTATAAATCATAAAATACCCTGGAAATTTTTGGTACCCTTCCCCCAACTTATATGTTTGAAAATTATTTATTATTTTTTGGTGATTTACATCACAAAACTGGCATTTTAATCATTGTGTGTAGACTTTTTATATTAATTGTACATATTTAGAAGAGGTCCATTTGTTACTGCGCCAGAGGACAACTGTAAGGATGAGATCTTCCTGAGAATGGCTGTTTGCTTCACACCAGCCTCACACTGGTGGACCTTTGTCAATAGTTTGGTCCTTTGCCGTAGTAGGACCGCCTCATCATGCTACCATAGCATAAAGATGGGTCACACACCCCAGGCTGGCCAGGTGTGCCGGGATTACCGCTTTTACCCTCTGCTCCGTTTAGACCAGGTGATCCAGGCTGACCTGAAGTGCCTGGTTTGCCATAGCCCTGAGGACCTACAGGACCTGTCAAGATAAAAATGACTTTGTCATCATCAAAGGCTAACACTATGTCAAAGTAGCTTAAACTGGTTGGAGTAAATGGAGGAAGTGTCACTCATTTCTCCTTGTTTATCCCCAAATTCTTTAACCAGGTTTTAGCATGTGTGGTTGTCTTCTCCTATTGCTTTTTGTATTTATTTCCCTCTTGTGTATACCACTTTAGTAGGTGTTGTTGCTGTCTTTGGTCATTTTGTTCTCGTTTTTTGCCAGATAAACAGAAGACAACAGGAGTATTATTCAGACTCACCTGTTGCATAGCAACTCACCTCTGGCTCAGTCATACAGATCACTTGAACTGCGTGACATGCTAAAGGATAAAAAAAAAAAACTGTGATGAAGCATCCTACCTGGAGGTCCAGGTGGTCCTTGGTCCCCATGTACGGTGCGCCCCAGACTTCCCTTTTCACCCTTAAGTCCAGGATCTCCTACAATCGTACATACAATTATCCTTATTAGAACGTTTTGTCAACAACAGGAGGAGAGTACAGTAACTTCTGACTGTTTTTACCTTTTATCCCATTAATACCGGGTAGCCCTCTATAACCACGGTAACCTGGCTGCCCCCTGGCACCAGACAGGCCAGGTAGTCCCCTGAGGCCCTGGGGCCCTGTCAGACCTGGGACGCCGGGTGTTCCGGGAAGGCCATGGCATCTCATACAGCTGCTTGACTGGTGGCTCAGCAACATTGACGGCAGTTCAGCTACGATAATTGCAAGAGAATATTTCATGTCAATATTTTGAAATGATTGCGCACAAATAAAGAGGTCCCAACACACTCACACTGCAGAATCTCCCTGCAAACTTGTCGAATGTGCGTGTCTGAAATTTCACCCGCCTGCAGTGATGCAAATCACAATCATCAACATAAAGTAGTACATCATGCAAAAAGACACTGGAGGTCATGTGTGCAAGACATACAGATCTTCCTGCAGGGCCAGGTTGGCCAGCAGGACCTGTGTCCCCCTGAGGACCCCGGGGTCCAGTTTGGCCAGCCTGACCTGGCTGTCCAGGTCGCCCCATTTGACCTTCCTGGCCTCTCTGACCCGGATCCCCTGTTGTCCCTTTCTAGCAAAAACACAAGGCCAGTGTTAGAAATGAACATCATATTGGACAAAGATTTCCAGGGAGATCAGGTCCACATACCTCCCCGTTTAGTCCTCTCAGACCTGGTGATCCCTGTTGAACAAAAAGAAAATGCGTTTGGCAATTACAAAGCTCTCAAACTGCAGTATAAAGTAACTGTCAGATATTCCTGCCAAGGGCAACAAGTAAGGGTTAACCACAAACAAATAAGTCTGTATCCATACTATCCACCTGCTGCCATTCATCCTAAATTATACACTGTAAGTGTCCAGACTAAGGAATTATATTTGTGAGTAATTTGTGAGACGAGATAATCATTTTCAGTATTATACTTTCTGTAACATCTGTCTCGTGGTGTGCCGTGAGATTTTTCCTAATGAAAAATATGTGCCTTGGCTTCTCAGTGGTTGGGAAACACTGCTTCACAAACTGAATGGGGCAAAATGAACTCACGGCATTCCCTGATTTTCCATCTGCTCCCTTTTCACCTTTCATTCCCTTAAAGAAAAAAACACATTTAATCATATGTACTTAAAACACAGGAACATGTTAATACTTTAGCAATTAAGCACATCTTTAAATGTGAATCCCAGTTTCAATCGCTTTAAAATGTTTGGCTATTGTTTTTTGTCTTTCGTAAGCATATTAAACTGAAAGAAATGCTGCTCAGTTCCCACAAATGTTTTGTAAACTTTCTGCATTGTTTGGGATACTCTTGGAGACATCTTATTTACAGTCAACACAGCAATTATTAGAGTTTTTGTTTCACTCTATCATTGGGTTGATGGCTGTGCTTTTCTATTGCTGTATGCTATTTTTGATCCAAACCAAAGTTTTATTATCAGTAACCCAAAACACAATCACAATAAATTTAGCAAATTATGATTGAAAGCTGGCGAGATCCACGCAGACTGTGAAGTGTGGAGTTCAACACTCAAATATGATATGCTCATTTTACGAAGGGAAAATAACCATGGAATTTGTTTGCAGTCTTACCATATCTCCTCTTTCACCTGCGTGTCCCCTTTCTCCCTAATATAGTACACAAGAATGCATTTTATGGTGAAAAAATTGAAAGGTAAATGTTTTAGTTTCTTTTTTTTTACGACTGTATCACTTCACACATTGTGCAAAATGCACCAAGCACTGGACTAACACAACAGAATAGACATTGCACATGGTGTACATTAGTAAGACTGTAATAGTCTATGGTGGTCAAGGCCACGCAAATACCTTGCTTCCCTTTAGACCGGGTAACGCTGGGTGTCCCGGCTGACCAGCTTGTCCAGTATCACCCGGTCTGCCCTTTAATAAGGAAAGCACAGGAAATTAGGAGAGAACACTAATTTAGATTTGTTTTCAGATCCAAAAGATATAACAATACAAATGTTCATGTGTCATTATTTATCAAGAGATAAGTGAGAGTTGAAGCATACCATAGAACCTGGTATCCCTTGTTTACCTGGACTTCCATTTTCACCCTTACTGCCCTGTGAAAATAGTTACAGATAGCAAAACCACATTATTCATTATATGGTATAATATGCATTTTTATACTAATGTGTTTGTTCCCCACTGTAAGCATCCACTGTTGTTGAGAACTTTTATTAGGTTTGTAGTAGATTACCGTATTCCTCCAACTAATGAATGTGAGCATTTAACTATACAAGGTGGAAGACGCCAATTGAGGGGATGTCTGTTAAATGGGAGGCCTTTATTCGTACACACATTTTGGGAATGATATGTAACTTAAAGTATATTACAATTCACATGAAGTGAAACTGGACTGTAAGACAAAAACAAACAAACAAAAATCTTCTTTAATCCAGGAAGTTGTTTACAACATGGGGTAAATCATCATACTATCTGAGAGACTTTATCTGCTGCTTTGGTGCTGATGTTTGAGTTAGCAATTAAATTACAACCAGCAGTTAACTTTTTAAAATCCATGTAAGATCGACATGCATGAACTGAGCTACTGATGTTTTTTTCTGAGAGACAAGAAACATCAATTTAGGTAGAAACTTTTATTTTCTTGTTTGTTTGTTTTATTGGATTCGGGCTGCTATTTGAGAAAACGATGTATGCTTTGCTTTCCAGTTTGAGCTCTTAATTACACAATTTGGTGTTTCATATTTCCATGCTGGATTTAACAATTCATTTTGGTGTTGCATATTGTGTTATTATGGGTACCTTTGGACCAATATTTCCTTTCAAACCAGGTGGACCTGTTGGACCCATCTCCCCCTGTAACAGAATAAAACCGCACATTTGAGAAATGCCTCAGAACAAGGACTTATTATCTTTTGAATTGACAAATATGAGTTTACAGGTGATCCATCTGGTCCTGGTGAACCCCTTGGTCCAGGAAAACCAGTTTCTCCCTTAAACAAAAGTATACAGTATTATACAAACATGTTCTTATTGGCTAACTGAATGTAGTAGAGTGAGAGAAAGGCAAATACTAACTTTTTGTCCAATGAGTCCAGCTGTCCCTGGAAGACCAGGCAAACCCTAATAAATGGGAAATAATCAGATTAGATAGGTTATATTTAAAAATGTGAAATATAATACTACTGCTACTATTACCACTACTACTATTAATACTACTACTACTACTACTACTACTACCGGTACTACTACTACTACTACTAATAATAATAATTTTGTATTATTAAAGTAAACAATTTACATACTAGTGTAACAACATATAATTGATTTATTCATAGTTTTAGCCATCAATCAATACATTAGTTTTAGGGATTATTACATATGAATAAAAATATGCCTTCCCTTCATTATTGCTTATACGAAAAAGTACAACACAATCTAGCAATATGTGATGAATGCAATTATGCATTGTAATAACTGTCAACATCTGCACACTAATGTATACAGTACTGTATATTGTAACAAATCATGGCCATTGAGCAAAACTCATTGAAATGATAAATGTGCAGAATGTGCTGGTACTAGCAAGAAGGAAATGAAACCCTATTTAGAATGCACTTGGGAAAAACAATGACAGCAATATACGCCATTAAATACACACTGAACATTTTTGTGGTGAGCAGCCTTGTCACTAAATGCTTGAGAAAAGCTTTTTGTTTTTGTTTTCTACTGAGATAAAGTCTTCCAGATGCTTTGTGGGAGTCCCTGACCAAGAATCCACTATTTGACAATACAAGCATAAGTCAATGATCAGATTGGTCAAGTTACTAGAGAAGACCACCATACATTGACGCTTAATGTGGACTATAAGTGAATAATTTGTGGGCGTATTAGACTTCTTTTTTTTTTTTTTTGAGTAAAATGAGGATGCTATCATGTACTAAATCTGTCTCTGTGGATAGCCTCTTTGTTCATGTGTGCGTGGGGATGGCCTGTAGCCTTGTGGAGCAAGTGAGTCATGTTTTATAGACCCATCATAGACTCTGGACAAGACTTCTAATCATGAGCAGTGGGATTGTGGCCCAGTTGAAACACTTTCCTCCCAAAACAGATTTGCCAGAGCAGCGCAGCTTTGCCTCGATTAGTCATTTTATGGCTTTCGATTAGAGCCAGAGACTTCTTACATAACAGGGTTGTCCTGGGATGCTTTACAGGGGAAATACCCCTACATTTCTACATTGTCAAGGGTACTCTCCATACTTATCCTTTCACCCAATGGAGTCGAATGGCCAACACCAATACTCCATGCAGTTTATATAATCCATCAAATACTTTATTAGGAACAAATTCAGAATTCTTATAAAGGACCCTTTTCATGCTGTCGTCAAAACACTTCCTGGAGCTACATTGAATTCTAAAATAATTGGAACAGTGAGGCCTATTCATTTATTTTCACTATCGAATGTAGTGTTGTAGTTCTCGAGATCCGTCTTGGTCTCGAGATCACATTTGAGGGTCTCAGTTTTGTCTCGGAATCAAAGGCATTTTCACTCTGTCTTGTCTCGGTCTCGGACAGGACAGACTCTGGATTTTTAATCAAGACCGTTCGAGACCAGGCCACTGATCACTACTGTGATCAATGAAATACGCAGAATACAAATGCTGCACTGCCTTGGCTTTCTAGTGTCGCCTGGAATGCCACGCCCCCTGCACACAGAAAGTGGATAAAGACGACCAGAGACGCAGCGAAAAATTTGAAAACATGTCGGCAGATTCATCAGTAATTACCGGTAAATTTGATTTCCCAAATCATAAGGACTTCATTTGCCAAGTGACATGTAAGCGGTAAGACTATCAGGACAATTAAAATTTAAGTATGACTGCCTAATTTGTACAAGAAGCAAAACAAAAATTTGTTTCAATGTACTATTTAAAAAACAACATCGCTGAATTTTCTTTTTGTTGCAAACATAATGAAAAAAACGATACTTGTATTATTATTTTTTTTCTGACTCTCCCTTATTATATACATACAGTCTTTGTCTTGTCTCATTCTCGATACTGTCTAGTCTCAATAATGTCTTGGTCTCGGTTGATGTGGTCTTGACTACAACACGACTGGAATATAATGTAAATATTTACAGATGAATAGGATCCTCAACTAAAGCACCTTTTGTCTGAAACAAAAAAAAACATTTGAAAATGTGACTGACAAAGAAATAAATGTTGTTTCCCAAGCAGGTCCTGTTACATTGAATATTCATTCGCTCTGCATGCTAGTTTGCAGCAGCATTGAAGATGCAGTATTTCAAGACAGAAAGTCAGTACAATTCAAATCAGGTTTGATCAATCAGATTGCATGTGCTAAATTTATTTCTTTTCATATACAGTACTCCTCTGAATGAAATATCATTCTGTCCATCTTGAGCGATGCAACGAAAATGATTGAATCTGAACAAAAAGTAGTGGCTGACAGAGAGAGGAAAGTAGAAAATAGCAGCAAGACAATTGAAAGGTAAAAGAGAGTTTACTGGCTAACCAGGCAATGAAGTGTACAGTACCGTAATGTTTCCCATGGTTGCTACAATAATTCACAAGTACCTCTATGGCAGAGTGGCAGCCAGTTTTATACGATTAAGCCATTCTGAGACTTTGAATGAAAAACCTTGAGTACTTGTTATGGAGTGTAGCTGTGGTCATGATGAGCACTTTGCTCGCGTTAGCACTCTTGGCTATGGAAATCAGCCATGGTAAATGTTTCCGACAGATATGTCCACGGTAGTTTTTCATATCTTTGGAGCTGCTTGGTCAGAGTAGCATCACATTCATCTTGTTGTTAAGTGTGGGAACTTAAGCCAGGAGGAGAGATGGAAAAAGCGCTTATATCCCTTAGCCTGGTTAGCGAGAGCTAGTGGAGCCACTAGATCTTCAATCTGGCAGTGTGTTTTCCTGTCCTAATTCACTTTTCTCTATCTAATGCTGATTTTAGCTCCAACGGAATCGTGATTGTCTGAAAGTTTAGTTGTGAAAGTCATGTGTGAGCCTCAACTCATTTCACCAATCACGACACATGCTCCCACATGTGTTTAAGAGAGAGGACAATAATTGGCTTTAGTCATTCATTTGTTTATGCCTTGCATGAGCGAATATGGGTCACCAAAATTTAGAAGTGTCAAAGCGGATTTGGTTTGAAATAAGGTGAAAAAGGATCTGAAACTATAATTGATACATTTCCCCCTTTTTGATTCAGACCGAAAGTTACACTATACTTGTTTCTTATTTTGCATCAAAGTTTGCTTGTGTTTTTTTTTTTTTTTTTTTTTTGCAACAATAGCTTTTTCTGTCTGGTGTCACAAAGGGACAAGAGATTCCAAAGTTCAACATTTCTAATTGCAGGCTTTGAAAAGACACTCGTTCCACTGAGAAACCCCACTGGAACCTCCCAACATCTTAAAGGTTTGTAATAAAACGTTTTGGTTATAAAATGTAATACAAAGAATAAACAACAAAATGTATCCTGCAAAATAAAATTGTTTTAAAAAACAATGCAGTTGCAGCTATAACTCACTGTATGGCCGGCTCTCCCATCGAGACCAGGGATGCCATTGGACCCGCTTTCTCCCTTCAATTAAAAAAAAAGAAAAAGAAAAACAGCTGATGAACCATGGCTAGGAAGACAGACAGAAAGCACACAATAGCCTCTACATTACCAGATTCTACTTTATATATTAAACTGACTTCGAGTGCCATGTGGTTTCAATATTCCTTGCAATATTCAGTTTACTAAAAGCACATTCATTGAAAAGTGTGAAAAGGTTTTTGGCCAGATCTCTATGACTACATTCTCATTGCTGCCAAACCTCAACAACAACTTTTGGGAACACGAAAGTCTTCTAGGAACTTGTACACTTTGACAAACTGCCTGAATAATTTCATTCATCTCTCAATGTTTGCACCATAAAAAAAAAAAAACAAGACCTTTAGACCAGATGGCCCAGGAAATCCATCCTTTCCATCTCTCCCAGGTTCACCCTGTAAAGACAGCAACAGGTTATAAGACACTAGTAAATGGAAGAACTGTATTCTGTTTGTTTTCGTACATACAGGTGCTCCTCGATAACCTGGAGGCCCGAGAGGTCCAATACTTCCTTTCTCTCCCTGTAAATTAGTAGCAGTGTGAACAACTGCAGTTAATTGGTGGTGGTGACAGGCTTGACGTCAACACCCTCACCGTTTGTCCGGCTTCACCAGTCATCCCTACTCGTCCGGGTGATCCAACTGGTCCCTGACAGCAGTAAAGATTTAGAGAGATTATGACAAGCAATGATTACAAGATTTCTTAGCTTGACTGGGCCCGTTTCTCAGTTGATTCCACTTTGAGAAGAGCTCTCACTCTCCGTGACAGCTTTGATGGATCAAGACCGTTACGGCCTACTGCACTGCCAATTAAGTATTACCTTGGCTATTGTTCCTTTTTGCAAGGTTAGCAATACATTCAGGAATTCCGATATTAATATTCAAATTGGAGACTGAAGTCTACTGTAGGTTGTGTGGTGAATGTAGTTCAGGGACTGTTGGAATTAATTCAGTTCAGCTGCTCTTTAAATCTTGACGGTGTAATAACGGTGAATTTATATTGAGTTACTGGATGAGTAAGTAGCCTTTTTTATCCTTGTGGGTACAGCGCTCACAAACGTGACATTTGATTGCACTACCATCTCCTATCTTGCCTTTGGATTTACTGCATGTTCAGCACTTTTAGATCCATGCTCTTTAGATCTACATAGACATTCGCCAGGAACACAAACTTTCCACCCTTGGGTGGCCATTCAAAATAAGAATAATTTGCAAAGGCAGATGTTGCAGATGTTCTTGCATGCTGTGGGAATGGTGCTCTATATATCATGGAAAATCCAGAGAAAATCCCCGTCAACGCTCAGATCAACATTATGGGACTTTAAAAGATTACTTTTATTGCTCTTCAAAAGGCAGTACAATATAAGAGCAAGACGATATAACAAGAAATGGGACAGCTTGCAGAAAACTTCATATCTTGAGCAAGCACCTCATTGAACCACTCCTGTCATAAAACCACAATGTATCCCAATAGGTATCGAATGGATTTTGTCATTCATTCAAATACAAACAGCAGAGAAAGTAGCATTTTTTGTTGTAGTTCCTTTACCTAATGTCTAACGTACAATTGTTTAAAGATTTCAAGGCTAATGCTTAAAATACAATATGTCAAATAAAATTATGCTTGACGTTCTGCATACAGATCCCTGTGGCACAAAGTGCCCACTGCTACTGTATCAAAAACAAGTGGACAATCGTAATTATAAAATATTTATTGGCCAATGGATATTTGAAACCGTCAATAGATTTGAAAAAAAGAAAGATGACAGATCACAATGAATACCTAAACGAAGTGATAAGGCTTAAAAATATGAGTGGACAACAATAGCCACATATCGCTGGCCAAAACTTCCATCCATCCATCCATTATCTGTACCGCTTATCCTCACAAGGGTCGCGGGGCGTGCTGGAGCCTATCCCAGCTGTCTTTGGGCAGTAGGCGGGGGACACCCTGAACTGGTTGCCAGCCAATCGCAGGGCACACAGAGACAAACATCCGCACTCACAATCACACCTAGGGGCAATTTAGAGTATCCAATCAACTTACCATGCATGTTTTTGGAATGTGGGAGGAAACCGGAGTACCCGGAGGAAACCCACGCAGGCACGGGGAGAACATGCAAACTCCACACAGGGAGGCCGGAGCCGGGATCGAACCCACGACCTCTGAACTGTGAGGCGGACGTGCTAACCAGTCGACCGCCGTGCCGCCCTGGCCAAAACTTTGTACCTCCAAATTCGTCACTTTTCAGGAGACCCCAAAAATGGAACGTTTGTTCAACCATTTGCATTGCATCGTGAAAAAGAGCAAGCCATTTTCAACACTTTAGATTGGTCAGTACTGTGTAAAAATAACACCCACACGTGTGAACTGACCAACAGTATACATTTTTTAAAACATGAAATTCACCAAAATGTGACTTATGAGGTTTTGGCCTGAAGCCAATGATAGTCATATTTTTAGATGAGCACTAATATTGAATTTGGGCACAGTTCCGTTCAGTTTTTGTATCCTCTTTCATTGTGACTGAAAAGAGAAAGGTGTGGCAATCCACCTGAGACACGAATGACTCCGGGCTGCTGGGTACAATGCAGATTTTCTATATCTTGATACTGTTCACTTTTCATACGGTCATTTGAGGCGCCTTTCACTGCAAAGTGGGAGTGGATGTCAAAGAGATTTGCCTGTCAGGCTCCTCTCTGTGAGGGAAATGTAGCTCAATCTGTCACAAAACAATTATCCTTGCTTCCTTTGTGTGTTTGTCTCTAAATCAAGCCTTTATTGGATCTGTACCTCAAACGTACTTCAGCAGGGGCTATGGAAATAACACACATCTCGAAAAATGGCGATGGCTGGGCTTTTTCGGGGATACGGCAGAAATGAAATCCAGTTAAATTTGAATGCCAATTCACCCCCAAAAAAAGTTAGCTCAAGGCGCTTTCCATGTGGAGCAGATCCAGGATCATCCTCCCCACACATTAAACAAGTCCAACTAATCCCACATGAAGATGCACTTTGGCAACAGTGGCAAGGAAAATCTCCCATCCACACAACAAACCTTGAACAGAACCAAGACTCACTAAGTCAGCAAATAGAACCCAATCTTAAGTGTGTCTTGCTCTCAAGGGATCTGCTTTTATAATGAAAACACATGGCAACAAGAGAGATTGATGCAACAGCGTCAAACGGTGGATATGTCTTGCAGGGATTTCCTGTTATTTCACCCGTTTATCATCAGAGTAGCTCCCATCACTTTGAACTGATGCTTGTATTGCTATGGACACAAACAAGTACAACTTGTGCGGCATGCAAAGTCATGTTAATGTTTGCTGCTTTTATTTTGGTTAAAATTAGTTCCTTTGCCGGAGCTACATAGACAGCCTTATTTGCAACAGCTGTAACCTCCACTGATGTGTTTGCCATTTGGTTTCATTTAAAAGTAACACTAACTCCCATTGTTAAGCAGTTGTGGACAAGACAGTTAGGCGGGATTTCCACTACATGGTTCAAGTTATCCAATTCTGATTGTTTTCTCACATAAGGCCAATGTGTCATGGTAATATAAAGACAAAAAGAAAATGCATGGACTTCCATATTGGCAGTTGAATGGTTTCTTCTTATAAGTACCGGTACCCACAGAAACACTGACTAGTAAATCAAAACTAAAGCAAAAGCTAAGAGGCTGATATATATTGTCAATATCTATTAAGCGCAAAGCAAACTGGGCCAGTTCTATTGTATCATGCTTCAGCATGACTACACGTCCCTCTTCTGCACCCTGTTGGTTTGCACTTAAACAGCACTGCATTTATTGACACTTCGATATAATTGAGTATGTCATCACATTAGCTCCCATGAGTTACAGTCGTCTCTCACCATGTCGTGTTTTTTTGTGGTTTCACCGTATGGCAGATTTTTACATCGTACATGTCTAACTTTGTGCGCATTGTGGAATGTTCAATATACTGTGTGAATGTGTGACGGTAATATTCCACATGGACCGTTACTGCAGACATACGGAGCAATACGTGCAAATCAGAAGGAAAGAGTGCAAAAAAGACAGAGAAAATTCTGGGATGATTTCAAACTATGAAAAAGAAGATAAAGTGCAATGTGTCTAAACTGCAAAGCAGAACTGTCAGACCCAACTTCACAACAACGGAAAAGTAAACATCATTATCTAATGTCATATACCCCAGCAACGCTAGGTAGAATGAATTGTAATCTGTCAACAGGTGGTCAAGTATAGAAACTTCATCTTCACTTTATTGATAAAAGGCTGATAAAACAAACACGTGAAATAAGCACATTAATTC
The DNA here is from genome assembly GCF_054856515.1 of Filicampus tigris. NCBI lineage: Eukaryota > Metazoa > Chordata > Actinopteri > Syngnathiformes > Syngnathidae > Filicampus > Filicampus tigris. Next base: position 13,552,187 of record NC_141227.1, on the reverse strand, counting down.
ACAAGCTGCTGATGGCCACAACTTCCGAAGAGTAACTCAACGTGCAGACTGACGGGCTAACGGTTAGCAACATAACAGCCAGCGCTATCCTGATCCAATTCCACACTCTCATTCGCTCACGCCGACATCACTCAACTGGCTAAGCCCCATGTTTTAAAACTACGCACATTCACAGATAATACAGTGTTGAATGGCAACAACAAAAATAATACTTTTACCTCATACACTAATTTTGTATTAATATTATGTTTAAAGCTTTAAAATATGTAAGGATAATAAAATCAATACGGTGTCGCTGTTTTGCTGATTTTTGTCTGTTGCGAGGGGGTTCTGAATGTATCCCCCACGATAAAAGAGGAACAATTGTATTCAGTCATGCGAGGCGGCAAAGACGATTGCGACATTATTGGTGATCCATTAATGTGTTGTCTGCTGGGGAGGACTCCAGCTTCTTCATGACCCTAAAAAGTTTGAAAAAAGAACATGAATGGATTGATAGATATTAGTACCTTCTCTCCAGGTTGTCCAGGTGGTCCTGTTAATCCCGGTACACCTCTTTCACCCTAAGTGAACAGAAAGGCATTACAAAATCTGATTTGCTGGGGGCTGTAGATGATGAGCGAACAGTAATGCCACAAATGACTTTTTTGACCTTCCTACCGAAACACCGGGCCTCCCCTGCTCCCCTTTCAACCCATCTGTCCCACGCTGACCCTGACAATCAGAACATACATTTTCACAATGTATTTTTTGACTGCATTGCTCTTGTCTTTGGAATATTGATCACCTTCATTCCTGGTATGCCAGGAAACCCTGCACCTCCTCTAATGCCGGGCACCCCCTTCGATTGGAAAAACATCCACTCAGTTAAACATACTTTACTCATCATGTTTTCAGTAAGACATTTTTTGATTCTGTACAAATTAGCACTAATTATAACAAGATTTTTTATTTCATCAGCTATTTTTTCAATTTAACCTGGTGGAAATGGGTGGTTGTTTTTTGGTATGTTTGTATATTGAACTATGTAGTACTCACAGGCTTACCATCAGCACCAGCACGTCCAGGCTGACCTGCTTTGCCACCATTTCCTGGTTCACCCTAAAGAAAACATGATGACCACACTTAATGTAGGCTTGCAACCACATGCTGCTTCACAATCTCTCAAGACAAAGACAAAATAATCAGGTCACATGCAGCAGCCTGTTATTCTACATTTCCATTTCCAGATAGAAGCTGTCTGGTATACTTGTCATGTTGCAGTTTATACATATTTTACTTGTAATAAACATGTCAACTTGTACTTTGCATTTGATGTAAACACAACACACTGTCACCATTAACTGTAGATGGAATTGACACACATCGTGTGTCTGTTGCAGAAGACGTGCAGCAGTTCATGGTAAAATACCAAAAACGTTTGAGGCTTTTTGGGAATATTGAAAGGGGACAATAAAAAACTTTATTTGGAAAAACTGACCTTCATGCCTGGAAGTCCTGGATGTCCCGGAGGACAAACACAAGGTTCCTCAGTTGGCTCAGCATAATCGGGACTATTGGAACACTGCCGGAGGAAAAAAAAGGCTCTTTTATGTATACAGATTAACATTTAGATTTACATCACATCTGTGGTCAAATTATAGTAAAACTATCTTGCAGAAAGTTAGGATAAGCCTATAAGAGGGGTGGGCATCTCCGGTCCTCGATGGCCACTGTCCTGCATGTTTGAGATGTCTCCCTCCTCCAAAACTCCTGATTCACACGATCAGCTCATCAGCAAGCTCATCAGCAAGCTCTGCACAAGCTGGATAACAATCCTGATCGTATCGTATACTTGTTTTTATATTGTGTATCTCTGTGTCTGGACCTTGAGTCTGTAATAAAGTAATTCACTTTTACATCTTTAAATATACAGTATAGGCATACATTAATGTATACTCCTGTGGAACATAGGCTGTAAATCTGTATTGTCATTATTAGATTTGCATTAGATCTGACGGTCAAATGTTGAAATCAGTGCAATGTTCTTTTCATTTTTATATGGTGCATATAAAAATGAAAAAAAAACATAAAGGACACTTTGCTATAAACTCAATAATAAATAAGCGTAAAATTAAACTGGCTGATTTTCACATAGAGTTGTTTTATTGCAAATAAGATTGATAAATCGACTTATAAGTAAGTCAATGAGAAGCAGATGCATTGCAAAGCTGTAATGATTGTCAAACATCTCTAAGTGTAGGCTTCTGAATTTGTCTTGCATTAGCAATGAAGCAAAACTGCAATGGGGACTTCCAAACAGCATATTGATGGGACACAAGAACAGCTACAAGGCTAGGAAACACTCAGCTGCAGGATCCTCTCCAACAAATAATATAATTTACACAATGATGTGTCCTAGCAAGATTTTCTGCTGGTGTGATGGTTAAGTATGGAGTAGCGAAATCATTTCACGCCAAATGTGCAATAAACTGATGGTAAAATTGAGTGTTAGTGGAAACAGATGTGGATCCCGGAGTGGGAAGTAGGTGAAAAGAAGTTATCTTTGTTGCTTTTGGGAATAATCATGACAAAGCCAACCTAATTAAACTCTTGTACGTACCACTCCTGGTATTTCACATGCAGTCTCGCGGTTGTTCTGCTCAGGGTCACAGTAGATACGTAGCTTCTGAATTTCAAACTGCACAAATTTGGGAACAACACAATTAAAACGTCAATGGCGATATAAATCAAAATAAGAAATAAAAGTGGTAACAGTGATAAAATGCAGTTGTATATTCCCAATATCATTTGTGCCTTGCCACTAATAAATTTTAATTGCTAACGTGTTGCTGTTTTTATTAGCAAATGAGTTACTTACCAACAAAGTTTAGCTGGTCTCAGCAGGTGACTCGGAACAATAATGCCAATGATGGTATCTAATTACAGTTATCAGCATTTTTTCTAAGGGGAAAATATTAGCATCTACTTGGCAAGAGGTGTTTATCTGTTTCAATTGGATGATACACCCAGCGGTTGATTGAGATACAGTGTTTATTAGAGTGGAGGGGACGTTTTAGGAAAATAAAGTATACTCTACTATGCAGCAACATTAAAGTCTTTGAGGCGCCGAAAAGATGGAACAGAAACCCCTCATTTGTATTTGTTATTTTGTTGGGGTTAGTGGTAAATTGTCTCCAGAATATCCCACTGGGTATTTGGCATCATATCAGAAGAGTTTTGAATTGCCAGTTTTTATCATTGTTACATAACTACAGCAGAGGTTTATCATCATTGAACTGATGGAGGACATTTTGTTTAAAAGCATTTTTTTAACCATAAGGAAAATCATTTTCTGTTTATAAAACAGTACATTTAAAAAAAAAAAAAAATCGTAAAATATTCCACCATAAATATTAACAATCCGACAGTGCTTACTGGTGCTGTTGTTTCTTTACTGACGTATTTTCCAACTTGAGTTTTTCCATTTATGAAAATGCCAACAGGAGGCTCCAAAGACAGTGTTTCAATTTCCAGGTCATCAACATAAAGAGTGACGTCTTCCTCAGTCACAAGCAGTCGTAGTTGGTGCCATTTCTCATCAAACAGTTTCTTTGGGCATAAAACAAATTTGAAAACAACAGGAATTTATCAAAAATTAGATCAATAAAATCTGGTTGTGGGCATGGAAATCAAATCACATTGAAGTAGCTCAAGCCATTCACAATTTTGCATACTCTGTCTAAATGTATTATTTGGGCTGATTTGACCATTTGTGTTATAGTTTCATATAAAGTTGTCTTTGTTTTGCGTCTTCATCTGTAAGTAAATTTAAGTAAAATGATGGTTAAGTTACCTCTTCAGTAGCCCTTACTATTTACAGTAAATCAATGTATCCGTTTATAGGGCAAGGACCCATATTTGGTTTTTGAGTTGAAACACCTGGCCTTATTTTTAAGGGAGTAGAACCATGCGATATTCTTACTAATGAATAGGAGTGGTAATCAGAGTGACTTGGGATAATATAGTGTTATTTGCCCTAAGGCAGCAACAATTACAATAAAGTGATAATTGATATAGTGGAGGGGGAAAAAAATCCTCCTCACGTCACAATATATATGTAACTAAAGTAGTGGTAATTGTGGTAAATGGACTTCTCGCACATTATATTACACGTGATAACCAAAGAATAAATAAGTGGGTTCGATACTGTAAGTGAGAAATAATGCTACAATATCCCAATATTGATATTTTGTCCCCATCCGCATTACTATAATGGAAAAAGTATGATCCAATGAAAAAAGAATATGTGAATGGTCACTATTATAGTGTAGTAATATGAGGTGTTTTTCATAATGTAAAATGCAACAAAAATATCTGTTTCACTAAAATGAATGTAGAAAGTCACATTATAAGTGAATTACATATCATATGTGTATCACATGTCAAAATCATTAAGCAAGAGTAGCGAAGTGTGGCGAGTGTAGGTGTCAAAATCCATCAGCACCTCCATTTATTGATGCTTTCAAGCATCTTCTGTTACTCATCTAACGACTGTTTTGAAGTTTTTCTTATTGTATTACCAGATGGTCAAATTCAAAGTTCAAATATTCTACTGTATTTTGTTTAAGTGCACGGGAAATGGTGGGTGCACCCACACTCTTTCTCCCAAGGCACGTTTGAGCAGTCATGATTCTAACTGACCCATCCAGTGTTCTGAACGATGCGCTAATGAACTCTACAAGGAGGGAGCTAAAAGGTGCCTCCGGTTAAGCACAACTGCTATAAACATTAACGCGTTCCAGTTAAACTTTTAAACAGGCTTTCTCCTTTGGGTCTGACAGACAGCAGGGAGCCTCTAAAATAACAAGGTTTTACCACATGCAAGTGACAAGTATGTTTATGTAATTTATGTTACTGCATGCTCATAAAGGGTGCCTATTTTTGTGTGTTTTGTGTTTTATTTATTTATTTATTTTGTAATGCCAAAACTCTCTCCCAGTCCTTTCAAGGTTTTTTTTCTCAGTACTCGGGCTAGCGTCCAGCTCACCTGCTACCCAAATGAGGACAAATACTACAACGGATGCATGGGTAGTTGAGCAGTGTTTACTTTTAAATAACATGTTAATCTGGCATACTGCAGGGCAGATGTACATTTGTGTCCCTAAGTACTTGGTTGTAGGATAACTACAATAAATAAACTTGGCAATCCCTCCTACACAATTATGTACCATTGCAGTGTTCCGTGAAAATGTAACAGTTTGCGTTCCACTTCGTGAGTGACTGGTTGTGGTGAACTGGACGGTGCCATCAAGTCCATTTAGGGTCACTGCCATTTGAGGTCTACCGTTACGCGTCTGGATCCTCCACAGATCCCACTCCTCCAATGCCACCGATCCCTTGTATCTCAGAGTAGCAACAAATACATACGATGGTGGGAGGCCATCAGGGAAAAGTGACCTGAAAGAATAAATTACCTCAGCTTTGAAAACGCTAATATAATGCAGAAAGAATAAAAGTCCAATGATCACCTTGTAGCTTCACTCAAGTCAATACGAGATGTCACCTCGTAGGCCTTAGTGCCATGATATGTTCCTTTTGTTTTCTTGGCTTTTTTGGCCAGATTTAGATGGACTAGGATATCAAATCCTTTCTCGTCTCTGGAATCAATAGGTATTCTCGCAGGACAAACAGTCTCTAAAAAAAAGAAGGACATAGTGAAAAACTGAACAACAACTCATTTGATATTTAAATAGTCCCACTCTTCAACTTAAAGGAAACACTCTCAACAAAGCCTGAAATAGATTGAATACTTTAAATTGTCCATAAGTGTGTGTGACTATGAATAATTGTTTGTCTAATCAGGACAAGCGGTATAGAAAATGGATGGGTGCATGGATAGTAGTTGGTTGGAGCCAAATTCTGTACCCAAGTTTGCTCAAATTGTCTGAAGACACAATCAAGCAACAAATAAATTCCACACATCGATCAATTGATGATAATAATGATTAGTCAATTATTATGTCTGTCCGTACAATAACTGGACAAATGATCAGCCCAAGTCTTTTCCCTTTTCATTTAAACAATGGGCTGTGCAAACCTCTACTAATCAAGCAGTTTCTTACCTTCACACAGTTTTTGTCGTATGACTTGTATGATCCTGGAAATACCTTTGTAGTCCTCAACAGAGAAGACGTAAGTTGAAAAAGGCTTGTTTGCGATGGCTCTCAACTGTGCTTCCTCCGTCTCTGACCCCACACCAATGGCAAACAAAATCACTCCTTTTTTTCTCGCGGCCTCGGCTGCCTTCGAAACCTCATCTTGAGACTTCCCATCGGTGAGGACAACCGCAATTCGGGACACGCCCACCGGGCCACGCTCAGAAAGGCCAAACAGTTTATCCGTGGCAAACTCGATGGCCGTGCCTGTCCTCGTGTTTCCTCCCATGTACTCAATGGATTCCATTGCTCTGATGAGATCTTTGTTTGTAGAATACTTCCCAAGAGGTATTTCTAAAATGGGATCATCGGTGTACTGGACAACACCAATTTGGGTAAATTTCTGTCCAATGTTGAAGTTTTTGGTTATGTTTACAAGCCACCGCTTTACTAATTCAAAGTTGACATCTTCAACGCTCCAAGACCCATCGACAATAAATACCAAATCACCTGGCGCAGTCCTACAACCTGACGAAGAAAGAAAGAAATATCTTGACAAACAAATTTTCAATACATACTGTACATACAATACATTGGCTCGTTCAGTGCATTGGTTACATGAAAGACAACAAGCAAAAAAAGTGAGGATACGTTACGAAAGCAGAGCTACTTACTTCTTAAATCTTCATCTTGTGCTGCGTTAAGCCAATGAAGAAGCATGAAACACAGGCATCTTAAGACACAAGGCGTGGATGTTGCTTTGTAACCCATAGTGTAGCAGCACTCACTTCCAGTTGCACCTGAAGAGAAAAGCGGAAAACACGTAGTATCACAACTTCGGAAGCCCCTTTCACACTGGCCACCCAAGCAAGCTTTTTCACTGTTATTTCCGAGCTCGCAGATATGTGTGTACGGTACTAATGCAGGAAGTGGACCCGCTAGGTAGTTTCAGAGACGTTAAAAACGTGGACAGCAGGAAGCCACAACCAGAGTGTAAAGTTTAATAGTTGAAACTCAGTGTTCCAATGCCCTTATGTGATGAAAACAACCCTCATTGCTTCTGACATTGGCACTGATGTCACCGCACATCTTATTATTTGACTGTGTAAAGTCGCAATACCTGTGTAAACATGCACTTCAGACACGGTAACATCCCGCTTTGGCAAATTTTGTCTGAAAGGGCCAGCTAAATAAACTTTGGCTCTACTGTTACACATAAAATGACAAGTAATAAAATACATTTTAGCTCGTTACAATGCCAAGCCGTATTTCTGTCGTTGTTTTGGGAGAGTCACTCATATTATAACTAATATTGTGACTATAATTACCTTTCAAATGACAACAACACAGTATATAATATACTACACTTAGGAGGGAACTTGCCCAACGCTGTCATTATGTATCGAAATCGCAATTATTTTGGTGCCAGCTGGCCATCAGCAAGGAGGTGTATTCAATTCAACTCTCTTCCTTGCCAATGACTTCAGACCCACATCAGTCCTGTTTCTCAGCTCTCAACGCCTAAGCGTACTAAAGAATTTTCCTTTCCGACATTATCCAGCACATCCTCACATGACACGGTCAGCTTTACTAAAGGAATGGTCTATTAAACCTCTAAACCACAATTACCCTCGAACTAATGCTCACTGTTTCCTGTGGGATTACCAGTTCATCCCTTAAATCAGAGAACACACTTCATCCAGGACTTACAATTAACTCCCCTATAAATTTGTTGCCAATACTTGTCCTTCATATGTTCTAAAATGTTAGACATTTTTCCTCCTGTTTTGCATTCCGTCGTTTGAATAAAAGATTATTAGTTACATGACGAAATTGCTTGGTTTTTTTTTTCGGTTTTATCCCGTATTAGAAAAAAATGCCTGTTATTTTCACTGAAGACTAAATCATCCATAGGTGTGACTCTGACTCATTGTTTATCTTGATCCCCCAAATCAGCTGAGATGGTCTCCAGTTTGCCCACAACCCTAATGAGAACAAGCACTGCTGATAAAGAATCAATGGATGATGAATTGTAGAACAATATTCATTCATTCATTCATTATCCATACCGCTTATCCTCACAAGGGTCACGGGCGTGCTGGAGCCTATCCCAGCTGTCTTTGGGCAGTAGGCGGGGGACACCCTGAATTGGTTGCCAGCCAATCGCAGGGCACACAGAGACAAACATCCACACTCACAATCACACCTAGGGGCAATTTAGAGAGTCCAATCAACTTACCATGCATGTTTTTGGTATGTGGGAGGAAACCGGAGTACCCGGAGGAAACCCACGCAGGCACGGGGAGAACATGCAAACTCCACACAGGGAGGCCGGAGCCGGGATCGAACCCACGACCTCTAAACTGTGAGGCGGACGTGCTAACCAGTCGACTGTAGAACAATATGGAATATTTAATTCATCCATCCGTCTTCTATCGGACTTATCTTATTCACACTCACACTAAGGACAAGTTAGAGTCTTCAGTGAACCTAACATGCATGTTCTTGGAATGTGGCTGGATGCTGGAGTACCCAGCGACAGCCCACACAAGCACGGGTAGAACACACAAACTCCACGCAGGAAGGCCTGAGTCCAGATTCAAACCACCATCCTCAGAACTGTAAGGTTGATTTAAAGACTTATCCTGTTACCAAAATATTCACAAGGCACATACAGATAACGGACATTTTCAAAATGATGAACAGTCTTGTTAACTCGCCAAGTACTTTCTTCCGAAAAACGTACGTGAAAACGGTCTTCCTAACTATGCAAAGTCTCTTTGTAAATGTGTACTTTCTAACTTCCCCAGCGACTCTGGTGTACTTCTGTGCGAGCCACACAAAATGCATCTTGGGAAATTTTCCTAACTAAGCCTTCACAAGTATCCAACCGATGGATCCTTGTTTGAAGCTAGTTAACAAGGACAACAATCCGGGTATTCCGTGCGTTCTTGCTTTATTTGTATGTTCATTTGAAACAGTTCTTGGACTGCGACTAATGACGTTTCACGAGATCAAAAGGACACACGAATGGACAAAAAAAAAAAAAGATAATTGAGAAATGGCTAAAGATTTTTTCTTGTTTCATTGTGAATTAACTTGTACAGTAGTTGGGTTTTGAAAGGCGCTACATAATGTTATTTTCATTATTATTTAGACTCTGGTTAATACCTAAGAGCAATTTAGGACGGCGGTGACCATCATGCCGCAAACGTAATCGTCGATGGGGGCGTGCGGACCCACATGGGGGAGTGGACAATGGTCATCATGCGGCGAACATTAATCGTTGCCGCGGCTTTCATGCGCCGAAACACCAACCAAGGGGTGGTTGGACCTGAAATCCCCTGGCCGTTCGGGAGTCTACCGAAATTCTAGATGGCCACCACACCCATAATATCACACTCATACTATGCGATCCTTACCATGTTTGTTCTCTTTTGATACTTAAAATCTTAGTGTCTTTTGTGAGTGTTAGTTGATAAGATCAAGCACAGCTAACTCCGCCCTGGTCTCAGCAAGGTGGAAGGATGTGGGCTTGACCTTGGTGAGCTGATTCGTAAACATGCTTAAGCACAAGTGCCCAACCTGGGCATCATCAGTGTGAAGGTTATGAATGATAATGACCACCATTTACAATACAAATAATACAGATTATCATAAAATTGGAACGTTGTAATATAATGTGACAAAGCATGGCAGAGAAGAGCGCAGTGAGAGCTGGACAGCCGGGTCCAGGGAAGGGAGTGTTAACTGATACGATGGAACTGGCTCAGTATAACTGTATTCGCACCATGTTTCGGTATTTTAGGGAGAAACTCACAGAAGCACAGGGAGAACATGCAAACTTCACAGGCTGAAATTTAAAACCCAGTTGCTGTGAGACAGGAGTGCTCACAAAATGCTCCGTTGCCAAATATTAAATGCAAATAAGCTGTTTTTGCTGTTCAAATGACTTTTCCCCATTAATGTTTTCTCAATCACTGGCTCAAACTCCACTTATTTGACCACATTTTGAAATGCAATTAAAATCCCATGTTTCAAGGACAATAAACGTTGAGTCCAAACCTGTGATCATTCTGTGTTTTCTGCATTTTTTATACCACATTTTGACATCATAATTATATGATTATGGCATTTAGCTGCTGAGCAGAGTCTCTGAACTGCAGGAAATGACTGTAGGAGTTCTGCATGAACCTAATAGAGCACTTGTCAAAAAAACAGAGTGCGTCGTGCAAATGGACATTAATCGATATATTCTATTTAACCATTCAACAAATGTTGCAATGTTAAAGAAAGTGCATTACAATAATATTGGCATTGCCCTTCCACATCACTCAGCTGTAATTGTGCAAAACTCAATTTGAACTTCACTGTGCATGCTAGTACAACAATATTGAACACAATGTGGTTTTGTTATGACGTCAAACCTCATGAAATTAGAGATGCAATGTAATGCGCAAGCTGATGAATGAGTTGCATGTGAGCCGACAGCAGACATTCGATCATCGGCGTCGATTCTGCGGTCGCCCTATGAGATGATGGCTTCAAACATGTGGAATTGAGAAACTGCTGACATGCTTAAAGGAAGCACTTGCAAATGAGCACCAGATAATGCGCAATGTACTGTAAGAAGCAGGGCTTCTGGTACAGATCCCATTTTCATACAAATGGAAAGAGTGTAAATCTCATTTCAGATGACGACACATCAAGATCAACCAAACAGTAGCTGAGATTTGACACTTTCGAGTTCATCCATTTCTGTTCAACCAAAGGAGGGGTTGCAGTATAAACATGACTCCATTTTTCCACAATGTTCACTCAGCACTGAAGACACACACTTGAACATGATTCAACTGGTTGTGAAAGCCATTTTATTCAGAATTTTCCCCACTAGAGATTTGGGGGGGACTGCTGGAAAACCCCCTAATTGGCAAGGTGCAGCCTGGACGACTTTCCCCTCCAACGACTTTCCCCAAACGCTGTGTTTGTACACTTCTGCTCAAACCACATGGAATTCATTTACACCGTCGGACAGTCGAATTCCCGACTCTCCTCCGGTTCCAAACACATGTAGGACTACTTCATGATGAGCGAGTGCAAGGAATAAGGCTCAAGGAATAAGACTCTAGTGAACTCATCTTGCCTTGCATTGCATTATTATGAATGCATAACACAGCTAAACTATCAGATGTCCACATTTGGATTGTTTTGGGGGCAACACTACGTTACAGCTTTGGGCTTTGGTCTGAAATTGATCTGATCCCAATTTGGGTTCCACTCAAATGCTGAAGGAGAAATTCCAGCAATGACTGCAGCATATAATTAGCCAGCGCTTTGAAAATGACATGTAAATCTTATTTTAACATTGATTTGGTCCAAAATTAGTTTTGGTAGCAATAACAGTATGTCACATCACAGTGGAACCTCTAAAATGGAAGACAATCTATTTTGTGGAAATGGTTAACTTCCAAGACGTTCTAATCAAAGGACATGTTTATTAATTAATGTGTTCAGGCTCTCATCGTCACCATAATTTACTGAAGACATGTTTTAAGTCCCATTTTAACATGTTTAACTATCACACAAGTATAAAAACACCATGCCCTATTGTCTGGTGACCACACCATGGTGTAGCACAAAGTCAGCTCGGATAGAGTTCCCCTGACGCGGGACCTAAATGTGGACAAGTGCTTTAGAAAATGAATGCATGGATGATGAATTGTGGCACAGTAGGATATTATGGGATATTAATTCATTCATTCATTCATTCATTCATTCATTCATTCTTTCATTCATTCATTCATTCTCTAACCAGTACTTCACCTGTTGTGCAGGATGTATTGAGTTACGTGCTAACTCCTGTAACCTGCATGATTGCTAAATCTTCAAGCTTTGCTTGATTTTGGAGGGATATTTTCAAAGACATTTTTTATCTCCAAAACGTACCTTTTTTGCCCCTTTGGAGATTTCACTATAGACTATCACTGACTGTAGTTTATTGTGAGATGTTTAGATACAGTATATATGGTGTTCTGTAAAGCAACATTTGAACTATTAAGCCCAGAAGGGTTGAATTCACTTAATATTGTATCTGTATTTCGAGTAGTATAACCCCAAGGAATAAATCTACTTGCCCTACTGTTATAAAGCACATATCTGATATAAGTTTGGCAAAAGAAAGCTATTCTATTCCAAAATCAACAACTTCTGTTGCTGAACTGCAGCCAAAATCATGGAGATTTACTGTTGCCAAATTCTTCAAGCAACAAAGGAAAAGAAAGCCAAGTCATGTTAGTCGTTCTCCTTCGAAATCTACTCAACATCCAAAAGTCTTGTAAGCATTAGCTCAGAGGGGTCCTCATGCTTTCCAACCAGCACGTCCAATTTTTACATTTACTGTGCCAAGTGCCATAGATTATTGCCCTTCATATGCTTAAGTTACCAACAACAACAAGAAAAACTTTACTATTCTTGCAGTTTACATGATGCCGATGTGCTTGCAGAAATCCAGTAAAATGTGAATAAAAAATATCAATTTATGAGAATTACGATAGCCAGGAAACCTTCCTAGATGATTCCATGCATTTTTGACAGCAGCACAAACAAGGCACCGATAACTGTGCTTAATAAATTCAATATGCTAGCCTTGCAACACTCTAAATCAAAGCTGACAATACAATTAAAAAACAATGACAACTTTTGCATGAATACGTGTAAACAATCTGCACTAATACATTTGACACACACACTCGCCACCATGCATATAGGAATTCCCCAAACACAGGTGTCATTGCATCACAGATGTTTGCAAGATATTACCTGTAAGCGTTCCAAGACAATGTGGGGAGTCCTGTTAATCCTTCTCATTAAGAGGGATCAGCGGTCATTACTGTTCCCAGTCCAGGATTGTCAGAAAGTGCGTGAAGAAATGTAGGTTTTGTCTAGTGAATGAAAGAAAGAAGGCCCTCCCTCAGTCGCCTGTGCTTCTGTCCTTCTTCTTCTTCCTCCTCTCCACCCCCCTCACTCCACACTCTCACTGGCATTTCGCCAGCCTCAATTACCACGGGTGGAAAGAGAAGCCGATAAGGAGAGCATGAAATTGTACAACAGACAGCCCATCTCTTGACGGTCCAGAAGGAAAATAATAGTAATGAGAGCAGTCTCCTTCCAAGTGTTGTGGGTTTGGAACGGCAGTTTGCTGAGGGCATAACCAGAGAACATGGACGTTTCTAGAAGACAAGACAAGCACAGGATCAACCCACAAATTGGAGCCTTTATGCTGAATTGCACATGCATTGATCAGCATAAATGACAACATTGTCTGTTTTCACAATAATTTATTCATATGCATTTATGAGCAAACCTTTGTTGTGCTATAATGTGTTTCTCTAACATTCACTCCTTAGTAATTCACTGGTATTAAGTACTGTATTAATGGAGGCACATTTAATACTCATTAGTCCTGACTGACATGATTGAAAAACATCATCATGATGGGTATATTTTGAGACACAATTGTGATACATCCCTTAAATGCCATTTTGATCTGCAAAACCAATTTTCTTGCAAGGGTAATTGATGTGAAAGACCCTCTGGCTTTCTTACTTTGGCTGGATTTCCAAGTGACACAATTCAGATTTTTTTGGAGCACTGATATGGGTCATGGCAGTGTAAAGAGGAAAAAACGGCATCCAAGAACTCTATCAGATATCTGCCAAAGCTACAGCACCGTAAACGGACAGATGAGCTCTACTTTCTCAATGCGAGCCTGATGTCATGGCAATGAACCAATCGAGAACGTATAGTCTGTGGAAAGTTAAATATGGTCTCAATATGGTACATGAGAGGTGCATAATTCATTAGTACATGGGAACATCTGCCAACATTGACCAGTGGGGTAATGCTGAGGTCAGCTACATTTGAACATTTTGGTAAAGAGGTCAGCTAAGGGCTGTGTAATATTTGTATGGTTTGTTTACTTTGGTGTCGACACTCATGTAGTTGTTTACATGCATTCTGGTATGCAGGTTATTACAGGCGTTTACTGTTCACATCAAATGTCACAAAACATCCAAACAAAGCATCAGGTGTTATGTTGGAGGCTCTGTGCATGTCCCGAGGTCCACTGTGAGGTTAAATCTTTTAATCAAGTTCGACAGAACTAATGGGAAAATATGCTAGCCTATATCTCAGCAACACACCAAATTAGTGATGTGTTAGTACTTAGAAGTGTGGTCTGCCTAACAGCTCCTTCAGAATTGGCTACATCTAGTAGTTCCAAGGGTGCCTCTTGTGTAAAAACCTGTGATAAAAGTATTGCAACTTATTTGTATTGTTGGCTGTGCATCAGCATGGTGAAACATATATATAACTATTGATTATGAATATAGAAGAGAATTTCCAACATTTTTTGCAATACATATGAAGCAAATAAACAACTACAACAACTAGTACTGCTTCCTATATGACTGACTAAAATTAAACAGTACTGTACAAACTTAACAGAGTTCACTTTGTACTCTTTGGTATGATTTTGTAACATCCGTGGCTTTTTTCAAGTTATAAAAAAAGCCATTGTATAACTTGCTATCAACATGTACAGGTATAAATGAGAATATACAATCACTCCTACCTGCCAGGTGCAGGTAACCTCAAACTTTGTCTTGTGCCAAGACGAGGTGCTGGTGGTTGCCCACCGTGTCCTGCTTGACCCTGAGCCTCAGCGGTCTCTGGTGGATTGCACTGGCAAATTCTGAGTGGGGGTGTGGAGTGTGGGAGTGACCGATCTGCTGATGAAATATGCAGACATTCTGATGCCGTGCAATCATTTCTTTTTAAAGACCGCAGGCTTCTGGTTTGCAACCTAGAACAACACCATTCAAGGGTGTGTGCTATGACATGAACTCCTAGTTCAAGGGGCTACTCTTGTGTTTAAAAGTGTGACGCGAGACAAACAGTAAGACAGACACGTTCATCAGTCACTGTTGGCTATACTTTCCTCAGGTTTAGGGTGGTCAAGTCTGCGAATCAAACAGGAGATTACAAAAACCTTGCTGCTTTGAACACATCAGTTGGAACGAGACAATAACAACAACAATGGAGAGTGAGGGTCTCGTAAATTTACTTCTTGGTATGTGATTATTGGCCATGACAGTAACACTTGCGACTTTGAGAGGAAACTGTGGGTGGCAAGAAAACACACCGCTACACCAAAGTGGACAATGTGGAGTATGATAACGCAAAGTCCAGAGATAAGGCACAGCCTTATGTAATTTTTCTACCCTGTGTGCACTTCCGATTAAGTGGAAAAACCGGGTGTCATTTTACTTATGTTTTTAAATTATACTTTTTAATCAGAAACGTAACAAAGTTATTTTTTAAAGCAAGTAAGCAGTAAAATAACTACCGGTAAGTTAATTTTTCAAGGTAACTGTGGCAAGTTACTGGTAGTACTTGATATTGCCATTGGAAAAGAAAGAATAACAAGTAACGGCAGTAGTGCTACGTCATTTTTGGTTCCTGGCAGTAGAAAAATGGCCTTTGAGAAATAAACTGTTATGTTTTATGCTAAACCTCTTTCTGTGATCCATGTTGTCTGCAACACTGAACGCTGAAAGATGACTGAAAGTTTGATGAAACAAAACGGAACAACGTGAGGTGGAGGATGACGGCTGAAGTCAACGAGATGCCGAGGAAACAAATGAGAGCCAGGAAAAGCCTCCGAGAAAGAGTCTTGAGTCATTCAGAAGTCTCGGTGGGGTCCCCCTTGGATATTTTGCTCCATTAGCTGTGGGAAAACAATTACCGGTAGTTTTTTATACAGAAACAGTGTGCTATAAGGTGATTGAAGCAGTTTTTTTAGAATCCCAAAGCAGGCAAGCCCTGCTGCCAAGGACTAGTTCATTGCAAAGCATTCAGATAAACATTGCGACTTAAACCCAAAAGGAACATGTGGGCTCTATTCTAATCATGCACCAGTTTTTTAGGTCTACAAAGTCTGCATTGGAACACAATCAGGCCAGGAATTGAATCAGTCCTATGGTTGAAGTCACAACCGTTTGTAACATTCTCCACATGGAGAACTGTTTCTGTTAGTGTCATTATACAGTCACCACTGTTGCAGCTTCTAAAGGCAATATATATTATTTACTGGACTGTTGACAGCTAAATTCATGCCGTTGCCAGTTAAGTCAAACAAAATGTTGTGAAGTCAAATGACACATAGTAACAACTTCCAAATTTTCTGTGGTGAGATTTCTGACGTGTTAACTTAGGCAACCGCAGGGAGAGAAAAAAAAGTGAGAAGTTAGTGGTACTTCTGTCCAGATTGGGACAATGAATACTTTAATAAATGTATACATTTATTTACAATTACAACAAAACTATTGATGTTTTCAATATGCACTTGAATTTCTTTTCAAATCACTTTATCTTAGAACTGGTTGTGTTTTTTTTTTTTTGTATGAATTGTTGCACTTAATGATTATTCCATCAAATATTAATTACTACCATTAGCCTGCTTCTGATGTAATTGTTCTGGCGATGTTTTGCCTGTGATTTTGGAAGTTGCTGTAACAGCTTACTAGAGAAAATGTGTGGACAGCTGTAGCACAGGTGGTCCCTCTGCATGTTTACTTTAAAGATTTAAAAACTACTGGTGTCTGTAGGTGTTCCGAGGGTCAGACGCAAGATTAATGTAGCACCATTTTTCCATATATTGGCTTTCAGAAAAAGTAAATCAAGAACAAGCTCAAAGAATTCGTATTAGCTAAGAATAAATCTGATAAAAATGTTTGAAGGTATTTTTGTTTTTAAAGATGACAGTGGTTTAAATTTGTTTAAATTGATGTACGCACTACTGTACTGACAAACTAACAGGAAATATTGAACAATAACATACTGTTACAATATTGATTGCTGTGACCTCGATTTGCTCATTACATGGAAAATAAATATCAGTCTGATGGTGATAGTCAAACGATTTTTTTTTTGTTATTTTTTTTTATTATAAAGAAAAGATGTTTCAAGAAAAATCAAATTGTGAAATCTTTTAAATAAAATCAAATAAAGTTTCCATTTTTACACATACACTATCATTCCATATTAGTGTTTTTGGGCGTTTATCTGTCCATATGGTCAAAAAAAAAAAAAAAAATCTGAGTCTCAATAACAAAGAATATTTACATTAAAAATTCTATTTATATGACTGAAAACATATTAACATGAGAATGAATCCAACACATTTTGGTCCTTTCAATATTCAACTGTCCTCTTTTCAATTACTGGCGATTCCTCAATCTTCGCGGGGGTGCAGCCTGAGGAGCAACTTGAGGTGCTGGACTTGTAGAAGTGAGCAGAGCACACCCAGAGGTGAGGCAGACACCCGGGGGCCCTCTGAGACCTGCATGGCCCCTGATTCCAGGCAGACCTGTGTGTCCCCGCTCACCCGACTTCCCTGGTTGTCCGTTAAAGACCCGCCCGGGACGTCCACGCTGACCTGTGATTGACCCGAAAATTGATGTGACGTGCTTACTTTTATATAGTATTTTGGTACATATATTTAAACAAAAGCAGTACATTTCAAGTGAGTAAACAAAATTGTGAAATTTTTACCCATTTTTCCCTGCTCTCCCGTGTAGCCAGGTAGGCCATGACCCTTGGCTCCTTTATCACCCTGCTCTCCTCTGTCACCTGCACACACACAAACACATGAACACATAAATTGCTCAGAACGCAACAGACTGACCAGAAGAATGCCATTTCCTGGAAAAGCTCAGTTGATTAAAGAGCATGTGTTACTGAGAACACTGTTAAATAAAACACCTTGTAAATATTCTTCAATTTCATTGGCCTGTAAGGGGGTCTCCCATTAAGGCCTCTGACTGTAGCTAAAGCCTGAGG
Source organism: Filicampus tigris (assembly GCF_054856515.1). Taxonomy (NCBI): domain Eukaryota; kingdom Metazoa; phylum Chordata; class Actinopteri; order Syngnathiformes; family Syngnathidae; genus Filicampus; species Filicampus tigris. Next base: position 13,534,149 of record NC_141227.1, on the reverse strand, counting down.
CCCATGTATTACTACCGGTATACATTGTGACTTCATGATTCTATCCAACGCCATGAGTGCAATCTGTCTGCTTTGTTTTTCCACACCTGGCCCTCCTTGCTGGCCTGAATCTCCAGCTTCACCATAAAATCCTGGCAGGCCAACTTCTCCAGGATCGCCGTTTCTTCCAGAATCACCCTGACAACATCATAAAAGGAAAAATATAACATTCATCTTTAGTGTGTCAGTTCTGTGTCAACCCTGAATTATTTGATTCTTCTAGTCGTTCAGAATGCATCTGCTCACATAAAAGCGGAACTTAACTGTTTTGCATATTTGTATTGTACTGAGAAATGTATTTTACAGTCACATGCCTCATTCTGATACTTGTCAACTTAGCCATACACAATGTACGTTTTTTTTTTTTTTTAAATATACACATATTTTTAAGACCTCAAAGATAGGAAAACATCAATGTTAATTAGGGCCATACCGAAAATAATCTTGGAAAACATATCATACTAATAGATATAGCTGGACATATTGTGATTATGTAAATGTTTCTTTTTGTTCCTGAGAAAAAAAACACATTGAAATCATCTCTTCTGTTTTTTTTTTTTTTTTTTGTCTGTTGGAAACAGACTGTTGCATTTACGTTTGTAGGGGGATTTTCACTCATTAAATACTATTTTTAAAGGGGAAATCAACACAAACCATTTTTTACAAGAATACGAATGAGTCCATATCCTACCGTACTTCCTCCCTCTTTTCATTTGTGGAATATGAGTTAAGCAACCAAATCCATCGTTTTTAGCCATCTCAGGGGGCAGCCATTTTGTCACTCCTGTTGACTGAAAATGACATCACACACCCTCAGGGCTCAGATAACGACCAATCATAGCTCAGCTTCAGAAAACAGGTGAGCCGTGATTGGTCGTTATCAGAGCCCTGAGCAACTGTGATGTCATTTGCAGTCAAGTGACAAAATGACCGCCCCCTGATATGGCTAAAAACAGGTGGATTTCTTATATTCCACAAACACAATATTAATCAGAATGCTTTATACTAGTGGGCCTGCATGGAACATATTCTTGAAAAAAATGTTTGGGTTGGCTTTCTCTTTAAGACAATGCTTTTTTTCCTTTAATATTACAACTTATTTTTCACAACTGTACATTTTTTTCCTTTTCAGTGTGGCCCCAACACGCCATCTAAGTATGAAGTATCATCGTGATAGAAGATGTGGGGGGACACGGACTACCTCTGTGCCGCATAACAATATGGAAAGGATTTGACGGTAGTTGAAACTCTCCAAAAAACATTCAACGCATACCAGGAGACCACTGTGCGACTCTTTTTGTCCTCATGTCGATGTGGAAATTCAGTATGTTTTCATTGTTAGTTTTTCTGCCAACCACCGCAGATGACTTACTCCAGACATTTGCAATGTGCAGGACAGAAGTGAACAATGTATGGAGAATAGCTCTGGTAGTGTGTTAAGGCTAAACAATTGAAAACTGTTATAACTTACAGGCGGTCCAGGTGGGCCTGTCTGTCCGGGTGGACCGGGGGCACCCATGGGAACGTCCCCGTAGAGAGGACACACTGCTGCACATGTCCTCTTGATTGAGTTGGCAAAGGTGGACATCTGCTCCAGCACCACTTTCTTACAAACCTCGATCACATGTTGAGCCGGCAGCGTCGGCCCCTGTGCAACGAATCATTAGCACATCCATCACTGGAAGTCGCCCAACTGTGGAACATGGCGGATGAATATTCCAGCACAGAGCATGCTGGAGTGATGGCAGCCTTTCAGAGGAAACCCCAGTAAGAAATGAGGCCAATGAGATTTCCCTAGGCTCATTATGGATTTATGGACACACTGACTGATGAGACCTCGTGCCTGGATGAGAGTCTTGACTAATGAGAAAAGTTTGACAAATTGTTTTTACCCCAATAGTTTTAACATTCTAACTACTCGAACATGTGATGACGTCTGTGAGCAGATCTTGCCGATTACATCAGGTTCAATGCAGTAACCCCATCATGTTGCAAATCCAAGTTAAAGGGGAACTCAACCCAAACATTTTTTTTTTCCGGAATAAGCAGTTGAAATATGGCATTCTGATTAATATTGGCTTTGTGGAGTATATGTTAAGCAGAAAAATGCACCTACTTTTAGTCATCTCAGGAGGCGGCCATTTTGTCACTTCTGATGGCATCAAAGTAGCTCAGGGCTTAGACAACGACCAATTACAGCTCACCTGTTTTCTGAAGCTGAGCCATGATCGGTCGTTATCTGAGCCCTGAGCAACTGTGATGTATGTCATTTTCAGTCGACATAAGTGACAAAATGGCCGCACCCTGAGCTAGCTAAAAACGTGGGGATTTCTCATATTCCAAAAACGCAATATTAACCAGAATGCTGTGTTTAGACTAGTGGGCCTGCACAGAATATATTCTGGAAAAAAATTGTTTGGGTTGACTGTAGGTGCTAGCATTGTGTCAAGAAATACACTGTGCAACACTATATACAATCCCAATCTGCTCCTACACATTGACGTTTCTCTTTAAAAAACAGCATTCGGGGGTTGTACATTATTGTACTTACTGGGAGGCCTCGGGGGCCTTGAAAGCCATCTGGTCCTCCTTCACCTCGCACTCCTTTGATTCCCACGGGACCCGAACGTCCAGCCATGCCCGCTGGGCCACGCTTGCCCCGTCCTCCCTGAGGACCCGGCTGCCCTCTGTCTCCAACCTACAGAGCACAGTGGCATTAACAGCAGAGATGAGATCTAACACGGACAATACCACGGATGGCAGGTAACTAAGTTAACTCACCCTTCCTTTTGGTCCTTTGACACCTTTTTGTGCCTTTAAAAGACAAAAAAACGTGTTGTGAGTACAGACATGAAAAGGGTGGAAAGAACAAAATAAGAAGGAAGATTCACCGGTTCGCCTTTGACTCCTGGAATTCCCGGCGTTCCTGTGTCACCCTGTACAAGGAAGTGGGGAAAAATATTTTGTTGTAAATAAAGATTAGTGTAAGATTATTTTTATGTGTACCCTTGTAAAAGTGTATTCTCTGCTTTACTATGTGATATTTTGAGATTTCATTTCTGATTGTAGCTGCTGTTTTTAATGGCCGTTGTCCATACAATCCGACGAGTCCATCAGTGGTACAACCTCCATTCAGTCATAGCTCCCCAATATTCACCAGCTACTACATTAGGTCCACTTTTTAAGAGATGCAACACACGGGTACTACTTAAAATGTGCCTTTATGAAAACTGAAGCTGTTAGAGATTGATTCGACAAAAGCCCCCTTTTTACTTCTGTAATACGTGTGCACGTCATTTTCCACCTTTTCCACCCAGCTATTTTCCACCTTCTGGGGTAGTATCAGAGCTGTAACATAGACAGGACATCGCCTGTGTATAAAAGTGTGAATTTTAACACCTTCTACTGCCCACATCCGCCCTGTTATGTTAAAAGTGTTTTATATGCTGCACTTGATGCTGGCGCATAAAATCGCGATATTATATCACAGCGGTGATGTGGCAACTTTGAAGGATCTCTGAGTTAAAGAGGTGAAAAATGTTGTTGATTACCGTAATATCGTTGTACAGTACTATAGTTAGCAGTGGTGTAGAATTGCACTATATCATATTAAGTGTTGGTAATATTTTGCCACTCTCAACTTGCTAAGCAAGGTAACTAAAATAGTGTTAATATCCACCCTGTGTTCGACTGTATTAGACTGTGCAGGTGTACCTAATATTGCGGCCAGTGAGTCCATATCCTACCGTACTTCCTCCCTCTTTTCACATGAAACATCTGCTTTGTTTATTTCAACATTCTTAATTCAGCCGTCTTTCATATTTCCTGTGGTAAATTGATGACAATACCTTGCTTCCTTGTTTTCCGGCTTCTCCAACATGTCCCTGTGAAGACATGATGCAGTTTAATGCCATTCACGAATAACAAGCATTTCGAATTAAAAGTTAGACTTAAACTTACATTTGGTCCTGGTGGACCAATAAATCCTGGTCTTCCTGGTTTCCCTGCAGAGCCTTTGTAACCTCTTAGACCCTCGAAAATAAAACATTTATTTAAACTACCTAAGGGACTGTGTCAATTAATTCCCTTGAAAGTGGTAAATAACACAAGATGACTTTCTTCAGTAGGTGCAACTTACAGTTCGACCTTGGGGGCCCATTTCTCCGGCTACGCCCAGGCTTCCTTTCTCCCCCTGTAAAAGATGCACGCAACAAATGAACCAACCAAACTTTACGCAGCATGCTGAGAATTCTCAACAACTTCAATTATACCTTTGAGCCAACTTGTCCGAGTTTTCCACTGTGACCTTGTGGTCCTTGATAGGCCTGGGAAAGGAATAACAATGATTTCAATTTCAAGGGATCCTGTGGTAATGTCCTGTATATACAAACTGCAAACTAGTTTGATTATGTTACATTCAAATACTATTAAATGCACATGATTGTTATATTTAGAAATATTTGGCACCAGTGTGGATGATCTTGCACTATTGTTACTTTAAGATAATGTAGGTATTATTTCTTATGATGTTTGAAGTTTGTCATTCATACCTCTATTCCAGGATCTCCATCTCTACCTGGTATTCCAGGATCTCCAATGATGCCCTGAGGAAATGTTACTGGGATTTATTATTATAAACAAGATGATTTTTTTAAGTGTAAATAATGTTTGGAAGGGTGTTGTCACCTTTTGTCCGATGGTGCCGTCTTTTCCACGAGGTCCCGTGACCCCCTAATTTGGACAATAAATGTAATATACTGTATTCAGCCTTCAAAATGACATTTATAAATATTTTACAATTATTGTGAGGTATACTTACGGGCCTCCCTTTCTGTCCAGAAGCTCCCCTCTCGCCTGGATCTCCTACAATACCCTGTCAAACATTGAACGCCAAACAAAATTAATGTAAATTTCACAAGTTGCTCTTGTTGTTGTTGTTATTTTTGGAGGTGTGTGCGTGCGTGTTGTGGTGGTGGTTGGGGGTGGGGTGGTGGTTTGGGCTGTATGGTTGTTGTTGTTGTTGTTGTTTTGGCTGTTCTTAGGCCAACATTAACCCAATTCTAAGATCCGAAGCAACTGTCAAATGCCAAAAACACACACACGTGACGGTTGTTTTGCAAGTACCATAAAATTTAGCTACTAAACATACTGATACTTTCTCAGTAAATAGTCATCAAAGCAGCATGTGATTTGAAAGTGACTGGTTCCTTCTGAGCCCTGCCACATCCCAGCTATAAGAGTGTGCACACCAAATTTTTTTAGTTGTTCTATCTTTGCCATTCCCCTCAAAAGGATTTTTAAAACTTCGGTTGAGTTGTTACAGGTTGTAGGTCACTTTAATGGTGGAAAACTATTTATCTTGGTATCATTTTTTTAACATCACCAAAATCAAGCATTTTAATTGGGGGGGTGTAGACCTTTCACATACACGTACCCTTGTCTTGTGCTGTTTAACAAGTGAAAACAAAATATATAAGACCATTTCTTGGGACTGAATTTGCCTTAATTAATACAATTTTATAAAGATGTTTTTAATGTTTATTTCTTGAATATTTTATTTATTGGTGTTTTATATTGTTCAGCAACATCTGAATTTGCAGAGTCATATTTTATTTTGTTATTTTATTTTATTTTACGTTCATGCTCAGATTTAGAAAAAAAAATCGGATGTTATTCACTATTTATTTACACAGTACTTAAGTAGTTTTTTTTCACTGAATACTTTTTTTTTACTCTTACTCAAGTAATTATTTGGAGGATTAATTTTTACAACTAACTAAAACAACTATAGGCCTCTTGATGATTGCTATGATTTGTGCACATTGTCAGTTAGCAACGTATCATTTAGCTTATCAAAGGAAAACCTAACTTGATTTCATGTGAATAAATCTTAGAATTCGCTAAATGTATTCAGATGGGTGAGTAAACAAGTAAAATTTTGAAGGGACCTTTTTTTAGCATTTGACCCATGTCAGGATAGCCATCCTCACGCTAAGCTAAACTACTTAGACTCTTATAGATGAGGAATCCACCTGCTCTCCTCGCGGCCCGGGGTTCCCATCTGGGCCGGTGTTCCCTTTCTCGCCCTATAAATATGTCAAAACAATCATAACAAATCAATATATCTTTTAAAAAAATGTGACAAATAAAGGGAAGAAATATATACCTTCACTCCTTGAAACCCAGCAATCCCTTCATATCCTCTTTCACCTTTCGCACCCTTCAGAGACAAAAAAATATTTGTGATACACTATAGTACGGGTTCCCAAACATAGGGTTGGGACCTGAAATGGCAAATTTGGGAGAGGTTGGTACTTGTTATTTGCTCATAAAATATTGTCTCATTTGGATTCATATTTGTAGTAACAATATGATCTTTGTCATTATTTTATGTACAGTACAAGTGCATGTAAGGGTCCACAGGGGAATCATATTTGTAATACGTGTCTTGAACTGAAAATATTGCCCTATTTCATAAGGACTTGCAAATAAGACGGCAGGTGAACTCACAACATCTCCCTGCCTCCCAGTCAGTCCGATGTCTCCAGGGGGTCCACGAACACCCTTTAATGACAGTCAAAGTCTTATCATAAGAATTCGAAGTCAATGAAAACTCTGCAATGTCAGTCAGTCTTTGACTGCTTAAATTCACCTTGAAGCCTGCTGCCCCTTTTAATCCCTTCAGCCCTTTTGTACCTCGTTCTCCCTGTAAAGACAACATATTAGGTTTTATTTTGACATTGTATCAGTAAGTTTTGTATTAGTGGAAAAGATGGTGTGATATATAATTGCTTTACCACAGGGCCCCAGAGTCCTCTCATTCCTTTCTCGCCTTTGCTTCCCATCTCACCCTGAGGATGATGCATGTGTACTATCATTAACCACCCTGAAAGGTCAAAAGGAAGCGTAACCTGAGAAGAGTTGGAAGACAGAACTTACCTTAGGGCCTGGCTCACCCACGTTGCCATAGTCTCCTGTGATTCCCCTGATGCCCTGCAAAACAAGGTGGCAGTGAATAATAATTAAATCCATTAAGTGTAACTAGAAGAAGTACAAAGATTGAAGATTTCAACTGCACAAATTTTGCTTGATGCAGTTGAGTGACAAACTGAATATGATCTCAATAAGCGTATGTTTTTCTTCTTGCTTATTTCTGTATTTTATGTATTCACATAATAATATTCCTTGCACTTTAACAAATTGATAGAAACCTAATTTCAAAGTTAACTCATATCCCTTCCAGGATAAGGAAAAAAGACCTGTAAATATTAATCCATTTATTTTTCTCATAAAAATAAAAACAACACAGTTTGTTCTCAAAATATGTAAATTAAAAACTTGTATCCATCAGAAGTACCTCTAATAATGTTAATAAATGGAATGAGATAGCTCAGGTTCTTTCGCATTGTTTTAAAGCCTATACCCTGTATACAGTACCTCTACTCAAAATCAAGAGTTAGGAAAGTTAAAAAGAATAATTTGTGTGCAGTTCTGTGCAGAAGTATTAATCCGTCACCCGCTTTCTTTGTTTAATTCACATTTTACATCTTGGATTGAAAGAATACATAGTAGGAGATATAAAATCTAACTACATGGCAAAAAAAAAACGACCTTAGCCTTAGCATAATGGGAGACCTTGGGAGAAGACTTGTCAATTCAGCCGTTCATTGCTTCATCACATTGGTTTGTACTAAAGAAATTGCAAATCTGGTGATTTTAGCATTGCTGAAACAACACATTTGTTGATAGTAAGACTTTTTCACAGTACTGTACATGCTCCTATTTATTGGTCGCTGCAACAACCGCTTACGTAATGGTTCACATGGCACAGCCATGTGTCGCTCACACAAGACTCAACATGATATTGATAAAGTAATACAATGCATTTGGTAAATACATACATTCTTCTTACGTTTGAACCATTTTTGAGCGAACTCTGTCAATGCTAAAGTAAACAGACATTGTATGATGATCATATCCAGCTCCTCTGGGCAAGAGGGTGAGTAAACCTTTGCCTAAAACTACATTTTAGTCACTATCATATTAGTCACGTTAGTGGAAAATGTACAACAGAATATTCCACTGCACTCTGTTTAAAATATACACACTCCAATCATAAATGCAACTAAATGGAGCGCTCTTGTTTAGACAGATGCTAACCACCTCAAATGCAGAAGGAAAAGTGTTGCTCTGGATCAACAAACAAAACCAGAACTTCTTCATGTTGTCTGTTTATTTGAACATCTCATCATTTTATTAACGGATAACCTCATAGATGGCCGACGGTATGGCAAATGGCAAGACCGTGAACTTTAACGCATTTCTACACTGGCAAAGCTCAGGCTAGCTACATAAAAAAAGAAAAAGACCACCCATAATTGTTCGTAAAAGTGTGCCAGGAAAGCGCCTCCACAAGATGCAAGCAGGGAAAGAGATAAACATGTTGGGCCTCTGTGATTCAAGGCATTACAAAAGACAGATGTTTACTCTCAAATGACCACCCGCTGAAGACTCAGGATGTGGCATGAATGGCTCTGGAATCTTGTTCTGTAGGCCTGCATACTGTAAGTTTGTCCAGGCAGTGTAGGGGATTTTCATAAATATGTATTCATCAACTACAATCATACGTTCCCTCCTCATACCCCATTTATCGTTATACAAGTTGACTCAAATAGAACTGGGCTTGTTTGTTCTGTTCCTTTTATACAAACATAATCTTTGATTTTAGCTGAAGCGTGGATCTGTCTCCAAATTTAACTCTTCTAATAAAAATGTTTCTGAGTTCTGCTCCAATTTTAGAGGCTGTTCAGCATCGACGAGTCAGGAATTTAAATGTGCAGTTCCCCACGAGGAAAAGTAAGCGCATTGTGCCAAACTTCACACTCCACTCAAGCAGACATGGTCTCATTACGGACTCTAGGGGGTCTTGGCCAACTGCCTTGCATGTCTGGGCTTGGATCTCTCATGAGAGTTTAGCAGGGAATTGAGCGAGACTAAGAACCATTGAGTGGCCCATTTGTCAGCATTGCCATGAATAAACTACCATGATGACACACTTAAGAACAATGTGGGTGCTACAGAACTTCACAAACATGGTCAAGATACTGTGAAAATACTATGCTGTGTTATATTTCATCAGGGAATCAACTTATTATCCATATTATCCACCCAAAACATTTTTAAACACGGCAGGATAGACCTCAACAGATGGATCAACGGTATTGGACTGGCATGGTGAAAAGAGATCGAAGCCACAAGGCGAAACTATCAAAACTGCAGATACAAGCAGCTGACATAAGCTTCCTCCACAAATTGTCTGGGCTAACCCTCACAGAGGCTGAGTCCATAGGACTGCGAATAGAGCTCACCACAAGAAGAGCCAATGGAGGTGGCTCAGGAATCGATCCCATATTTTGTTTGCATCCCTGCTGAAGTGTTCATTCAGTAGGACTGTGACTGATAGGGAGTTTGAAGAAATATTGTCTTATCAAATTGCAGCATTGAAGCGACATGATATTTTCATGAAGACAATTGAGCTATGAACTTTTCTTACAATTTCCTCCTAAACACGTGAGTTAACTACATTTAGCCCTCCAATGGCACAACCCTCAGAAATCCTGTGATCACCTGCCAGTTTGTTTTTGTACACCTCTGAAAGAAGAAGTAATTCATCATCACATCTGTGCATGTCTGGTTTTACCTTTACTTCCACCTAAATCTATGACAGGGCATATGCGTGCTTTACTATGAGGAGCCCCGGCATTTACTATCCCACAGTGCTTCTGGTTCCAGGTCTGTTTCCGTCCTACTGTGTTATTGTCCACAGTTTCACTCTCATCTCACGGTTGATTTTTATTGTGACTTACAGCCACAAGTCAGTTTAACTCTTTATTAGGGAGCAGATCTGCAGTCATTTACCCAGTTTCCTTGTTTTCCTCGATCGCCGTCTTTTCCGGGAAGACCTCTGTGGCCCTGCACAAGAAATAATAAAAGGTCAACATGCTTCAACACGCTGGGCTCCTGTTTCATATATAAATTCACCTGTGAGCCCGGACGTCCCTGGATGCCTGGCTGTCCATGCATGCATTTGCAAGATGCTCTTCCGGCTGTCAGACCGATCTCTGCATAGCCTCCACACTGCGGCAGCGAGAGAATACTGTCTCAGACGAGATTGATGAACAGCACAATAGCAAGAGCTGCTGAATGGTTGTGGACTCACCACCTTGGAGAGTTCGCAGCAACCTTCGGAATAGGCCTTCTCTGGGTCACATGACACATCCATCTGCTGGAGGTCCACCTGGCATGAGTTAGATACGTAGACTTTCATTGTAAAGCCAGAGATCCGGTTAAAATATTTTTAGAAAGGACATCCGTGCGGCACACGTACTGAGAAAGAGCGGTCTCTTGCAGCCCGCTTGACAATGGAGGTGTAACCCTGCCGGATGACTGGCATTGGCTCGTCAATGGACTCCACACTGACCTCCTCACAATCTATCAGCAGCTTGACCTTGTTGCCCTTCACACTCAACGCCAACTTGTGCCACTCGCCATCAAACAGCTTCCCCGCACCATGGAATGTTCTCAGCATCTGGCTACCACTTGGGCTGATGTAGAAGAAATCCAGCGAGAGGGTATCGCCCTGGAAACGCAGGCCCACTTGCTCTTGACCGTCTGGGGCACTGACCTGCCACAGGTTCCACGATTTCTTAACCATCTCCTTTGTCAACTTAAAGGTCGCAATGACGGAGTAGTCGGAGGGAAGGCCATCTGGATACACGTCTCTGTGGTGGGAGAGTCAGCATAGTATAATTGAGCAGCGCCTCCCGCTCAGCCTTGTTAGTTGATGTTATTCAACTTTGTTAAATCATGTCTCTGTGAGGCTTTTCCTTCTAACGCTCATCACTCTATATTTCTCTCATGTGGCCTGTAAATTGACACTGAAGTCATAAAAGCAAAGCTTCTTAAGGCCCACAGAGTAAACTGCCTGTGGTTAAAACCTTGTTTCCAGTCAGAAAGCCTTCATAGTAAACATCCTTATTGCAGATTGTAAAGATTAACCAAAATTATAGGAAGCAATTGCATCCGGCCTGGTATGAGTCTCAAAGCAGTTATACACTTTGCGTGTTTTTCAGAACAGCGCAGTGGTGTACAAAGAATATTGAGATCCTGGAGGACGTGAAGGGCGGCACCGTTGTGTCCGGCAAAGAATAAATGTGAACGGAGGGCTGCGTTTGAAGTACAGTTTGAATTGGGACAACCTTCACATGGTATTGTGGCATCATTAGCCTTCAAAGGAACACCTCCTTAGTTGGGACACTGCTGTAGTGCCACCACCACCTTGTCCTACGTCAGCCCTTTGGCTCACCACCTGGCTGGACATCCCTGCAACATCTAACAAGAAAGCTCTCCAAGAGGTGTCCTTAGTAAATGTCCAAGTCATTTCAAAGAGCATACTTTAGTTGGTAAGGTACCCCTAAAAGGATAATCATTGTACTCAAATTTAACAGTTTGCACCTGTCCAAGACAGTATGGAAGTATCTTACAAAGCTGTCAAAGTCAAGTGTCAATGGAGCGAAGAACGTACTTTTGAAGGTTCTCCTCCACTGACAAGCCATTTTACACTTAATGATAATGTACCCAAGTGACATAGCATTGTAAATTAGCACACTTCATTAGGCGTTTACATGTTGCAGGCTGGCCGCCATTCATGATTCTCCCTCCATAATCAAGCTTACCTCATGGTCTTCTGCAGATGGATGGCGGGGTTAACGCGGTAAGCCACCACCTCCGGTTCAGAGCCTTCCACTCTCTTTACTCCTCTCAACTCGGACACACGGAACTCCTCCAGGAGATCGAAACCTCACACACACACACACTTTATCAAACTAGCCCCAAGTGTAGATTTTCATCAAGAAAGGACATCACATGCAAGGTGATGTAAAATATTAATCAGATAAGAACACATTTACTGGGTATCAAATTCACTTATCACAAATTTACTACATCTTCCCCTTAGTAAACACTTATCTAATTAAGTTTCTGTTGGAGGTGGTTAAGTTGGCTAAGAAATTACATTTTGTTTTCTTTTTCCATATTCTGCTAAATATTTAAAAGCACAATTTAACTGCTATTTGACCTTTTCACTGATAAAAGTAGGACAGTAGAGTTAAAATTGCTACTGCCAGGACGGCAAAAAAAAAAAAAAAGGCCAATAAAAAGACAAATACTGACATCTTTTGGGCATTGTTTGGTAAGGCAGTGTTAGAAGCTTGAAGATTGAATAGTGCTAGTGTTTTTATGTATGCATGCAGTTGTAAACACAAATAAAAAAATAACAGGAAAAACTTACTTGGTAATGTTTGGCCTTGTGTACATCCTAAGATGATAAGTAGTGATCCAAACACCAGCATGGCTTTGTAGGCTGCCATTTTCAGATTTGGAAAAGTCAAGCGACTATAAGTGCCTGAAGAGCAACAGTTGAATAATTTTTTAAAAATGAATGGATTAGACAGAAAATTCTGTTCCTGCACACAAACTATCAGTGACAGATAGATATATAGTCAGGCCACAATTTAGTCGGACCCCAAAAACAATGTGCTAATAATAATAATAATAATGTTTGTTAGAGTATGTTATCATTGTAATCATAAAACCACTCTGCATCATACTGAAACGTGTTTCAGATTTTGATTACCTTTATTAGTAATCCAAAAGAGGGGTAAAGTAATACTTAAATTCGCAGTATGATGCAGTGTAATTCCTTACCACTGAAAACTCCCACCACGATAATAAACACAATTTACCCACCAATTTGAGAGTGTCAATTGAAATTGATTTTTTTTTTTTTTTTTTACTTTTGTGTTTTTAAGGGTAGACTATTTAATACAGCTTTTGCATTGGATCTAGATTGTGTGATTGTCTGTGCATTTGGCTGTATTGCCTGTAAACACTTAGTGAATACCATTGCTACAATAATAAAAACAATTGAAAGATGAATTAAGATAAGTTAATTAATGTAACAACTCACATATTCCTCCAAGTGAAGATTTCTGGGGCTTGTGCGGATGGATCTATTCCAGGTCAGGCTGTGTGGTGATGTCCTGCTCTAAAGTGCCATCGTGGGCCACACTTTGAGCTCAACAGGAGGACCATTCAAAGTGGCAACTCTGGGGCTCAGACCAGCGCGACCCCTGTGCTCCGCTCCACCTTTGGTACCGACGGGAACCGCTTTCTCTCATAGGCCAGTTAGACATCCAGTCACTAGAAGCAAACACACACATGCACTCTCATGCAGCTTGACACCCCTGTGGAATATTTATAATTTATCTGATATGAAAGGTCAGTGCAACTCTTGAAGATGACTTTCCTTTTAAAGCATATATCTTGCGTTTTTACTACTTTTGAAAACTCACGTGGTTTTTCAAAAATCCCCCCTCCCCCCTACAGAAACACAATATATCTCTGCTTTAGAAGTGAGTTCACTGGGTCCAGTGTGTCAGCATCCGCACAGGCTTGCTGGGAGAAAGATGTAGTATGTCACAGCTAAACACAAGATGCTCTGCAAACATTCCACCTGGAGGAGACCAAAACTTCAGCCTTCATAGCCACCCAGCAGGTCACACATTGAGTAATATGAATAAAACATTTTAAAAAAAAAGAAGATGCAAATATGTAGGCCATTACAGTTTGTTTGGTTTAATACACTTTTTTTCTTCTCGTGATTAGATTGAGGCCAATCCTTTAAAAATATAGTTCCATTCTGCTTTGGATTTGACACTACTTCACTGCCAACCTTCCCAGTTGAATGCATATTTGACATCTTCAACTGTCAATGGCAGTGAATGAGTGTTAAAAGAATTAAGAAATGCAAACCCATGCATGTCTAATATGTTCCTAAATAATGTAATAATCCTAACCAAATACTTGCAACATTCATCATTCTTTCAAACAGTTGAAGTAAAAAGTACCCCCTGCTTCCTTGACTCCATTTACACATCCTGGGTGAGTATAAAATGACTTCAAAGGAACATGAATGAGGACTCACAATGGTCAGGGGGTCTAAGTCGGTTTCTGTTAGCTTTGTGCAAGCAGATTTATTACAAAGTAATAATGTTACAGTAACAACTGAAATGAAGCGACGTGCCTACACAGAATGCCAACGTGAAGGGGATCACATGTTGCTGCGAAGTCGTCTGCAAACAGAGGACTTGGTGACTGCAAGGTTTCTGCTACTTGTAGTGTTGTTAAAGGTTTCCGCAGTGCTTACCATAGTTATATTGCATTGCCCTTGAAAGTACATTGTTAGCACTTTAATAAATATTTGCGGTGCCACACACACACACGCATGTACGCACGCACACACACACGCGGCGGCGTGATGCTACTCCAAAGTCCAGAGCACATACATGACAAAAGTACATTCAGTAACTTCTCTCGAGCGCTATTTCCAAGAGACCATCAAACCCTGACAGGCTCAAGCAAATAAAATACGATAAAAAAAACATTTGACATTTTCACCAAAAATAAAATACATTGAAAACAAATACACAAGGCCATCAACATTCCATTCACGCATACTACTCAATCATATTGCCTCTCAAAAGTAATATTTTACAACTCAGCAACAATTTAAATAACACTCAGCACATTTGCAGCCTTAACTTAGACAATTCCAGTGTTTGTGGCGTTGATTTGTTCTCAAGGCCACTGACTATCGCTTGGATCCCTTGGCAAGTTTGCTCGTGGGAGTGCTTCTTCTCTGAGGTGTGGGGATCTTCGAGGGCTTCCCTCCATGTTGGCGGGACATCGGACGTGGCGTCGTCCGCGTGCCGTCCCCGGCCGTCTCCGATGCATCCGAGCACACCGACTGGATGTCTGAGATGTCAAAGTCTGAGGCGTCGCTGCCTCTACGACTGCTGCCTCTGCTTCCCGCTTTGCTTCCAGGCCGGCTCGAGCTTTTCCTCGATTCTACAAGGGTACAACCAGTTCATTCGCCCTTAAATCGAGATGGTCCACGTGTATTGGGCAAAATCAACTATTAATTTGCATTTTGAGTGTAATATTACAACTAATACATTTACTCACCACCTAGCGCCTGACCCCGAGCTTTGAGCACGGCAGCGTTGATTAACGTTCCCTCATCGCTTGACTGAAATCCTTTTCCCGACAAGTAGCCTGGAAGACGCAACTTGCTGCCTTGAACTGGCGTTGTCTGCAAAAGATAACAAATATTTACAGTTATTAGAATGATTATTCCCGTTATTATTCACTGCCGACGATCCGTATTAATGAATTAGTTGGAACCTTCAGGAAAAATAAAAGTATTAGAGGAGAAACCATGTTGTTAGCGTGTTGTTTGTTTTAACAGAATAGTTAATAGAAAGTCACTCATGCACAAGTGAACCTGTGTGAATCACAGAACTGTGCGGGAAGCAACAAAATCGTTAGTGGTTAATAAAGACGCAATTCGACACCGAACTGGAATCTGTGGTTTCAGATTTTTTTCTTTAAAGGGAAGTCAACCCAAACATTATTTTTCAAGAATATGTTATAAGTAGGCCCACTAGTTGAAACACGGCATTCTGATTAATATTGCGTGTGTGGAATATGAGCTAATCAGCAAAATCCACCTGTTTTTAGCCATCTCAGCGGGCAGCCATTTTGTGACTTCTGTCGACTGAAAATGACATCACAGATGCTCAGGGCTCAGATAACGACCAATCATGACTCAGCTTCAGAAAACAGGTGAGCCGTGATTGGTCGTTACCTGAGCCCTGAGCAACAGTGATATCATTTTCAGTCGACAGAAGAGACAAAATGGCCGCCCACATAGATGGATGAAAATGGGTGGATTTTGCTGCTTAACTCATATTCCACAAACAACAAATATTAATCAGAATGCCGTGTTTCAACTAGTGGGCCTGCTGGGAACATATTCTTCAAAAAAATGTGTTTGGGTTGATTTCCCCTTATTGAATTCTTAGATTATCTAGATTATGGGAACATATTTGGAATAAGTAGCAGATTCCAGTTGGGTTAAATCAGGAAGCTCTGCACGTCACGTATGTGACAATACCTCTGAGGATGAACCTGGGCTCCCGAAGGAGTCGGATGATTTAATTGGAGTGGAGGGTTTGCTGTTTGTAAGCCATGGCTTTTCATAATTGCGGCTTATGTGTTGGCACGTCTGGGGAACAATGACAAATCAACAACAAAAAAGAAACACGGGGGGACAAATCAAATTCTACAAGCCATATGGTGTGGGAAAGAAGAATAAACAAAACAACGAGGGAATAAACTACAGATGATGATCATCATCAGAACAAATGTGATTGAAATGAACAAAGATGGATGATGTTGGCAATGGAGAGACAACACAACTACCGAGCCGGCACCTCACACACCTTGGGAGTGCTGTTCACTGCCGGGTTGGACGGGATGACGCAGCTTTGGCTGGACATGGACCTGTTGGGCGACGCCGCCCTCGACGAGGGCCGAGAGCGTCGTCCTCGGTAGCGGAAGCTGGCCATCACCTGCGTGGTGCCCTCGGGGACCATGAACTTCTCTCGCAACTCCATGTTGGTCCTGCCTTTGGCTGAAAGACAGAAGATGCTCAAAATGAGCAATTTTGTATGGCTCTGCGTTCATAAAGAAGTGGTGATGATGATGAAGGTCTCACGTGGCAAAACATATGATGACAATAAACGTGAATGGATGGAAACCAACAACAACAAATGTCATGCGCATGTTGCACATCACTGTGCTGCGACTGATCAACACAATGAGAAGCTTCTGCATTTGACGCAACACATTTATATACAACCACAGGACGCTTCATTAGGTACACCAGCACCATCCTTTGAAATTCCTTCTTCCTTAGTTTTTTTATTTCTTCTTTTACTCAACAAATATTATATTCATTCTTTTACCTTCATTTTTAAATATGTTCGATTTTGAAAACACATTGCATTTCTTTGTGGGGAATTAGGCTAAATTGCATCACAATAAATTTGAATATTGTGGAAAACTATTTTCAATTGCTCATTCAAAAAGTGAAACTCAAACAATTTGGATTCCCAACACACAGACGACACTGGCTACATGAAATATTTCATGATTTTAAATATCACTGACATCAAGCGGAATCCTCGTACATCCAAAATCATCACTTTTTCGGGAAATTCGTTTTAATTGGAAATACTGAAATAAATCAACTTTTCTACTAATGTGAATACTTTTTTTATTTATTGAGATGCACCTGTACAAACAGTAAATTAGCCTTGTAAACTGAATGCATGTGTCCATCAAAATTGAGCATTCATTTTTTTTTCTAGTAGAAGGTAGCATTTTGGATGCAGCTTTGTGGTGGTGTACCTAATATTGTGGCCAGTGAGTGTATGCACGAATGTGTCCAAATATTCTCCCCCCAAAATCTTGCGCCAGTATTGTTAAAACAAACTTGAGTGTGTGTTGCATGCAGTGACCCCCACCTTGTCAAACAAAGTGAGAAACGAGTCTTTTTTTCCCCAAGGTTTTCTTTTTTAACACTCGTGAAAAACAAAGTCTTCAAACTGTCATTAAGCCTTCACACGTTTTCTATTTGCTGTGTGTCTGACAGAAGTACAGAAGTAAAACGTGAAAGCTGCAAAAGAAGCTCGGCCGAGGACCACCCGCTTGCATGCCCATGAGCAGAAAAAGACGCCCCGGCAGGTGACGTGACCATACAAAACAACCACATGCATCAACACCAAGGTGAGTGAGTGCTGAGTTTCACACTACAACCAGTACACCCGCACACACTCATGGGCTCAACACAAGTAGCACACACTGGGATGTGCGGACAGACATACCACTGGTGGGTTCATGGAGCAGGGAGAGAAAGTGTGAGATTTGCCAACCTATGGGAGACTGAGTAATCGACGAGTTTGATTCCGAGCGCAACATTTTGCTCCCGTGGTGATGAACTTGAAGAAATGATGAAGGGTGTTGAGCAGGGGGACAGAAACAAGAAGAGAACGTAAGGCGTTTGCATACTCATTAGCACGTATACTTTGGATTAGGGATGTTCAATACCATTTTTTTTTTTTTTTCAGATCGATACCTGTGCTAGTATTCACTCTTTGTGTACTCGCCGATACCTCGAGTACTTATGAAATATAAAATTTCATTTAACACAATGACAAAAAAACGTGAGCAAAGACCTTTTCTTCTGGCGCTGATGATGATTCACAGATGTGTCAAACTGACGCAGTATTCCATGTCAGATGTGTTTTTTTGCCTTAAGTATCAGTGGCTGGTATCGTCAGCCTCCATGAGTAACCCATACCTTAAAATAAGGCTTGTATCGGTCCATGTATAAAAAAGTCTAAACACCTTTGTTCAAAAGCCAGACTTGTGATGTAAAAAAAAATAAAGAAAAGAGAGTAAGATAAATCTTTTTTTAATTAATTATTAATTCAAACCTGTATGACTTATTTGAAAAAGCCTGAAAGTTTTGAACACTAAATTCTTCCTAATTCCCTTCACCTCGACTAAGGCCCCAGTTCCAGCTGAAGAAAAGCCTCCAAAGAATGATACAGCCACAACTGTCCCACACCGTATAGTTCTTTTTGTTAACTTTGCTCCACACATACCTTTTGGAATTATGGCCAAAAAGTTAAAAAAAAATCAAGCAATTTCTTGGGACCTTACCACATCTTGTGGGAGATCTTCGAGGGGCCATCTTGTGTGGTTTTAAACAAGGTTGATACATAGGTAGGTTGTGCTTTGAAACTCACCTCGACAGGGGTCGTTCTTCACCAGGAACTCATCCAGCGCCATCCAGCCCCCACCCACTCGCACCATGACAGTGCTGCGCAGGATGCGCACCAGGCGAAGCTGCTGAGAGTCTCCAAACTACAGCGAGAGGACGTGGTGAGGGGAGGAATTCAACAAGAAAAAGAAAAAAGAGGGTGTAGGTGAACTAGGAACACTTGAACACTGCAGCCGTCAACCTGAGCAACACCGGAAACCACAATGAGTGTGACATAAACATCCTTTGTTTCTGGTGTGAATTAAGAGCCATAAACATGCAAAACTTTGGAATCAATAATGAATGATTTGAATCAGAGCTTGTTTCCTTTGTGTGTTGCAAAGATTTTACACCAACAAAACTTTGACACACCAACATTAATTTATCATTCCCTAAGACAAACAGCTCAAGGTCAGTCCAAATGCTTTTACTTCCATTAGTGTGTAATTGACACAATATATTTATCATCATAATTTGGACAGCATGTCACATTTTAAGATTGTGATATATGTTAACTTCCTGATATCGCTCGATGTTGAGTAAGTCGAGAAAGACACCAGTTTACGCCACAGGACAGTACCGTTGCGCTATAATTGGCCTCTATGTACCCAAGCCCTTAGACGGCTATCGAGGCGCTTGGATGTGACCTTGAGCGTTTGGCACGAGAGTGACACAAGATGACCACGGCCGCATGCTTTCTGTCCAGATCAGGACCAGATGGAGGCACAGACAGCAAACTCCTGCGACTCCGGCACACTCTTGCACGCTCCATTAGTACAAACCAAGATGCATTGACAATGATGCAGAGCCAAGGCAGCTAGCGCCAAACGACACACATGAGGAATGGTTCAATCTACCGCTAATGTCTAAATCCATCACAGTGGGACACTCAAACATGAGCAAACACTGATGACCCTGCACCGAGTGCCTGACACTAGCATATCTTATCTCATTACGAACAGAATCTTGCAATCTGTATGATTCTCAGAATGATTCAACGTCACTGGTGATTTTTGTGATCAGATACATTAAAGGTGATGGAGTTTGAGTAATGAATCTGGAGGGGAAAAAAAGGCACAAGAAATACTTGAAAAATAACCATTTACCAGAATACAGCTTTCCAAAACTGCAACGTGCAGGTGAGGGCTTAGATTTTGATTTTCCCTGTTTGCTACTGTGTCATCGCCGACTACGGAGTCATGTAAGCAGTGAACCAGACCAAACTGTCAAAAGAATTAATTCAATTCATTGTTTGGTGAGACATGAACACATTGCAACGATACTCCACTACCCTTTTCAATTACACCTCCCATCAATAACCCAACAATGTGACCCATAACTGTCATGAATTTTACATTTAGACATGCATTTGCTTTGTTTTTAAAGAATGGCCAAATGAAATAAAAAGAATATCAAGTTCAAAAAGCATCAGCCAACGTTGAGGTAAGACATTCCCATGAAATTGAAGCGCCCATAGCAAGCACATACATTTTAGTTCTCCTAAGTGACCAGCAGATGAATAATCAATAGAAATGTGGGCTGAAATGGTATTTAGCACTAGTAACTGAAACTCAAAAGTGGTCTATGCTACTTTCTGAGCGTTTTTCTAGAAGTAAGAAGGCCCATGTGACAATCATTGTTTAACTCTCCCTGTTATGTTGCGGCTCATATTTGGCCCATTTTACAGACAACAAAACAGTTTTTATTTTGGTATGAAACTTAAACAACTTATATAATGCACAATGTAGTGGCTTATTTCACATAATTGCAAATTCAGTTATTAGTTTTAAATAATGCTTGTTAGAATTGTTTTACTTTTTGATATTTTTTTGGGGGGATAATTAAACATGGCCCGGGTCAATTTCACCCTCTAACATTATTGTCGTACCTGAGAAACAGCAGGCTTAATTAAATTTACTAATAATTTGGAGCAATGACCACAGCGTTTTCCTACTTCTGAGTTCCAGTTTGCAACCACCAGCCAGGGGACTGGGCAGAGTGTTAATTGGAAAGCAAACATGGGGCATGAAAATGCCATTTCTTAAAGGCACATAACCACAGGGAAAGAAAACAACATCAATATGTACCTGGTTTCCAAGGTAAAACTGGTGGTGTGAAGAACAATAAGAAAAAAAAAATCTTTGTTATTTGGGGTTCACGATCCTACCTTCAGAAACCTCCATCAAAATATTTTATAATGTTTTTCATATGTATCTTGCAGTTTAAATTCTGCTCACCCTGTACTTGTTGGCACCAATTTGCTCCACTTGGAACCGTTTTGGACATTTACATTTGGCGACTTGACGTGTCACCTACAAAAGAAAAAACATGAATTCATGCGTGGTTTTATACAGTGACATTTTTTTTATTTTGGTAGCAGGCATTCCAGCAGAAGGTGCTGTGGTAAAGCGAGTTTGTTTGTGTATGACTAACTCTATCCATCCATCCATCTTCTGTGCTCTACTATCCTCATTAGACTGAGCTCATAATCCTTAAAGTTTTTGAAGGCACAGTTTGTGACCTATGCTGGATACTTTGCATAGCAGTGGATTTTTTTGGTCACTACTCTTGCCCCACAACTTCTGCCAAGCAATAAATATAATCATATAATTCAAAGAAATGCTCCTTTTGAATGAATCACAAACTGTTAAATGAAAAATTGGAAGTTAAAAAAGGACAATAATAGTCCAGATTTGGTATGCAGCCTACTTCCAGTTAATAATAATAATAATAATAATATGACTATCATAATAATAATTCAATGATAATAATTTATATTAAACACCACTGGTTCAGCAAATATACTTGTATAGATTTAATGTCAGTGGGAAAGTTGTTGTTACCTCATCTTCAATCTTGTCGGCATCTGTCAGAGGTTTGTAGGCGTCCTTATTGGGATGAAGAGCCGCAACAAACTCGTAGTAGTCGATGTAGCCGTCACCGTCTCGGTCAAAAATGTCTGCCACAGCGCTCATCTCCAGTCGACTTGTGGGGAATTCTGACGGTACATCACCAATTATGGAATTCAGCTCGATGGTAATAACAATAATGATAGTAAAAACTTCATTTTTATAGCATTTTTGATGAAAAAAAGTTACAGGTTCTTTCACAATAAAAACCCTCGAACAAAATGAAACTTGGGCAATTTATACAAACACTCAACATATTCATGCTGATTACGTTGATTATGTTTATGTCAATGGCTGTGCTCGGAACCATTCTCTAATTCCCAAGTCCCTAATCAATAGATTGTACTTTTATATAGTTCACTCCTCAGTCAAATGAAAATTTGATTTCAAACACTAATCCGGTGGACCGCTAATTATGTAATTTCGGTTGTATAATTACTAATTACTGTACGAGATCAACATGAGCTTGTCAACCTATATAATAAATATTGAAAAGAAAAGTTATTAAAAAAAATTATATTGTTATAATAAGAGTATTATTGTTCTTGAGTGTATTTTACAAAATGAACCCAAACATGGGGACTATATGACCACCCGTGTTGTGATGTGCTGCTCTACATTTAATTCACACCACAACTCTTGAATTTGTAATTCTGAACACAGCCAATTATGTTCAATGTATCCACTTACTGGAGGACAGGATGCCCTCGATGAACTCCTGCCTTGTGACTTTGCCATCCTGATCTTTGTCAATGCGCCGGAAGAAGTCCATAACGCGAGACTTTTTGTGGTTCATCCAGCGCATGTAGCGTTTCCGCCACACGTCAAAGTCAAAGTTGGCAAACTCTTTCAACTGGACAAAGAACAATTATACGTGACTATTTCAATAGATTGTATTCACAGTACATGACACATTTCAATCAAACCGTCGTCCTTCTATTCATGAGGAAACCACCCAACCACCTGAATCAAGCAATCCTAAAACATGTCAATGAACAGGCGCTACCTCCTCCAATCTGTCCAAAGCGTCGTTGAGTTTCCGTCTCCTGTCCAGAGCCAGCAGCCACACGTGCTGCCACTTACTGACCAGCAGGTTGACCCGCGGGTTCTTGGTTTCGATGGGTGCTTGTGTCGCTGACGCATACATGGTTTGAGTGGGAGAACGTTTTCCTGGAAGCAAAAAACAAAAACCTTCAGATGAGGATCGTAAGTGTTTTGGAGCCTTGTGATAAGTCGGTGATGACATCATTCCAGGTGCCAAAGTGAGCACAATGAGGATGCTGAGTCACTCTGTAGTGACTCATCACTTGCCAGATGGCGCAAAGTGCTTTGGAAGGCTTAAATGTGGGATACATACTTCCAGCTCTTCCTTTGTCCAGCACGGGGATCTGAGAGTGTATCTGAGGCTCCAGAGCAGCCTTCCTTTTGTGTGTTTTTGTGATTTTGTCAACATCTGGTTGCTTCCTGGTCATTTCCTCCATAAAAGTCTGCAGGATGAAGCAGTAAGAATTTCTAGTTACCTCCACTGAGGGCAAAGTGTCAGGCACAGGGTTAGGTATTGTTAATGGTTCGTTGAGAAGGATACGCACACAAACTTAAAAGTCGACAGAAGTGACAAAATGGCCGTCCCCTGAGATGGCTAAAAAGGGGTGGATTTTGCTGCTTAACTCACATTCCACAAACGTAATATTAATCAGAATGTCGTGTTTCAACTAGTGGGCTTGCTGGGAACATATTCTTGAAAAAATGTGTGGGTTGATTTCCACTTTAAGTTTGACATTTGTGGTTTAAAGTCACTCTTGCATGAATGGGTCAGTCCATCCCACAATTAAAATGAGACCCGTCATATGTCATATAGTGACATATTACTGCATAGTGGTCACTACAGTGGACAGCTATTTAAAAGTTGCTTTCGCAATATTTTTAACCCTTTCATGCATTAATTATGATTTAATGTTATGATTTTAAAATATAAATATATTTTTTTAGTTTAATTAATATAGGTGAAAGCAACTTTTAAATGGCTGTCAACTGTAGTGACCACTTTGCATGAAAGGGTTAAACGCCTCCTAATATAAAACCAAATAAAAATTCATCCATCCATCCATGTTTTTTTTAAATATCACTTATCCCGGAATCAAACCCCCCCAACTTCAGAACTGTGAGGCACATGTGCTAACCACTCATCACTAAAGCGACCTAAAAAGAAATAATGCAATAAATTCTTTCTTACACTGCAGTCTTGTTACCAAGGGCCCTTCAAGGATTTTTCTGTTATTACAACACTGGCTTGATCTTTACATTACTGAAAAACAAACCTAAATGAAAAAGATTCTCTTACCTGGTGTTCTGCTATGAGACTTTTGAGCTCCTGGATCTCCTGTGGTAGGACTTCCTTGTCTTTGTCACTCAGGTTAGACTCGGCCCATTGCAGCCAAGTCAGTAGGTTCTCCAGCAAGTCTTGAGTGGCTAAGAACTCGCTGAGAGCTGCGGCCAAGCGCTGCTGGTGTTGCCTGGCCCAGGCTTGCACCTACAAGAGAAAAATGATGACTAAGATCTCTTTGTGTGGCGCTAACCACAAAAAGTCCTCAATTCTTAAAGAAGGAGCATTTACCTCTTCAAACCGGGCTTTAATGATTGTGTTCCAGTGTTTGATGGTTGTAATGGAGTCAGGATGGCAGATGCTGAGAATAGCTTCGCCCAGACTGATGGCTTTACTCAGAGCAATTCGCTTTTCTTCCAGCTTCTTCATGAACTCCTTCAAAGAGGACAGGAACACATTAAGATGTGTAACGAGACCATCATAAGAACATACCACAAACATGAGCATTTCAAAAATGTGTAACCAAAGCAGCGTATGTATTAATTGCAAAACATCTGAATATTAGCGCAGCTTGCCTTGTGCTGGTCAATAAGTGCACGTAGAGCATCTTCATCATCGGGTAGGCTGCCATGGAAACGCAAACTCTGTTCCGCCTCAGCCAGCCACTCCAGCAGGATGTGAACCGTGGAGTGAAACTCCTCAGCCTGGCACAGGGCCTGCTCCAGACGCGCCTGCTTGGACACCGAGAGGTTGCACACGGTCTCCCAGCGAGTGCTCAGCTCCTGCATCTGTACTTTGACCCAGGACGAGTCATCGTGACTGCTGTCGATCAGCTCCCTGGCTGAGCGTTTGAGGGCCTGGACGCTGACTGTCCTCTTTCCCAGCTCCTTCTGGAAAACCTGAAGTGCATTACAAGTGAAGGACATGGTCAAACACAGAAACTCCGACATGATCTCAAAAACATGCAGGATAGGACAAATCTATTCAGGTGTTAACCGTAACATGGATTTATCCCAGTCATTCTCAAACCTTTTACACAAGTACCACCTATAAAAATACTGAGCACTCCAAGTACCACCATAATTAAAATACAGTAGTGTGGTAGGTCTGAATGTTCATGAAAACAACATTATTGCAAGTCCCTGTAATATTATGTACATTAAAGCGGAAGTCAACCCAAACATTTTTTTCAAGGATATGTTCTTGCAAGATCACCAGTTGAATCGAGGCATTTTCAAAAGTATTGTGTTTGTGGAATAGGAGTTAATCCACCCGTTTTAGCCATCTCCGGGGGCGGCCATTTTGTCACTTCTGTTGACTAAAAATGACATCACAACTGCTGAACCGTGATTGGTCGTTACCTGAGCTCTGTGCAGTGATTGGTCGTTACCTGAGCTCTGAGCAGTTGTGATGTCATTTTTAGTCGACAGAAGTGACAAAATGGCCGCCCCCAGAGATGGGTAAAATGGGTGAATTAACTCCTATTCCACATAAGCAATTTTTATCAGAATGCTGTGTTTCAACTTGTGGGCCTGCTGGGAACATATTTTTGAAAAAAATGTCTTTGGATTAATTTCCCTTTTAACACTACACCTAAATAGAGGAAAATTGTAATAATTGGGAAGTGATTCTTTCAAGTACCACTAAAGCAAGCCCGAGTACCTCTAGTGACACTCGTACCACACTTTGAGAATCACTGTTTTCTCATAGTCATAGGAAGAGGGGTTAAGATTGGGGTTAGGGGTTAGGGTTGGATTCATTAGACTTTGAATTGTAAATCGTGTTTTTTATAACACAGTTGTCTTTTTTGTAATATAAGTGCTTTATGCGCACATTCAATTTGTCTTCTAACAGAACCGTAAGACAGTGTAACAAAGAGCCATTTGTTGTGCTGCTCTTCTTATTGACATAGTGCCACGGGCACAGAGGCGTGTATTTCTCACACAACATGGCTGAAGAGAGAGCGTCACACTGCTCGGACTTGAATGGACTGGTTATACAATACAGAGCTTGTTTATTCATCGATTTTCGACAAGATGTTTTAAGTGTCTTTTGTTTTCCATTGTGATACAAGAAAATGGCTATGAAATGCAAGTTGATTTTTTTAGACTGCATATATGCGAGAAAGTTTTAACCTTGTGGTTGTCTATCAGGTTCAAAATCAGGTCGATGTCTCCATGAACTGGCTGGTCTTCAGCCATCTGAGGCTCCACTCTGTACAGCCAGTCGATGAGAGCCTGCAGAGCGTCTTTGAACTGGCCGGAGAAGAGCAGTGCCTCCTCCAGCTTGTTTTGCCTGCGGGAACATGCACATATCATCAACAATCTGTCAAGCCATGCAAGAAATATGACCCTAAACTGAAAAGTGGAATAACTAGATATGCATAGGCGTAACTGACTACTATTTATTCTATTAGGCAACTTTATTTTTCATTCAAGTACAATACAAAAGTGGAAGAAAACACAATTATACAATTCATCAAGGCAAAGGAGATGACATTTTAAGCCCATTTAGATCTCTTAATGAAACCTGACCTGTGTGTGACTTTACCTCTCTATGGACTTTCCACAAACTGTGTCCCATTTGTCCCTCAGTTCACTGAGCATGTCGTCCAGTTTCTGATTATCATCCTGAAGTGAGGTCTTGTCCTTGAGGGCTCGTCCAGTTCGCGAGGTGGTATCATACACTGAGTGCTTACTGCCCAAAGCCTTCTGGAACTCCTGTTTGAAAGAAATACATACTGATATAGTACGCACCATGCAGGTGTTATATTGCAATGGTACCTAGCCTGCTGCCCTAGTATATGTGTTTGCATGCATCGGGTTACAGTTGTCGTTGTGACTTTCGGCTTGTCCCATCAGGGGTCGACACAGAGAGTCAATCATTTGATTTGTTTGGCACGGTTTTTACGTGAGCCTTCTTAAGCTTCCCACTGAGTGCATCTCAGATAGTATCTTAATCTGTGTGTGGATGTATTCTGATTCGGAACATGGCATTCTGTATGAGAAACCAAAAATGGGTCAAAACTCAAGAGCCACAGCTCCAAAGAGATTAAAAGTATCCCAAAGCACGGCCACCCCAAATACATTTGCTCAATCCCAGTATTATGACAGGATTAACACAATCTGCCCGTGCACTACTGCAGAGAACGGATTATGTAGCGTGCGACTGAATCAGAAGCATGACTAATGTATGCACTATACTGTAATTCATCCGAATAGGTTTTACTGAGAACGTTCCCACCCCTCATTCTCTGGAGTGAAAGCACATTAAATGCAGTGTGTTAAACATCTGTGTCATTGTTCAGATGTCTAAATACGCTTACTCTCCTGTCCGCATGTTCATTCAACGAGGTGCCGACATGTTTTCCAAGGTTAAATTGAAGCACTTTCGAGTTGCATTTTCACAAGCTTCAAGCACACGCACGGTCGCTGATTCCCGCCATCACCGATGCTCACCTTGTGTTGCGACAGCTGCTTCTTGAGTTTGTCTGGTTCGTTGGCGATTTCCACCTCCGAATCCAAGGTCTTCTCAGATTCATCCAACCACTCCATCAGTTTACTCCAGTTTTCATGGAACTGATGACAAACAAGATGAATGCAAATCCAAATTCTGTGAGCTTTTTGTTTAGTTTATAATAATGGCATAGCTGTAGAATAGGAAATAGAGTAAGGGAACAAGCCCTGTCACAAATAGCAATAACCTGTGAGTAATTGACCCCCCCCAATACGGTTTATAACTGTCTACAGATGTCACAAGACAAATTTTATATTAGACAGAGATTTGGCCTTAGGATGTTTCAGAAAGAGAAAACAGTGAATAAGTGCGTTTTTCAGCAAGTGGCAGAGGATACTTTAAAAAAAAATGTTGGAATGGCATGCGTGAGGCTTAGATGCCTGTGAATACCTGTTTAGCTCTCTTCCTGGCATCGTCCAAAACACGGCCACGTTCCACAGATCGCTGCACCAGCTTCTCCCAGCGACCTTGCACACTGAGGAGCAGGTTCTTGATGAGAACCACATCCTGCTTCTGGCTGAAGTACTTCAGATGCGTGCCTGTCTTGTCCAGCTCGATGATGTCATCCCTGTGAGAGTTGACCTCCGTCACAAACATCTGCACAGGAGACAAGTGACAGACATTTTTGCATTTTGGTTCACTGACAAACAATCTGTTCAATATATGAGTAGTTCATAATATGCCTTTGTAGCATGGTCCAAATGAACTATAACAACAAGGGCTTACATTGGAGGTTGTGTAACCGTCCTCTCTGTGCAAGCATTACCTTATGCTCATCAATTTGAAACAGGATGGTTTCCAGAATCAGAGAGGCGGGCGACACCATGTTCAGCGTCTGCTCTGCTTGGGTCAGCCAGTTGATGAAGTCCTGCAGAGAGTTGTGGAAATCTGTGGCCAGCGTCAAGGCCTCCTCCAGTTTCACCTGTGGACATAAAACACAGTCACGCTCCATTCTTTCTAACGATAGCTTTATTCAACGCAGATGCAGTCGAAAAGAGTTGTCAATAATGAATCAGAAAGCTCACTGTTGCCGTAACATGAGGTCCCGCGTAGCAAACATGATCCCTAACCGCAAGTTCATATCGCCGTAAAGGCCGATGGTGAAGCAGATTCTGGCTAATGGATTTTTAATCGAATGAGGGAGAAACATCCGCTGGACCGCATGCTCATGTCACACGGCCGCCCTAACGACGTTAGCAAGCTGATGTTTCATGCTGAGTCTCCCTCATACTGTATGTCAGTGGGGGCATTAAAAGTGGACTCAGACTTGTCAGTTCTTCATTCTATTATTGGAACACTTTGTTTGGCTGCACAAGGCACTGTGATTCTGGGAACGGGACCAAAGTAAAGAGGAAGCCGACTGTTCAGTGAGAGGCCAGGCCATATTTGTAGTGAGAGAGTCAGTTTGGCTTTTGAAAATGATGGTGTTTATTTATTGAGGAAAAACAAGCAAGAACATCTTGAGCGCTTTTATGGCGCTATTCCTCGCATATGTGGTATTAATTTTAGGGCGTATGATTCCCTCCATCCATTTTCTAGGTGAACTGGAACCTATCCTAGCTGACGTTTGGGTCAGCTGCTCGTCAACTGCAGGACAATGCTTCATAACAAATATTGTGATCATCGTTATCATCTGAATTTTTATTAGGTGATTGTACTCCACTGTACCTTTTAAATATGTTGTTTTTAAATATATGTATACTCTATATGCATTAATATTTTTCTTTAAAAAAATTTTTTTCATAATATTGCTGTATATACGGTATGCTAGCTATATGGTATTTACCATATTTATTTTCTTGTTTCTTGTAGCGCATTAGAAGGAACTCGAAAACTATCATCCAATTCCTCTTTAAGTGAAAACAAAATCACAGCGAGGGATCCCTACCTTCCTTTCAGCAACTTTGGCCTGCGCTGCTTCCCATTTGTCCTTCAGGTTGGCGAGGTCCTGCTCCGTGTTGCCCTCGGGCATCATAGCGAGGAGCTGTTGACCTTTGGTCATCAGCTCCTGGTACAGCTCCTCCTTCACCTCCAAGGCAGAACACAACTCCTGTATGGTGACATGATGCAACAGTCATTTGAGGAAAACATATTGTCGGTCAGCAGTGTGCTACAAAAACTGCTAAAAGTCAACATGTTCCCACAAACATTTAAACAGAATCATGTTTGCACTTTTAAGTAATCCCCAGAAATGTTGCCCACCAAAAATGTTCCAAGAGAAAATGTGCAGTGAAAGTACCATAAATGGACAAAAAAAGGAAAGAAAACATTCCTGGAGACATGGAGGTCCGATAATGCTGATATGTATTAAAACATCATAGTCTTCTATTCATCTTCTGCAGTGGGAAACCAACAGCCTCATTTAATCTTCACACTTCAGCTACACACAGAGTCCGCCCGTCTCCTCGCAGACCGGCCATCTGCATACGCACTCTCGCATTGTTAAACACGTACCAGATGGGCATTAAGCTGCTCGCGGGCTGTGTCTGGTAAGCCTCCCACAGCCTTTGATGCTAACAGCTGACGTTCTGTGTCCTTCAGCCATTGCAGCATATCTTCCACCTCACCATGGAAACCCTGGGCCTACAACACAATACAACCTGAGTCAGACAAAAGGTGT
This sequence comes from Filicampus tigris, assembly GCF_054856515.1. Lineage (NCBI taxonomy): Eukaryota > Metazoa > Chordata > Actinopteri > Syngnathiformes > Syngnathidae > Filicampus > Filicampus tigris. The sequence goes on along the minus strand of NC_141227.1, from coordinate 13,503,952 downwards.
CACACATACTCATTGTGCGGAAGCTCCGATGGGAGAGGTTCTCATTTCTTGCACCCATTCATTCATTTTGAGACCAAAACTGTGTTTGACAGACATTCTGTTGCACATATGTGACCATACAAGAATCTTTGGTAAACTAGGTATTTAATTTGAATGTTATTTTCTTCTTCTGTAATCTTACCCCCCCAAAATCCTCACATGTGATTTTAATGCCACAATTCTTTATATAACTTTAACGAGAAGCCAAAGGACAATCTAAAGAAATGTCACATAAACATATGTAGTCATGTCTTTATATACCTGAAGCAGAGCACTTTCCAACTGCTGCTTCCTCTGCTGCGTCTTCTCCACAATGGCTTTCCAGCGCTGGTCGAGATTCTCCAGTTTGGTCCTCAGGCAAGAGGCTTCCTCTCCAGCACTGGATTGCACTAGGTCATTCCCTGCTTTGTTCACCGTCTCAACTGTCGACTTGTGAGCCAGTACGTCAATTTGGAGGACCTAAGGAGAGAACAATCGTGAGGAAATTAACAACAGTAACTGCAGTAAAGATAGATATATCACTCATACAGTTTAAATACATAGATGTTGTTTTTTTTTAAAGTTGGCTACATAAATATCACTCTGGTTGTCTATTTTTCACCTAAAATTATTTACTCTAGGCTATGTATGCTCAACAAAGAGATAATAAATGAGGACATTTACATGATGCTTGGCCAGCTCAATCTCGATGGCTTTGGGGTCTCCGCCTGCCTTTCTCTGCTCGTTGAGCAGCTCCTCAGTGTGGTTCATCCAGGCCAGCAGTTCGTCCAGCGCATGCTGGAACTGTCCCAGTGCTAGAAGTCCTCCCTCAAGTTTGTGCTGAAGTAAGGACAGAAAACACAGTTAGATGGCACAGTGAACAAAACCACCACTAAAGGCCGTTCTTTTATTTTTGGCTACCTGCCGGCTGATGATCTTCTCATCCAGGTTTTCCCACAGCATCTTGAGCTCGTACATTGGCTCCTGGATGGCGCAGCGGTCAGACTCCTCTGTCACCTTCTTGAGCAGGAGGCCCGCTTGGTGGTTCAGGCGCTCCATCTCGATCTGCAGTTGGTACGCCTCCACTTTGAACTCCTAAAACATATTAAAAGCTCATGTTGGAAACATACGTACTGTATGAAAGTACACAGTAGCTGCACTCCCTGTTCTCTTTTAATCACTTATTACGGATTATACAGTATTTTGTACATTCAAGACTATACCTTGAGCTCAACGATCTGCTGTTTGACAGTTTCAAGGTCTGTGCCCACAGGTGACATGGAGTCCAGTTTGCTCTCCAAGATATCCACCCAGTCAAACATACCCTGTGTGCGTGCAAGGGAAAAGAACATGTTACTGGAAGACAAAGTATTGTGCACATTTCCCCAACACTGCCATTACCCCAAACTATTCTGAAGTAAATCCACATGGATATGGGTACAACTACACAAGGAATAATTCATGTGGGTTGCAGTTTGATCCAAATATAGTAAAGCAGCGTGGGTGGTGTCACAATTAATTGGGTGCTCATAAAACAGTTGTATCACTGTAGCTGACTGTGATGGATGGCGTTGCAATCGTGTCATGTGGTTTTAAACCAAAGGCCTTGAAAACAGACTGGTCCAATGTGAATTTCCAAGTATTCTTATCACTACAGCACAAAAACAAAATGTGCATAATTTAAAAAGCTTGACATTTACGGCAATCTTTAATCTCCACCTACTGGAAATACATGGTCATAGATGATCACAATGTTTCCATGTCGGGATCTTTCTTTTTCATAAATTCTGATATGCAATAAATTCTGATATGCAAGAGGATGAAAGTACCGCAATAGTTTCATCTGCGCTTTGACAAAAGAATGTCATAAATTTGCTAATTAGTCTTCAAAGAATATATTATGTTTGTCTCAAGTCGGCAACTTAAATAATGTAGTAATCAAGCCTGTCTTTTGCACGCAAAAAAATAAATGTACAAGTGTAAATATAATGATTGCAGATGGTGTGCAAACATGATTTTTTTGTATGTTCAGTTCATGGTTCCAAAGTGAATAAGCAGTGATGAATGTACCTGCAGGCCATCCTGGAATTGCACTGCACCCAGCATGGCTTCCTCCAGCCTCTCAACTCGCTCTTTCCAAGTCTTGTTGAGGTTTTCCCATGCCGAGTTCACCTGGTGGAGCAACATTACATGAGTGATACAATGCTGTCTGAAAGCGGAACGTAAATAATTTCATTAAAGAGTAAATCTACCCAAACAAATTTTTTTCAAGAATATGTTCCCAGCAGGCCTACTAGTTAAAACAAGGCATTCTGATAAATATTGCATTTGTGGAATAAGAGTTAATCCACCCGTTTTTAGCCATCGCTGCGGTCGGCCATTTTGTCACTTCTGTCGGCTGAGCTTCAGAAAACAGGTCAGCCGTGATTGGTCGTTACCTAAGCCCTGAGTAGTTGTGATGTCATTTTCAGGCGACAGAAGTGACAAAATAGAGATGGCTAAAAACGAGTGGATTAAGTCTTATTCCACAAACACAATATTTATCAGAAGGCCTTGTTTCAACTAGTGGGCTTGCATAGAACATATTCTTGAAAAAAAAAAAGGTTGGGTTGACTTTGCCTTAAAAAAAAAAATAAAAAAACACCTCATCTATGCTTTTCTTTATCACAGGTTTGTCAGGTTCTCCACAGGCTGTCATGAGCTCAGAGCCCTGGTTTCTAACTGAATCCAGCTCCTCTTGAAGCCCATCAATCTCCTCTTTAAAACCCTACGTAGATGAAAGGAAAAAATGAAAACTTCCAACACTGCCTGTCTCATTTATGCAGCGCCTCTTTCTGTGCAGACCTCAACAAACTCTTGCTGCTGTTTGACAACCGAGGGATCCACTCCAGGCTTCTCCAGCTCCCGAAGCAAGTCTTGGCTGTCCTTGATGGTGGCGATCAGAGCGCAGTGGTCGCACCAGAACCTTTCAGCGAGGTCCATCACATCCAACAGCTTGGCCTCCCGCTCCTCCAGCAAGACTTGAATATCGGTCCATAGGAAGACCATATGGTCCAGTTTGTCTTGTACAGCTTGAGGGAGAAATATTTATTCGATCTTTTAGCTGAACTTTTTTGACAACACGAAACAAATGTTATATGATACACAATCCTTGGAATTAGTATTTGAAAATATATGAGATGATATCCATGTGGACACATCGGTGATACCTTTGGCAGATAATTCTCTGTCTTCTGACCGTGCAATCATCTCTTCGCCTCGCTGCTTCAGGGTCTCAAAGGAAGGCTGCAGTTTCTCCAGGTCCACGCTGACACATTTGTTCTCTGTTATCTGCTCCTTGATTTTGTCCACCTCCACTGAAATGGAGGGAGGCTGACGCAGGCGCTCAGCAATCCGCTCCAGGGATTCCAGCATGGGGTCGATTTTGTCATGGAACTAGTGTGGAATGACAGAAGTGGTCATTTCAGTCACTATTGCAACTACAATACCAATTGTTCCATTTTATATTACCTAAATCTTTAGCTGTAGATTAACCAATGAAATGACACATAAAGTAGAGTATATACAGTAACTACTATGTGTGCAAATAAGAATTGTATTGGGGGAAAAGTATTAATTTTTACAAGAGAATGAATTGGAATGTAAAATTAGAAGAGTTACCCGTAATTACAATCATTATTATTATTGCTATGCACAGACACGATGCTCTGAAAACACAATATTTTTCTTAAAAGCCTATCTTTCCTCATAGTGGTTAGGTTTGGTATAATTTATTCAGTAAATAACATCCATCCATTACCCGAGCCGCTGATCCTCACAAGATTCGCATTAACATATAATTACAAGATATAATACAATGCATTTGCTTTCAACATAATCCTAAATTCTTAGGCAGTTACCAGGTAAATGCCATTCAAATGAATCATAATAATAATCTAAAAGAAATCCTATTCACCTGAGTGGATTTGGAGATGGCCTCATCAAGCTCGGCTGCTCTCTGTTTGACATCCGTCTTCAGTTTGGTGTAGAGCTGCTCGGACGTTGTGTACTTCTCCCTGATGGGCAGCCCTTCCTCTGGGCTCAGTTCCAGTAACTGAGGTCCCGTCTTATTCATCTTGTCTATATGCGGTTTGTGCTCGGCGATCAGCTCTCGCATTTGCTTTAGAGGACATGCATACATTTTTTTAAACAACTTGAAAAGCTTCTGAATGAAGACATTGAGTGTACCCCCTGCTCCATCTTACCCTGAGTTCCTCTTGTTGCTGCCTGAGCGTGTCGTACTCGATGGCGGGCGGAGGCAGCTGGTTGAAGGTCTTCAAGGTTTCCTGAAGCCATGGTGACAACTCTTCATAGGTTTCCCAAAACTGGCTTGCAAGAGACTGGGCTCTTTCCAGCTGCAGACAGCGCTCTGAGTTCAGATGACTCACCACACCATATTTCTCTACGAGAGTCTGGGTCTTGGCCTGACATGAGACAAGATACTGTAATGTACATAATGTAGAAGGCAGTAGACAAATAAATATTTGATGTTGTTTTGCACCTTTAATAATTCCTTTTCCTCTGGCTTTTTGCTGCTCATGATGGCTTTTCCTGTTTTTACTATTGCATCCACAGAGTCTTTGTGCCTCATGATATCCATAGAGAAGACCTAGAAAATACACTTGTGTTTTGTTGCATGTTGAACAGACCACACACGTAAACAGATGGCGAAAGACTGACCTTATGTGCATGTAGCTGAGGTGCAGTTTGGTCCTGCCCCAATTTGATCTCCCCGATTGACAGTAGCTTACTCTCAGCATCCCTAAGCCATGCTAGTTCAGAATTTGCTGCTTCTTCAAACTGGGGGGAAAATAAAACAGAAAAAAAGACTTTAGGAAAATGGAAGACTACTAAAGTTGGACAAAACGGGGAAAAAAACGCTAGATGAGGAAAAATCTCTCCTTTCATTCTGGCTCACCTGCTGTGACTTGAGAATGTCAGCGTTGATCCGGTCGACCTGCTGAGTGATGCTGTCACAGACAGCTCTGTACCGCTCATTGTCCTCCGTCACTAGCTTGTCAAGACCTTCTCGGGTGTGCCAAGGAATGAGATCCAGGAGGGAAGTACTCAATTCATTCAGCTTGTCCACTACAGATTTTTTGTCTTTTGTCTCCTTTAGCAAGGTCTGGAAAACAAGTTTTATCAGTATGAATAAAAAGACAATGTTATGCAATCGTTACTCAATGTAGCATAAAATTCTTGTTGTTGCTGTTGCTGATGTTTACATTTGCATTATTGCTTTTGAGCATCATTTTATGTCTGATTTAAGATATACTCTATACCACATGTGTCAAACTCAGGGCCTGGGGGCAAATCTGGCCCAGGACATCCTTTTATGTGGTCCCCGAAGGCAAATCATGTGTGTCGACTTCATGTACCTTTCAAATTGTCTTCACTTTTAATAACACTGGGATAAGAGATTTTGTAAGATTTTTTTTTTGTTACCAATCCCACCTTTAAAATGAATTGAAAAATTGTTGAGCAAACAGTTTTTTACTCGTCTTTGATTTCAAAAAGTAGATATTCATTCATTTGTTGTGTATATGTAATAATATAAGGCAATCATACATTTGTATGGCTTCATGCAGTCATAACGGCCCGCCGAGAGGAACCAAAACTACGATGTGGCATGTGACAAAAATCAGTTTGACACCCCTGTTCTATACTAAGCACCCAATTAGATTGTTCTGTCTTCATCAGAACTGTATTCATTCATCAGTAGCATGGTATCTGGAGAATATGGCGATACTTTTTCTAAATTGGAAATGTTCCTTGTGGAATAACAGGAATTTACTGTAAATCTGCAAAATTGGGGATTAATCTATAAGAGGGAAGCGAAATGTTCTGTTTCAGAAATTGCAGAAATTGGTTGGTTTCTGCAAAAACAACCCAGAAAGTTGGGTCGAATTGACCCAAGTAGTGGATCGGTCCATTTTTGATCCCAAATTGTGTTATTTTTAACCCAACTGTTTTTATAGTGTGGGTATTCACTCAATTATGTGCACCACCACATACTAGTCTTCACAGAGTCTCTTCTGAATAAATTCACATTTACATTACACCATCTTACCTTTTGAATGTTTTGGGCTCGAGTGAGCTGCTCGCCTATTGGCTCCTGATCCACATAAGAACTGACTTGAGCCTCTGCCTTCACCAGCCAGGAGCTCAGATCTTCATGTGTATGGTGCAGCTTTGTGGAGAGACTCAAAACCCGCTCCAATGTGTTCAAAACATTTTCACTCATGGAGGCAATCTCAGCATACTTTGTTTTTATTCCATCCAATTTGCCTTGGATAACAACAACCTCATCACCTGTAATAAGAGAACCATGTATTATTATAGAACATAACTTTGAATGAGTCAGGGCTTTTTCGGTCTCCAGTTATGTAGAACGTACCAGTTGTTTGCTTCAATAGTTCCATCCCATTGAGGAGGGCTTGGTCAACATTCTTTTTCCTCAATTCAATATCACTTTGTAGAGCCTAAAAGGAAAAAATACAACCTCAAACTGTGACAAGAAACATGTCCTTGTAGATAAAACATAATGAAAAAGAACAGTCAAAACCAACTCAGAAAATGATTAACATCACAGAAAAGACAAAAGGATGCTTGGCCCGGCAAGGAGTGTGTACCAGTTGCTCCGCCATCTGCTTTTCAAGTGTGTCTACTATGTAGTCCTCCACGGACACTTCACTCAACCGTGCATGTGCCTCACTGAGCCAGTTCATAAGCGCCACCTCGTCCTCTCCAAAGAGCTGGGCGTTGGCCAGGGCCTGCTGCAGCAACTCGGCTTTCCTCCTGCAGCGCTCCTGCAGCTCGATGTAAGCGGCCTGCGCGGCGTCCAGCTTGGACTGAACAAAGTCCTTGTCATCAACTGAGCTCACAGCTTTGAGCATCTGACCCAGACTGACAGCATGAAACAGGTCTTTACTGTGATTCATAATCTCCTCTTCTATGGCCTGAGCGCAGGGGATGGGAAACAATGCGACACGAACAGAAAAGACAAACAGAAAACCAACTGAAATTGAATGGAAGTAGAACAAATGAAAAGTAATAAACATAACGTAAAAACAGGATGGATGAAAAACTTAAAGGGTGGTGGACGGGTGACAATGACATGGTATATTACCTTATGATGGGAGATCTGATCTTCCAGCTTTGACGTTTCTGTGCCAACTGGTTCTGAGTTGGAGAGGCGCTTCTCTGTGACGGCAAGCCAGTCGCTCAGAGGTTCCAAAGTCTCGTGAAACTGCTGGGTCACCACCAAAATGCTCTGCAGTTGCTTATGCCTGACAGATACAGGAGAGACAAAATCATTCAGGTACACAATGGGTACTAATATACTGTACAGTACGTTGATGAATATCTCCTCTTATTTAACTAAATAGGTTTAAATAGAGATTTCATTAAATGCACAACAAAATATCATGCAAAAAAAATTCTCAAGTAACTTTTGATACTATCAATGAAAACTGAACAGCTTGTATTGGAACTCATTCAAACGAGCTTTGTGAAAAGACTGGTGGACAAGTTTGTTGAATGTTTATTTAATGTATTAAATCAGCAGAGCATCTAATTAATAACCCATTAAACATTTGATTGAGTTCAGTCAGTTTAACATGTTGAATAGACATGTTCACCCTTTGATCAAGATGTCAATAGTCCATGAATAATAAAACGACTGGATTGGCACCAACATTAAATGGGTGGAAACATTAGTAGAGTGAAATACTGTAAATACCCGTACGTTTCAATCCAGGCTAACCTGCAATCTTAATGTTAGCAACTTTTTGACTTTGTGTGTCTCTTTCTGCAGTGTATTGAGGCCAACAGGGCGCACACCAACCTGTTCTCAGCTTTCTTGAGCAGAGTGTCCCACCTCTGCCCAAGGGATTGCATCTCTTTTGCAACCTTTTCCTTATCCACAGACTCTGCCAGTTCTGCAACCTTCCCACCTTCGTTTTTTATCAGCTCCACTGTGGGCTTACGGTCATCCAACAGTCTCTGTAAGAGCTGCCAAAGCGAACAAAGGAGAAGACTTATTGGGCATCATTAAAATGCTCAGAGCGCAGGCGTTTCTTCATGGTGGAAAACAGTCAATCACAGGCACGTATTATGTTCCCATTACATCCTTAAAAGCTTTACGAACCGCAATCAAGTTTAACAATTAAGGTCAGTTGAAGAAGATGAATTGTAAAGCTGTAATTGTTGGAACCAGAATGGTGTTTTATGTACTGCATGTGTCACTGATTGCACATAATGCATGCTTACTTTCTGCTCTTGTATCTGTGCCTTGACCACTTTGAACTCGGCAGAAGGCGGTTTCTGATTGGCCATAAGCTCCTCTGTGTCGGTCAACCAGCTGAGCAGAGAGTCCAGAGCATCATGGAACCTTCCGCAATGTAACAGGGCTTCATGCAGCTGAGCTGAGCGCTCAGCAATCTACGGATGACAAGGTAAAAATAGATGACAACTGTTATCAAGCCAGTCGAAAGCTGCCCCCCTGCATAGCACCAGATAGAAATGCATTATTATTACTCATTTTTTATGTTTGACTGTAACGCTAGCCAGCCAATCACATACCTTTTTATTAAGTGTGTTCCATTTTGTGTTAACCGTCTCCAAGTCTTTCTCGAGCTTCTTCGTATTGGTGCATCTGGCGGCGTTCTGAATCAGCCCCTGACTGATGGAGTTGATGTCTTGGAGTTGTGTCTGCAATGGGTCAATGTCTTGCTTTTGGAAAGCCTACAATCAAAAGCAAACAATGGATTCATGAGGGCGAAGAAACCACTATGTATTAAGTATTAATGGTAGCGGGGACGCCAAAAGCTACTTCAATTAGTAAATGTTGCAATTAAATAACCAAAAAATTCTATAAAATGCTTCCCTCCATCAGGGGCAAACACACCTACCCATTTATAAGCCTATTTAACACAGAAATCCCACAAAATAACTGTAATAAGCCACCTTTATACACTCAACCTGGGAAAGGTTGAATATTCTGTCAGAATATTGGTGGCACAATTTAGCCCCACCGAGTCCATGCTGTTCATACAGATGCATATAAAATAGCATTTGCCTGAATTTTGTAATTTCCTCTATTACTCACAATTAACAAAGTGCCAGACTCTTCTAAGAATTTCCCCTCTGTGATGTAAGACAGAATTACAATGATCATTTATAGTTGAGAAAAGTCGTATAACAATACTGCAACTGTGCGCGAATGAAGAAACGGTATTAAAAACCTCTTTGGCAAGGTCAAAATATTGTTGGTGCTATAATGCAGAAATCCCCATGACACAAGAATTATGTCTCGTATAATTTTACGATTTTGCAAAGCCCATTGTTACACTCACTAGTTCTCTTAACCCAATCATAAAACTAACTATACAATAAATAATATTAGCTTGATTACGAGCTCAAAAATTGCCATGACATTGAGTTCTTCCAGACCCTGACGCACAATTTGCCCGACATCGCCAGGTTTAGTGTTAAGAGTCCAACTCAAATAAACAACTCTCTTAATGCTCTGTTCGACCAGTGGAGCCAAGTTTACAGTGAGCGGCAGCTGCATATAATCACACAGGCAGACAGAGTTCCAGGCAAAACTTAATTCACCCATCATGTAATCAGATATGTTCGGCACAGAGCCAACATCAACTCGTCTGAAGATCCATATCATCCAGTATGACATGCCGTAGACCAACTAATGGGGATGATCTTAGAATGAATGAATAAGCTATTTTTGGGCACCTGTGAGGTGGAAAAAGTTTTGCAGTTCACTTCTGGACAAATGGCATTCAGTAGTGCCTCAATCTCTCTTGCATGCTGGAATGCGTGTAAATCTTTGGGCAGACAGTCCTCCACTGACTGCAGGAATTCTTCCAACTCTTCCATATTGTATTGGGACACCACTTGTTGCACAGTGGATGGCTTGGTTTGCTGACGGCTATCAATGGGTAGAGTTACAGAGTTTCCGTAAGTCTCAGGCTGTGTCTCCAGCACGCTGCCAAGCTCACTGTCTTCCTGAGATGACACACCATCTAACATCTCAGCGGTAGATAACTCTTCATAGTCTGTTAAAGTCTTAGAATACCACCCAGAGGTTTCATTAAGAGTCCGAAAGGCTGATCCTGTTGATGATCTCCCGATGGAGCACTTGTAATCTCCATTAGTTAGAGTATCCTTTTCATTCAAGTTTACCATGTCAGATTGCACCTGCTGTGGCTCTTTAACCAGGCAACCGCTTTGGTAAAGGGAATGGTCATCCCGAGTAGGCGTGAATGGGAACTCATCTTGTCCTGAGCTTAGGGACCGAAGCCTTTTCAAGTCCCCGGACAAGTGCATGGCCTCTGAAGAAGAGAGGCTCCTTGTGCCGGGGCCTGGCCTCCTGTGGGATCGTTGAGCATGACGTTCCCTCTCCGCAGTAGGGCTATACAGGCCTGAGTCTTCTTCAGATGTCAGAGAGCTGGTCACACTCTGTCCTCTTCTTCCACCGATCAATCCCGATCTCTCTGCACTCCCGGAACTCAAAATTCCACTGCGGCTGGCATAATCGCCAAGATTTGTAGGGGCAAAGGTCCTCCACGACCGCCGATATTGAGGTTGCTTCTCTCCACTTTGGGGACGTGACTTTGGTAGCACCGTATCTGTCGCTCTGATTATATTACCGTTGAGTTTGAGTCCGTCAAAGACGGCCCGCTCATCCAGCGTGGCAGGTTTACGGGTTCGGAGTTCAAAAGAACTGGAGGTGGAAAGGACTCCATTTCCACAGATGCCGCTGAAGTCAAGGGTGCGGTGGGTGTAGGGTAAGGTACCCGCAAAGTGGCGGGATGTGAGGCTACCCTTAGAGGTTGAGTCTATCTGCTCATTGAGTCTCACTGTGTCGTAAATGGACCTCTGAGGCACATAGCAGTCATCAATGTTCAGGTCCTCCTCCTCCCCCTTCCCCACGCAGGACGGGTTTTGTCTGAGGCAATCTGGTCGGCTCAGCGGTTTCCCCATGCCAAAACATACACGCTATTGTCTACAAAGAAAAGACGATATATACTACCTTATTGTGTAGCTTGCGTCAGTGTGTGTATTCTTAGAAAAAATGTGCAAATTAGATTTGTTTTAAAATCCCAAATAAATAATAAATATGTATTTTACATTAAAAACATCTCATACATTATGGTGCATGGATATAAAAAGGCAATGTAAATAAATTATATTCTAGTGCTGAAGTTTCATATAGGATCCATTCATTCTCTCCATTTAGGCTTCTCCCCCTTTCCATTGACAAAAGTTAATCCCATTTCTTCTGGTTCAAGGTGCATCCTTTTCCCCTGAAATGCTGGCAGCATCAATCCTGAAATTTCCAAATGTATAAAGTGAAATATCCACGCATGAATCCCGACAGGCTCTTGGAAAAATTGTGCCTTATTCCAAAGTGTGCTGGTACTCGAAGGATAAACAAAACAGCCTGCCCTTTCTCCCTCGCCACTCGGCTCGCTATGACAGACACCCTCCTGGCAGAGGCTCCCATGCCCCGCCCCCGCTCATTATTCACACAACATCTGCCACAACTCCATTTGTGCTTGGAACTGCACCGGCAAATGCTGATTGGTCAATGCAACCATCCACCCCAACCCCTCCTTTTAATTCCCCTTTATGTCTGCATTGCCCTTATGACTTCACTTCTTAGTCATCTTTTACATCCTGACATAATCACTCTTTAGTTTTTTTGGTTTGGTTTTTTTTCAGATTTACTGGGGGGAAACGATTCTCATCACAATATCCTCAACTTGATATAGATTAACCTTTTTCATTGTCTCCACCAAATGGTTGTGTTGAACCCTGCAGATACTCTTAATTACTCTGGAATTCTGAGAGAGGCACGGGTCATAGGTAATTTAACACCGGCTGCCATGCAAAGTGCGAGAAGGGTCTTTTTTTGTTTGGTGACCTGGGTAGGGAGCAGAGAGGCAGTGGGAGGATATCAAGCAAATGATGACAGGAATTTATTTTTGTTTCCCCAATTTTCAGCACCGTGAAACAGCTAAAGGAGCAAACAACCTCAACTTCTTTGTCCCGGTTGTCATGCATGAGCGGAGATGGAAAAAGATGCTGGCAGAGATAAATTACCAGCTGAGATCTGCCGGCATTACAAAAGAAAAATGTTTCTCGACTGAGAGCCATTTTTATGCAGGTCATTTTTTGTCCATGTTGTCTCCATAAGTACTTATACATGTATAGTTTCTATTTTATTTCAGCAAGACCAAAAGGTTTGTGATATAAAAGAAGACTTGAAAAAAATCCCAGCAGGACCATTAATCAACCACCAACTAAACAAAGAATGGAGAGTACATTCTACATAATACTACATAATTAAGAAAAATCATTTCAGCTTTAGTAGAAAGGTTTTCTTTCAGCAACTACTAAAAAGTAATTGCCATGAACTTGATGAGGCATCATTTGCATTTTTGTTTTACTGTTCTTTTTAAAAGATGGAACAAAAACCTAAGAAAACATTTTCACGAGTTAGTCCGTTTCAAAGACAGAGCCTTAGAACAGTTTGAAATAGGAGAACATCATCTCAGTCATTGCCATGGCAACCAAAGATGACAAACCTTATTGGACTATAATTTTGTGGATCAGCCTGACACCAGGCCACCTTTCTATCAAATATTCCATAATTCTACTTGAATGTGTCACTGCTGTGTGGCGGTGAATAATCAACAACCACCCTGCTGTCACAACATGGATTGACTGAAGTGACTCAGAAGATAGAAATTCCACTTTGAATGAAAACAGACTCTGATGTAATGTCTGAAGAGCACGAGTCACCCACGCTATAACCCCCCAGCACTTTTTAGTCATTGAACTGCCAATGATTCCATACAGTACATACAGATACCGTCCATACAGTATACACCTTCAACGGGCAAGCTTCTTGAGCTTACGTCAGGCATATCTCTTACAAAACCTGACCTAAAATGGTAAGAGCCCATGAAAGAGAAACCCAATAGCAGTCCTTCTTTGTTTATTCTTCTCTCACTTAAGTCAGTAACACAAACGTTATCCACAGACTACGAATCAGAGTATGATGCCATTGGATCATGTTTTTTAAGCATTAAAGCTATTGCAAAGAAAGACTGATTTGTTGCTTTTGACAATCCTTTGACACAAATGAATACAAAGGGGGTTTTCCACTAATTCCCAGCTGATTCCCAGGACAAAGAGGGGTTGAAAACATCTCCTCCTCCCCAGCAGGATTCCCCCATCCTTTCAGAATCTTCACAACTCAAATGGAGGTTTTGGCTGTGACACTGAGGCACCCCCTTTGCACCCCCCAAAAACAAAACAATCCTTTGACCCACATCTTTGCACAGACACATCTGTGTCACGGGACCAAAACACATCTGTTTACATTGTATTACTGTAATGCTATTTAATACCTGAAACGATCCCAAGTGTTTATTATATTACAGTTCTAAATGTAGGCTAATCCTCTTTTGGAAAACTCCAAAGGAATTTATAGGCTTTTAAAATATTTGTGTCAAAACCTTGTTAATAGCTACCATTTTATCCCTCACTGATAACAATGACGACATTGAGTGTGGGGAGAAGAATTAAAAACAGACCTCCAAGATATCATCAAAGATACAGTACAGTATATGGCTCTGATTACAAGGATGACCTGTCTAAGTTAAATCCATCAATCATTTACACCATAAAACACTGTAGCCTTTGAAACATCTCCATGTTCATCTCCATTTGTGTTACCATGCATGTGCCAGCTGTGTAATGTATATATTGCTCAAATATTGTATGATAACATGCACTTTGCTGGTTGGAAAAAAAAAAAAAAACGTATATAAACAAGATATTTTGCAATAGTTTTTATGAACGGTTTGGAGAAGGCAGTTTTCTGATCCAACATGACTGTGCCTCAGTGCACAAAAGAAGACTGGATGAGTTTGGTGTGGAAGAACACAGTTTGTGACCCATTAGGCCCTCTCTCAAGTCTCAACAAACATACTGTATGACCTCACAGATGGTGGCCTGAATAAATGGGTTGAGATTCCCAGAGACTACTCAAACTTCTTACTCACGGTCTTCCCAAATGAGAGGAAGCAATAGCAGCAAAAGGAGACCACCTGCATATCATCTTTCTTTCATGGTTGCTACTTTCAGTCGTGAACAGGTCCGGAAAACCAGCTTTAAAGGGGAAATCAACCCACACATATTTTTTTTCAAGAATATGTTCTATGCAGGCCCAATAGTTGAGTCAAGGCATTCTGATAAGTATTGCGTTTGTGGCATATGAGTTAATCCACCCGTTTTTATCCATCTCAGGGGCGGCAATTTTGTCACTTGTGTCGACTGAAAATGACATCACAGTTGCACAGGGCTCATAACGACCAATCATGACTCAACTTCACAAAACAGGTGAGCTGTGATTGGTCGATGGCTAAAAATGGTTGGATTTTGCTGTTTAACTCTTAGTCCACAAACGCAATATTAATCAGAATGCCGTGTTTCAACTAATGGGCCTGCATCGAACATATTCTTGGAAAAAACATGTTTGGGTTGACTTCCGCTTTAAGCTAATACTGACTCAAAACATTTGACTCTAATACAAAGGATGGAAGCCCATATCCATCATTCAGGACTGAAATGACACCCTGCTGGCAACCACCTGGCTGTGTCCCAAAATCTACCTAGCGCCGAAAGCAATGGCCCTTTTGTTAACAGCAGATGCCTTTGAGGGGCATGCAGTCTCCAGAGGATTGTTGCTTTTGTACTCAGAGGGTTCGAATGAAGCCTGCTGGTCATGTGCTCCACTGTGAGTCGGTCCTATGGAAATGATCTGCATATTTTAGCACTACTATGAAACTACAAAAGTAGCATGATGAAACTGTGAGTGGCTTGATTCTGAATTGATAATGTATCAGACATAACAATTACAAAACTTTATTAAATGCACCTACACAATATAATGACATTAATATAAATACAAAAGCTGTATTGAAAATGTACGCTGGATAAGATTATTAATATATACTTTTGAACTATTTACAACAATGCCACACCATTTCCATTCATCTATCCATTTTCTGTATTACTTATTCTATTGACTATTGTCGGAGGTTGGAGCCAATACCATCTGAAAAAAAACCAAGACAGGGTACATTTCGCCACCGAAAACCATTCACACCCAAATATACACTGTAACTGGAAACTCAACCCATGCTGCACGCATGGCAAGAAAATCAATACTGCACATCCTCAAGGACTCACAATCAATGACTCAGTACTTTGACATGATTTAATACTGTCAATTACTGAATTATAGTTAGTATTTTTCACGTTTTCTATTTCAAAAACATACAACAAATAAATAAATAACTGAAAGTGCATTGGCGACTGTGGCTCTAGGGTTAGGGTTTAGGGGTTAGGAGTTAGGGTTGCCCACATGCAAGAGCATTCCTGTGACATCATTAGCCACATCTACTGTATTGACTCTTATTACATTGTGCAATTGAACCTAATGATGTGGCCAATGAGTGCATGCCATGTCTGAAACTAGAGTTAGTATGAAAACAGCTGCTTCAGTTGATCAAAATGTGCAAATACCTGTACTGCATGGTCAAATAGTTTCCATGGTGACATCCAAAAGTTTGTGCTTGGACTTGTGGAACAAGATAAACGTTGGGGCACGCACCTTAAAGGCCTCCAGCTGTTGATTGATGATGTCTGTCTCCATGCAGACCGCTCCTTGCGAGGCTTCTTTGTCCACAGCTCTGCAGAGTTGATCTTCCATGTGGTGGATTTTTCCACAGAGCTCCTCCAGCTTGACCAGAGTACTCTGCACCTGCCTCTCTCTGCCTTTGGCTCGGTCCATCAGCTTGCCACACTGCTTGCTCAGCGCATCCAGGTCTCTCTTCAGGCCCAATAGGTCAGGTGAGGAGTTAGTTTCAAGCATCCTCTTGCAGCCATCGCCTGCATTGGCTGTGTTGACCATCAGCTCTTGTAGCTGAGCGAGAAAGCTCTCCATGTTCTCTTGCTGCTCCTTAAGAACAACCAAGTCCAGATCCACAGGAGCCATGCTGTCTAATTCATCATCAAGGTCTGTAAAGCGGGTGAACATCTCCCGGATGCTGTTTTGGAACTGCCCAATGCCCTGCAATTTACCTTCCAGGACCTGGCATGTCTCCTCTAGCTTCTTGCTAAGGCTGCTGTATTCCTTTTCTATGCTGTCGGCTTGCAGTAAAAAGTCAGTCACTCCATCAGCATCTGGGATATCAACCACAAGTGTCTTTGCCAAGCTCGTAAGGTGTTCTAGTTGGTTTTGTATCCCTTCCAGGCTTTTATGTTGGGCTTTCATGTTGGTCAAGTTCTTATTGTTGTAGGCCTGCACTCCCTGGGATTCATAAGCATCCAGGACCTTCTTAGCTCCCTCAAGATGAACCTTGGCCTCTTTGGAGCCTTCATTAAATTCTTTAATTGCATGTGAGATCTTTTCCAAGGATTCTCTTTTGTTCTGAAGACCTTCCAACACGCAGTCCACTCTTTTAGAAATGCTCGCCGCCTCTTTTTTAATTCCGTCCGTGTCAGTGTCAGCAATCTCGAGAAGGCTCACTGCGGCAGTGTTCATCTGTTCCACCGTCCCTCTGTGCTTATCCGCGTCCTTCTGAAGAGCTTTCACTTGAGCTACGGCATTCTCTACAGCAACTGGCTCAACAGCAAGTTTGACTCGACACTCTTTGGCTTCACACTCCTCCACCCAAGTGTTGAGCTTCTCAACATGCTCCTCAAACATCTGAGCTCTCAGCAGGGCAGCCTTAAGTTTGGCAGCCTGTGCCTCAGAGCTCTTCTTCACCTCCTGCCAGTTAGAGGAGAGGAGAGACAGTTGACCTTGCAGTGCCAACTTTTCTGCCCCATCGGTGCTTTGCAGAAGCATCTCGCCTTCCCCTGCTATTGTATTGTAAGTGGCCTCTTGTTCACTGAGCTCCACCTGGAGGTCACTGTGCTTATCCAGAGTTTTTTCAAGGACCTTCACTTTGGCAGGGATGGGCTGAGGCTTCAACTGGTCCTGCAGCTTCTCAGCCAGCCATGACTGGAAGTCTTTGGAGGTCTGGTGAAACTGCTGAGAGCTGGCGAAGGTTGAGTTCAGCTGCTCGATTTGTTTGGCTGCAGTACGAGAAAAAGAAGGCTCAGGGAGAGTACGCTTTGTCAAGGTTTAAACGTGTTACATGCAGAATAAATCACACTATGATCGGGATCTTAATTTTGAAATACTGTTAGTTTCATTCTGCTCTTCTGGATCTTATTAGGAACAAAGGAACAAAGTTCATTCAAAGAAAAAAAATCTGATGGATTTGAACTCTAAAACAATTTGAGATACATTGACATGTTTTCACTTTCAGTCAGTGTCATTTGCTCACATTTGTTATTTCAGTCATGCTAATCACTTTCGTTAAATGATCAATGAGCAGAATCGTACATGAACATTTCATGGAAAATCCCTGGAAGAAAGATTATTAATGTTCCGTTCCCACAAACACATAAAAAAATGTAGGCTCTCAAATTTAATTTGGCTGTATGTGGAGCCAGGAAACATTCTTTTTCTTAACTCTTGGCACACTGTTGTCACAAAATAAAGATGGCAAACCTGCTTTCTCTTCCAGCTGTCGGAGAGGTTTGCTGACACTCTGCAGCTGCCTATCTAAGTCAGCTTTGAGATAGTCCTCAGTCACCATCGCTGTGAGCTCTGCATGAACGGCTTCAGCCTCCTTCAGCTTCCCCTTCTCCTCTCTAAGCTGGATTGAGATGTTGTGGACATCCTCCAGCTGCTTCTTCACCGCATCAGGCTGGGTGCTGCTGGCTTGATACCTGCCGAGCTGATCCTCCAGCTGAGCAGTGGTCTGCCCGAGGGTCCTCAACAGCTCTTGGAACTGCCCCGTCTTCACCACAGCTTGGTCGATGAGGCCATCTCGTTGATCCAGCTGCCCTCTAAGTCCTTGCCATTTCTCAGTGACAGTAGTGACCTGCATCCTCACCAGCTTCCCATTTGAGGGGTCCTGGTTATCTGATGAGTTTAAGATGGCAGACGCAGCTTCCTTGAGTTGCTCGAACTGAGGCTCGCGGCTCTTGAATTCATTCTGGAGTATCTAAATGAGAGAAACAGAAAACGTGTTCAGTTTGTCCCGTTTACTTGACGGCTGTTCAGGAGGAATGCCCTTATAGTTCACAAGGTGCCTTTTGAAAACCCACCCAACCTGCTTTAGGAAATATGGTTCATTCTCTGGTTAAAAGCTAAAGGTTGGTAAAATTGTATCCAATTCGATTACGTTCGTGGATCCAAGGGAACAGATGTATTGAAATACCCCAAAAGCATATCAAATTCTGACATGATGTGGAGATTTGACAGTAACATAAGCAGCCTGGATCAGATCCAGATGGAACTTAGTTTACGACCCTTCTGACCCTTCATACGGTATCAAAAATTTGGTTCGAATGGAATAAGGTTCGACAGAGAGAGCAGATACATTTCTTTTGTTTCCCCATCACAATTGCAATACACAAATGACAAAGGGCAATAATATGAGGGAAAATAATCATAATTGTACAAAAATAAAGTTGTAAAAAAAATACATTACATTGTAGTCTTAATTATTATGTATTACAGTTAGCTTATATATTACATATTTGAATTAATATCCATTCAGCAGTATATTAAGGAATAGTTCTAAAGAAAAAGTTAGAATATTATGAGGGAATTTCTCTATAATTAATATTTTATATTGTAATAATAAATAATTACTTTATCATAAATCTTTTATTCTATTCATTATCAAATTATTTTACCTGGACTTGTTGCTTCTGCATTTTCAGCATATTGGGGTCAATTGAGAGCGGTCCAAGGACACTCATCATCATCTCCTTCTCTGACAGCCACTGACCAAGCTGCAGTTGAGTACTTTGGACGATGTCCAGATTCTTGTTGGACTGCTCCAGGTGCTGCTTCCTCTCCAACACTGAGCCACTGATATCTGCCCAAGCAGCATCTATAGCAGCAGAGCATGAGTCAGCGTCATTCCATGAAGTGTCATCATCTCACACTGTGCAGCACTTGGCTATATAAATGTGTTAATTTAATTTCAAAAAGCAGGTGCTGTGACATTCAACGACAGGCAGGGTGCATTCTGGACAGATCACGACCTCAAGAAGTGTTAATGTAAAAGTCAAATTACATTACTGGGGTTCCATGAAAAGACAACTTATTGGTGCTTACCTATCTCTGCTAACATCTGTTTCCATTTGTCTGCTTCTTGTGAGTTTGGATGAGTTTGAATCAAGTCAATTAGCTTCTCCCTCAGCTTGTGGAGCTGCTCTTTCTTTTGTTTCATGTCATCTTCAAACACCTGAAAAAAAAAATAATTACAGACATTAAGATAAGTTGTATGCATTCGGAAAGCATTCACTTTTTGCACATTTTATGTTACAGCCTCATCCCAAAATTGAATAAATTTGTTTTTCCCCTCTTAATGTGACACACAAGATCCCATAATGACAACATGAAAACAATATATTTTTTTGCAAAATTATTCAATTCAAAATCAAAACAAAAATAAAGAAATCGCATGTAAATATATATTGACAGCCTTTGCTCAATACTTTATTGATGCACCTCTAGCAGTAAGTACAGTCTCAAGTCTTTTTGAATATATTTAAATAATATGCCACAAACTTGGAACAGCTATCTTTGGGCAGCTTTGCCCCTTCCTCTTTGCTGCACCTCTCAAACTCTATCACGTTGGAAGGCGAGCGTCGGTGTACAGCCAATTTCAGATCTCTCCAGAGATGTTTGAGCGGATTCAAGTCTGAACTCTGGCTGGGTGACTCAAGGACATCCACAGAGTTGTCCCGAAGCCAATCCATCATTGTTTTGGCTTTTTGCTTAGGGTCGGTGTCACAAGGTAAACCCTCATTCCAGTCTAAAGTCCTGTGTACCCTGGAGCAGGATTTCATCCAGGATCTCTCTGTACATTGCACATTCACATTTTTTTAGCTTTAATGCAAAGGCCTAAATACATGCGAGTTCTAAGTTGTTTTTATTTTTAATAAATTGCAAAAAAGACAAAAATCTTGTCATATTGGGGTGTTATGTGTAGAATTTTGAGGGGAAAATGAATGTATTCTATTTTGAAATGAGGCCATAACAAAACAAAATATATGAATACTTTCCAGGGTCATGTATGCATGCATGTATACATGTATGCATGTACCAGGTATGTAAGTAGGAATGACAAATAATTCACAGTAAATCTAACTATCCCAGAGGAAGATAATTTAAGACATCCTCTTTGTCTGGCCTATTTCTCCTCTGCAGTCTGAGCTCTTTATGAATCAATATGAATTGTAATTTCATGCTTGTCAAATTCAGCCTCTGAGAAACTGGCTTGCAGTTTTATTTGGATTAAAGATTAACAAGCAATATTATTTCTCACATCACTGATCTTTAATTATCTGAAATTAAATCAGAAGATAACAATAAAATCCATAGCTGCATATTTTTAGCAGAATTTAAAGACAAACTGTCAAGTAGGCAGCAATTTTCACAGGATCACATTTTAGTGTACCGGTATTCACTTTACCTGGCAGTTTTACCTGAACGAAAGGTGCACCAAAGTAAATTTGATGCTGTACTTGAACCATTTGGAGTATCGGCATAGTTTTGGTCTCTTTTTGAAGATAACACTTTGAATTTCTCTCCTCAACTGTCAGAATCGTTTTAAGTGCTACTGGCACTGAATTATGGAAGTTTGAATACATAAAAAAAGGCAGTGGGTCGTCCGTGGGTCTGCCTTCTTTTATGTATCCAAACTTCCATAATGGTGCACCTTTCGTTCAGGTAAAACTGCCAGGTGGAATTGCAAAGGGCTACCAACCATCAGAAAGAGTATTTGATAACATCTGATCTCATCACCTTCTGCTGTTCAAGTTGTGATTTCACTGCATCTTTTTCTGTGGCACCGTTCTTCCAAGAAGCTGCCTTCTTTTTCATATCCTCCAGCCATGTCATCATATTTTCGGTCTCCTTTTTGGCATCCTTCAGCTCCCGCACAGATCCACTCAGCTCAGCTGTTCGACTCTTCAGGGTGTCACCCAGACAGGAATAGCCCTCATTGACGAATGACATATTTTGCTGAATTGTCATCAGCTCTGAGGAATTAACACAATTCAAATATGAATAGCTTGTCATTTCTCCATTTTGCAAATTAACACATATTACTGACACAATTGCAGGCTAATGGTTCCAAACATTTTCAAGACTTTACATTTTTTAAGATGAAAGTTGATGAAATGTTTTAGGAATTTCATGACCTATATTATATAAGGCATATAAATATACTCACCTTGGAAAAAAGGCTATACAGTTCACCTCATATCATACCTTTTAGAGTTAGGTTAGGACACATAAATATTTAGACATAAAATCAGGAGCCAAAGCGCTTCAAAACCTCATGCCAAGGTTTTCCTGGCACAGAACAACAACATAGGGCTGGACAATGTACAAAAAATATGACGTTAAGTATTGTTAGTCATGATTTGATCAGATTGCCTGCCCTCAATAACATTTCAGTACATTAGCCAGGACTACAATACAGCCAAACCCATGAATGTTAATTGCATTTACATTGCAATGCCCTCATGCACACTTGATTACCTTTATTGGTTAGGTAGGAATGGCTCGCTGGACCACCACCATTAGTAAGAGCTAATACAGAGACGTGAAGACAAAGTTTAAGTTAAGGACAGATTTCCCAGTTAGCAACATTGCAACATCAACATGCACAATAACACCAATCTCCCAAGCCGCTTTTTACAATTCACACAGACGGTGTTCAGTGGGTTTACCTGTCTTGTTAGGAATTTTAGCTTTGGCAGGGGATGTGAGAATAGCAATGCAACTGCATAGTGAAGAGCCTCTGCTGTTCAAGTCCTGCACAGCAGGGCCTTTAGACGTCCATTCTTCCATTAGTCCCTAAGGAAAAAAATATCAATCAAAATATGTACTGTTGGATAAATGGCAGCTGGAGGGACAAAATGTTGGTTACTTTCCATCTGTCATGTGTCATGTCACTAAAAATATATTTGGACAATGAGATGTAAGACAGAATTTGGATCTGTTTGAAAACTGCATATGGTGACTCACAGTGACTATTTGGAGGTCCTTCTCCAAGCTTTTAGCACTGCAACTTTTCTGCACCACAGGCACCTTTTCACTGGTCTCTTCCAGCCACTTGCTCAGAGCATTGGCCGCAGACCTGAACTCTCCTAGCAGGTCCTGACAGGATGATACCTCCTCCTCCCTGCAGAATAAACAAAACCAGATATCAAGTATCATTCATTTACTCTGGGGCTTTTAATCCGCAAATAATTAGGAAATTATGAAATAGGAAGTACTTTTCTTTGACAGTATCTTTGAAGGTGCTGAATATATTTGAGAGATTGTCCATCTTGCTCTGGATCTGTGCTCTATTACCATCTGTGCTCATTTCACACAGTTCCTTAGACAAGGTCTGCAACTTCTCCAAATTACTGGCATGTTCAGCCATCTCAGCTTTTGTTTTCTAAAAAACACACACACACACACACACACACACACACACACTTAGTTGTTTGTTTCAGCAACAGCAGCTAATAAATTGTACATTTTTGACAGTCCAGTCACCTGCGTTAACTCGGCGAGTTCTTCAAAGGTTTTCCCTGGCCCGTCAATCTCATGCAGATCTTGCGAACGCTTCACAATGTACTCCTGGACATTTTCTGCGACCTTCTCAAACTGCTCCACCTTTTCTTTAATTTGTTCCAGACGTGAAACTTTTTGCTTGTGTTGATCACACGTGTCTGAGAAGCGCTGGGAGAGGGCATCCATCTTGGACTGCAGGAGTGCCGCAGAGGAGGGGTCGGCTGTTTCCACAAACTTCTTCACTTTAGATTTCATAGCTGAGATGCTGCTCTGGCGACTTGCTATATCCTGCTCTATGGCCTTGAAAAGCACAGAATATCATAGTTGTGAAATTGATTCACACACACTGGAAAATGCAAATTTGAGAGGTGGTCACAGCGCTTTTCTTGGCTTAATTGATTCAAGTACATGTGGATGTCGGATTTTTATTTTGTCCAATTAGATTTTAGGCTCTCTTTGTCGTCAGGTCAGTTATTGTCCCCAGGGCCTTCAGCATCATAGTGCTGGCCAATGTAACTTACATTGTATTAGCAATGGGACAGCTAGTTTAATGAAAAGGATTCAGAATTTGTCCTCGCAGGACTAAAGTGGCGGCCCTTAATGACATTAGCATTTTCCCGTCCTCTGATTGAACTTGTTACAGCCAACTTTGACTAGCAAAAAACATCTGTAGCGATCTGCACACATTAATATATTTAATAATCAGTATCTCAAATGAGAATAATGCATTTTATTTAAATGTTTTATGTTTTTGTCTTTAGTTAAATAGTGATTCTGAACAGCTCCAGATATCGTACGTGGCGGTTGTGTGCTCTTATATTGCTTTTTTGTAGAGTATTGGTTGTTTCTCCAATTAAGACGTGATAGTGGTAGCATTAAAATGCGGATTACATTGGGAAAATGCCTACTGGAGGCCCAGGTACCAAAATCACAGCCCAACACTGGCAAATAGTACTATTCAGTGCAGGTACGGCCCTCACAAAATTACATACTGTTTCTTTGCTCAGCATGTCTGTGATGGATGCAGAGTCCAGTG
Source organism: Filicampus tigris (assembly GCF_054856515.1). Taxonomy (NCBI): domain Eukaryota; kingdom Metazoa; phylum Chordata; class Actinopteri; order Syngnathiformes; family Syngnathidae; genus Filicampus; species Filicampus tigris. Next base: position 13,480,115 of record NC_141227.1, on the reverse strand, counting down.
GAATTTTTCCATTCTCTTTCACGCTGGCCTCCACTCCCTCCATCCATCCCATCATCTCATCCAGTCCGTCTTGAACACTCATGGAGCGAGTCAAAGTCATCTGGAGCTTCTCATTGCGATCACTCACAGACTTGGACAAGTTGTCATATCGCTCCACTATGTCATCTATAGCACAAAGATACATATCAAGTTGTCATTAAAACTTAAATGATCAAAATGATGATGTGAAAAGCAGCTATTACGACATATAGACTCTCACCTACTGTCTCCTGGATCGCATCTAAGTTGCTCAACAGGTTTCCATCTGATGAGATCAAAGAATCCGCTGTTTTGCGTAGCGTGTCAATAGCGGTCTGATGTCCGCTCATCTGACCTTGTAAAGCCTGTGAATGACAACATGAGTTTCCTAATATGGCATGTGGACAGAATCAAAATATTAACAAGATGGAATAAACAGACCAGAACATTAGGTACCCCTGCATCATCTAATAAGGCCCAATACAAGATCTGTATCAAAGATTCTGCCTTTACAAAGATAATAACATAGCCATAACATATTAATCTTAACCAAACATTATGCTTATAGCAAATCATATTTGGAATGTTTCTTGCCTTGGTGTCCTCCAGCTGTATCTGCAGAAATTGCGGCTCTGCGGCGATGGCCTCTGACTGTTGCTTCCTTGCCTCTTCTTCGGAATTCCCGAGCCACTTCAGTAGGTCCGTGCTGGAGTCATCATACTTCTTATACTTGTCAACGACATCTTTGAGATTGTTGCCAAGCTGGTTGCACTGAAATCAAAGTAATTGTGATTTGAGTACAAGGTGTGGCATGGGTTAGAAATCAAAGATTGAATAATTTATAAGATGTATTTATTTCCATCGATTTCCATCCACTTTGGTCTTGGTTTAAGTTAGGATTGTTCAGTGGTCTGACTTCCCATTCTTACACAGATTTTAATAGAAAGACAAATGCTGCTACCAAGTGGTAGACACATGTCATTACACACATGTGACTTTCCCAACAAAATACCTGAGAGTGAAGTGTCTTATAGCGACTGGCTGCCAAGTCCAATTTATCCTTGACAGCAGAACAGGTTCCTGAAGTATCCACTTGCATCAGACTATTTTTAGACATCGGGTCAGTGACTACACATGCTTTGGCCACATCCAGAACCTTCTGGCCCGAAATGGTGATGAAGCGAAGGTCGCCCTTGTGAGAGATGACATCCTCTGAAAAGCTCTTCTGTCGGAGAAGTTTATCGTTGAGGATTTTTTGGGAACTCGCCGAGGCACCCAACTGCTCTACCTCGCCCTCAGCCTGCGTTAACCAGTCCTCAAACTCTTCACAATCATCCTGAAACTTCTTCAGCTCTTCCTGGACACACTGGACCTGCTTCATCTGCTGCTCAGCTTGGGTGAGGGAGGCTTCGTAGCGCCCCTTCAGTTCCAGGATGTTCTTCTGCAGTTTCTCCTTCTCCTGTGGCGACAGAGTATTGGTTGGCTTGTCCAGAAGAGCTTGGGCCGACTGGGTGGCCATGATCAAATCCTGTTGCTGGGAAAGAATTTCCTGATGGCGAGCCTGCATGAATAAAAAAGACATGATACTATATTTGCATAATATATGCCATATCAATGACATAAAGAAACCATGTTGTACATTCCCCATCCAAAACATAAAAACTACAACTCAAGACTTCAATTTTATCTGATAGTTAGGGATGTAAAATTCTGGAAATTCATAGTAATTTGTTACTCGATTACCTTGACTCTTTCATACTGCTTGTCAACATCCATGCAGGCGTCGTTTTGCCTGTCAAAACCACTTTCACTTCGATGCAAAGTGTTTCCATTAGCGTCTCCCTTTTCTCCTTTCCGCAACTTGTCTAATGTTTCCTCTGGCAGGTTTCCATTCTCTTTGCTTATGAGGTCTGCTTGATCAGTACTTCTTCCATTTTTATCCCCAACGTTTGAGATCCACTCTAGAAGACCTTCTATTTTGTTCTTGCTTTCCTCAAGACGCTCAACAGCTGCAGCCTGAATAGACATTAACACATTGCCATAAACAAACACAACGGGATGATTGCGTTTACATTCTAGTGCATTACAGATTTCTAAAGGTGATCAAACTTTTGCTGACCTTTTCACTCTCCTGTTTTATTGCAGTGGTAACAACCTTCTCTAAGTCTTTCCTGGAATCTTCAGCTTGCTTTTGGATAAGCTTGGCCTTGCTTTTCGCTTCCTCCAACTTGGTCTCAATATCAGCAATTTGGTCCACCGTCAGATTGGCCCTATTTTCCTCCAAAAACCTTTTAGTACCGCTGATGACCTCATTCAATGCAGTGGCGTTTGTCAAGACGTCTTTTTGCAAGGCCTTGACATCAGGCAGGTGTAAAACAAGAGAAGCAAACAGGACATGAAGCTTAATTGACCCTGACTGATAACAATAAATTGCATTTCCTGAATGCCAAGTAAAGCCAAGATGTCTGCTGTACCTGATGCTCCTGCTGGTACTGCTGCAGGTCTGTGACGCACTCTGCATTGTTAGCCTGCTGTTGGTGACCAATCAGACGGTTCTCAGTCAGAGTGAGACTGTCGTACACTTCCTCTATCTTGTCTGCAATCTCTTGGTGCCTTTCCAATATGGACTGTAGACCAAAAAAGGCAAGGCCATCTGATCAGTAAAACTACATACTTAGACAGACAACACCATTAAAAATATGCATAAGACATGTCATTTGACATAAGATCTGGTATGCTGTAAACATGCTGGCCAGTCAATGCATTCATTGTTCTTGAGAATAAAATAAGCAGAGAGAGAAAATAAACACAATGAGTAAATGCATTAGATGTGGAAAGAGTCCCAGCAGTGCATTGTTTCCAATGTTAATTGCACAAAGGTCTCTGGAGGCCTGTAGAACACAATCAGCACAGAGGTTAGTGTAAAGCACTGATCAAGCACTGGAACATGCAACCACACACTGAATAAAACACATTTTGCTGGACCTTAGAATTACAGTAGATTCCATATTCATTAGTTTACTGTCAATGACATTCATAAATAAACAAATTCTACATAAAAACGAGTACTTTGGTGGTTTTGTATAACCTTTTAGCAACTCGGATTTTAGTCGACAATCCATGCCAACGCATATGTTATATCATCTGTGATATTGAGCAACATATCCACAAGCAGACCTTCTTCTGGTCTTCCCTCTCCTTGGTGTCCAGTAGGACATCTAAGGTACACCTCATTGTGACATGTTTGTTCATCTGGTCCCTGAAGGCTCTCTGAGTGCTGCTGAGGACCTTGAGGAGGCAACTGCTCTGAGAGGGACTCAACAAGTGAGCATGCTCAGATATAAAACTCTGGATAGCAAATGTGACGTCCTCTAATTTGAGTTTAACCTCCTGATGTAGATGAGTCTCAGCATCCTGGAACAACAAAAAAAGGAGTAAGCATCCCTGCAAGGAAAGTGTTGATTCTTCCAAAAAATGCTTATGTGAATGTTCCTGGCTACAGTGTACAATATATCAATATGTATCATTTCTGGGTTATTACATATGATCTGTATTTTTTTTAGATTGTATTCATATATATTTTTTTTTAATTAAAAAAAATAATGTTGTCAAAACAAACGGCTACAGTGTTCAATAAATCAACCTGTGTTTGATTTTGGGATGGGTAGGTACCATTTTAAGATTTTCTTTAAATTGAGGTGTAAATCCATAAAATCCATCCATCCATCCATTATCGATACCGCTTATCCACATAAGGGCCGCGGGGCGTGCTGGAGCATATCTGTCTTCAGGCAGTAGGCGGGGGACACCCTGAATTGGTTGCCAGCCAATCGCAGGGCACACAAAGACAAACATCCGCACTCACAATCACACCTAGGGGCAATTTAGAGAGTCCAATCAACTTACCATGCATGTTTTTGGAATGTGGGAGGAAACCGGAGTACCCGGAGAAAACCCACGCAGGCACGGGGAGAACATGCAAACTCCACGACCTCTGTACTGTGAGGCCAACGTGCTAACCAGTCGACCACCGTGCATCCATAAAATCATTAACATTAAAAAAGATAAACATATTTGTATTATTAACATATTGTGGTATTTTCTAGTATTCATTATTTTTATCTTTTCTTTTCAGTTGTAGTTTATGATTGGCACTGTTAGTGCCGTGGTACATGCTGCTGCTTTTTGCGCACACAGGTAATTAAAACTACTTTCTGCTATTCAGTCTAGCTTTGTTCCTAGATCATTTATCAATTAAAATACCTTGTTTTTTTGTATGCAGCTTTTGAGTGCTTCAACATCACATGTGTTGAAATCTGCATCTGCCATATTTAGTTTGTTTTGGATGAGCCCCACTAACATGTCAAGATCAGCAAGATGTTTTTGGTATGTTGATTCCAAATCTGCCTGAAATCATATTGACAAATATACAACAAATTTAACAATAATTTCAGATTCAATCAGGTTCTTGTGCCGCATTTACTTCTGTTTCTACACTCACCTTCCTATTTTCCATGGCTTGAAACAACGACTGAGTTCTTTCTGCACACTCATGGCAAACCTTTGTAAAATTGTGATCTAATTCCCCAAATGTTGAAGACAGATCTTTACGGATTTGTGTGGGAATGTTCTCATCAGAAGCATTTAAGAGCAGTTTGGCTTTTTCCATATCTTCAGACAGAACACCAGCCAATAAGGAAACTTGGGTCTCCAGTGACTGGATAAAAGCAGAATTAAAAGGAGTTCAAATGTATATACACTCACAAACCACACAATTAAGTACACTTGCACAATCTTACGCGATCTGATTCTAAAGTCATATCACAAACGACGCCTTTACAAAGAAACAGTTGCTTGGGTAATTTGTTCTAATGCAAATATAGTTTTAAATCAATAATTGGTAAATTGGCATACAGCTTTTATAGCTTACAAGCACTCAAAAGTGCTTTCACACTGTCTCCTCATTCACTTATAAAAAAAATTGAGGAGGAACTGGAGGTTCATTATCTTGCTCAAAGACATTTTGACATGATCACAAGACTCAGTATTGAACACACAACCTTTGGGTTGGGCCAATGTACCACTTCAGCCAAGTCGCCACCTTCCTTTACAATGTCAGTCAGAATGGAACAATATAATTTGCAAAGTAATCATTGTTGTTTTACTGTAGTTCCCGTATTTGGATTTGACTGTGCAGGTGTAGCTAATGGTGTAACTTCACTGATATGTCATATAATTCACTTTCTAACCTGGATTTCATCTATTTGGATCTGTAATTCCTCCATGTTGGTGCCAATAGGTTCCCCAAATAAAAGGTCTTTTCTAACATCATCTAAAACATCAGCATGATCTTGGAGTCTCCCAACACACTCTAGGTAATCCTGGGTAGAGAAGCGCTGTAGGAAAACAGTAAAAATGTGCATAAGATGTTTCAAAGGCAAACACAGAAAAAATTGGGTGTAATTTTTACCAAAAAGGGGTTTGTTTACCGGATTCTTGATACCCTCCACATTGTCGGCAGAGAGTTTAGGAGACAGTTCTGACAGCAATTCATCCTCTGAGCTCTCCTCCTTGATACATTCCAGGGTGTGAGTGTCACTCCCACTCCCAAGAGCAAAGCTCCCCATCAGTTCCTGGAGCATTGAGAGGTTTTGGCCTGAGGAAACATTTTTAAGTACCTGAAGAAGCTGCAGCTGGATAGGTGAAGCATGTGCCTTCTCTTTCTCTTTTCCTGTTGGAGATTCTGGGTTTTGTTCATATTTTCCAGGCGGTGTGCAAGCATCATCTTCACTATCAGACTGTTCTCCATTTTTTACAGTTGAAAAATGTTCCTCATCTTTTACAAATGTGGCTTCAGATGTTGCATCATCTTTTGAAGGTAAGATATTAGAGTCTGCATCTCTTCTAGTTGGAGTATTCAACTCATCCTCATTATTTATTTGTGAGGCATCACACCCCTGTTCAAAATTTTCAGGTGATGCACCAGATTCATGTTCATCTTTTTCAGGTGGTGCATCAGAGTCCACTTTATTTTTTCCAAGTGATGTATCAATGGCTTTATCATGTCTTCTAGACAGGGTTTTGGACTCCTCTTCAATTGTTCCACTTAGGTCATAAGAAACCTCATCATCCTTCATTGGTGAGGCATCAGACCACTGTTCAGAAACCTCTTCATATTTTCCAGGTGGGGTATGAGAGTCATCTTCATCTCTTTTAGTTGGAATTTGGAACACTTCTTCAACGTGTCCAGTCGAGATATCAAAGTTTCCATCTTCAACATCAACATCAGACTCCACTTCACCTCTGGTTGGTATAGAATAATTCTCTTGATCGTTTCCAGGTGGGGTATCAGAGCCATCACCGTTTTCAGAGTCTTGTTCATTATATCTAATCAGAGTACCAGACTCCTTTTTGATACTTTCAGCTTGTGTTACAGACTCCTCTTCATCCTTTAAAAGTGAGACATCTAACCTGTTTTCATGTACTCTAGTTTGGGCATCAGAATGGTCTTCATCTTTTCTAGTTAGAGCATCAGAGTTTTTTCTAGATGGAGTACGAGACCAGTATTCATTGCCTTCCGTTGGGATATCGTACTCTTGAACTTTTTGAGTTACATCAGTATACTCTATTACATCTTTTATAATTGAGGCATCAGACACCTTTTCAGGTTTTACGAGTGTTCTCCTTGCAAACACAGACTCATTTTTCTCTTCTGTTGGAGTAAAAGATTCCTCTTGATCTTTTCCAGGTGGGGTATCAGAGCCTTCTTCATTTTTTTCAGAGTAGCGTTCATTTCTTCTATTCGGGGTGCTGAACTCCTCTTCAGTGCTCTTAGCTGTCATTTCAGATGCTTCTTCACCTTTAACAAGTGAAACCTCAGACACATGTTTATGTATTGCTGTTGGGGAATTAGAGTCTTCATTATCTTTTCTACTTTGAGCATCATAATCCTCGTTATATTTTCTAAATGGGGGACAAGAACACACTTTTGCTGTTTGGGTATCACACTCTTGAACTCTTTTAGTTGTGTCATGATACTCTACTTTAAGCGAGGCATTAGAACCATTCTCACATTTTACAGGTAAAACATCAGAACACTCTTGATCTTTTACAGGTAAAGTAAAATAGCTCTCTTGATCTTTTCCGTGTGGGTTATCAGACCCATCTTTGGAATCTTCTTTATATGTTCTGGTTTGAGCTACAGAATTCTCTTCATCTCTTGAAGATGGTACTTCAGAGTCCTTTTCTCTTTTGTAGGACTCCTTGAAAATATTTCCAGTGGAGGTATGAGACAACTCCTCCTCTTTTCTAGTTGTGGCTTCAGACCACTCTTCATCTTTTACAGGTGGGCCTTTAGGTCCTTCTTTACAAGATATATGTTGCACATTAGACTTCTCTTCATCTATTCGTATTGGAGCAACAGAGTTGGCTTTTGGTTTTCCATAATGTGCACCAGAGTCATTTTTGTCTCTTGTAGTTGAGGGATCAGACTCCTCTTCCCCTTCAACTTTTACAGTCAAGTCAACAGACCTCTGTTTACCTTTTAACAGTGAAGCATCAGACCCTTTTTCATATTTTCTTGTCGGAGCAACTTTCTTCTCTTCATGCTTTCCAGGTGGGGCATCAGAATGTTCTTGATTTCTGCTAATTGGGCTATCAATGTTTCCAGATGATTTATCAGACTCTTCTTCATCTTTAATTAGTGAGGCATCAGACCACTTTTCATCTTTTGTTGATGGGCCATCAAAGTTGTCTTTGAATCTTCTAGTTGGGGTATATGACTTTTCTTTACTGTTTCCAGTTGGAGCATTACAATCCTCTTCTTCTTTTCCAGTTAGTGCTTGAGAGTCTGCTTTACCGTTTTTAGTTGGGCTATCAGATACTTTAACCTTTACAGTTGTGCAATTAGAGCCCTTGTCACCTTTTATAACGGAAGCAGACTCATTTTCATAGTTCACAGGTAGGGCATCAAACTCTTCTATCTCATCCAGAGATGAACCATTGGAGTACTCTTTATTGCTTCTAGCTTGGGGATCGGACTTAGTCTTTCCAATTGTGTCATTACATCCCTCTTCATCTTTTATTAGCAACACATCAGATCCCTCTTCCTCTTTTTGAGGTGGGGCAACAGACCATTCTTCATCTTTTACCGGTGGAGTACGAGAACCCCATTCATTTTTTGTAAGTGAGACATGAGACCCAGCTTCATCTCGCGTAGTTGGAGAATCAGACTCCTCATCATGTTTCCAAATTGTATCAAAGGAGTTGCCTTCATCGTTTCCGTGTGGGTCATGAGATTTTTTTGTAGATCTTCTAGTTTGGTCATTTGACACATTTTCATTCATTAATGAGGCAGCAGAACCCTGTTCATCTTTTTCTTGCTGGGTACTGAAGTGTTCTTCAGCCCTTATAGTTAAGACACTGAACCTGTCTTCATCTTTACTAGTTTTAGAGTTAGACAACTCTTCATTTTTTTCAGTTGTGGCATTTGACTCTCCAACATCTTCTCCAAATGTTGAACCACAATGATCAACCTCTTCTCCAGTTGTTGCATCACAAGTATCAAACACGTCATCTTTTCCAACCTCTTCTCCAGTTAGTATATCACAATTATCAATCACTTCATCTTTTCCGATCAGAAACCAAGGCTGCATTTCATGAACTTTTCCCTCTTGGTGTTGTGTTTCAATTTTGTTCAAACTTTGTGCATCTTTCCCAACTAAATTGATGAGCTCTTGCTTCACATTTTTAGCTAAGACATCAGATCTATCTTCATCCCTTACTGGTAGAGCATCAGAAAGTTTTTCATCCCTTCTAGTTAGTATATCAGATTCCTTTTCAACCTTTCCAGTTGGGTTATGAGACCCCTTTTCATCTTTTGTTAGTGGGGCATCAGAGCTTCTAGTTAGGGAATTGTACTCATCTTCAATGTTGCCAGTGAGGGTATCAAACCCATTGTCATGTTTTATAAGTGAGCCGATAGACCAATTTTCATGTTTTTCATACAGACCAATAGAAACATCTTCATATTTTGTAGTTTGAGCATCAATGTTCCCTTCATTTTCCACTGCTGGAGCATCAGTGTCCTGTTTTATATGTGGTACACAAGACCACTCTTCATCATCTCCAGTTGGCGCACTAGAGTACTCTTTGTCTTGTCCATTTGGAGAAAAAGCATTACAATCATCTGCATCTTTTAGATGGTGGACATCATACCACGGTTCATCACTTCTTGTTAGGTTGTTAGACTCCACTTCAACATTTCCCAAAGGAACATAATCATTCTCTTCATCTGTGCTTGGGATAGAAGACTCCTCTTGAACATTTCCAGTTAGGGCATCAGACCACTCTTCATCCCTTACAGTTGGGCCATTAGACACCTTGACTTTTCCATTTGAAACATTCGATCCTTCTTCATCATTTCTAGGTGCACCAGAGTACACCTCATCTTGTCTATTTGAAGAAAATGTGTTCTCTTCATCTTTTACAGGGGGGGCATCATACCACTCTTCATCTTTTCTAGTTGGGGTGTCAGACTCCACCTCAACATTTCCAATTGTAGCATGAACATTGCCTTCATCACTACTTTGGATATAAGACTCCCCTTGAATAATAGTTAGGACATCAGATGATACTTCATCTTTTTTTATTTGAACTCCAAAGTCCTCTTCCTTATCTATAGCTGGGCTATTAGTCTTCAAGTTGTCTTTTCTGGGTGAGGCATCAGACTTATCTTCATCTTTTCGAGTTGTGGCAATGGAATACTCTATCTCTTTTATCGGTAAGGCATCATATTCTTTTCCTACTTTTCCATCTAAAGTACCAGGCTTTCTTTCATGGGCTCCTCCCTCATCCGTTTCATTTTTGTTTAAACTGGATGCATCTTTCCCACCAACATTGGTTATCCCAGACCCCACTGGAACAAAAGCAGCATTACTCTCAAAAGATGCACAGTTCCCTAATGACAGTGAAGTATCACCTGTTGTATTGCCGGCACTTTCACTGTCACTTCCATGTAAAGTTTTATTCATCACTTTCTTGTCGTAATTGACACGTGGTTTTACAGAGTTTGAAATCAGTAATGGTCCAGTGCTGAGTGACCAAATATCAGTAACTACTTGAGGATTTCCATCTTTATCCACCCCGTTTTGATCCGGAGGTGTATAGCCTTTGTGTTTCACTCCAATCACCAATTTTTGGGTGGAGTCTGTTGAAGTGGGTGGGCTTGAAAATGATTCAACCATATTTATATTCTGTTGACATGTATCTCCCACCCACGCCTCTCTTGAGGAGTGATAGTTCTCCTCAGAATCACTTGTTTCTGTTATTTGTCTTTCTTCTGGGTGTACTGGACTGCTCCTCAAACCAGTCAGTGTTTGTTCCAGATGAACATTGGCAGACGCTGGTGAACAATATTCAGCAACATCTATATCACACCTTCCACCATTATAATGATTTTTGGGTGCAAATTTATCAGGTACAACAGAACTAACATATGATGAGTTGAACTGTTGCAAAACTCTTGCACTGAGCAAATCCTGCAGCGAGTTGCTGGGTTCAGGTTCGAGAAGATAACCAATGTCAGAAGGGAGAAATACCTGCTGGAGTCTGTTGCTATCTTCCTCTTTGACAGTGATACCTTGCACATCTAAACCACTGATTGCATCTGCAGGCGATGAGGAACCTATCTCAGCCTCAACAAAAGGGGCAACCCAAAGTGATGATTTGCCCAATTCACATTTTGTCACATTTCCTGCTTTGTAGAAATCATCCTCACTGAACATTGAGTTAACCTTGTAACACTGATTAGCACCAGTGGAAGACTCGCTTTGACTTTGTAGAGCAATACTGCTGTATGGAATGAGTGGGCCAGATGAAGCAGCAGTTTCACAGTACTCATCTTGCTTTTCAGTCAGCAGGTTATTGACTCCATTAAGTGAGTTGGTGACATCAGGGAGTGAAGCCGATTCCTCCAAGGGAAGGACACACTCGGGAGAAACCTCCTCCCTAATGAAGGGTGACATCATCAGAGGCTCATGACCACAAAGTAATGAAAAGGAATGATGACGACCATTTATTTCAGTTACATTTCCTCCTGCATTATCATCTAATACTAAAACGTTATTATCATCCTCTATCAGCAGAGAAGACTTCCTCTTGAATGGTTTGTGTGTTTCTCTGGCTTCGTTCACATTTATAGAATCAAGATTGTCATCATCTGGATAAGGCTGGCCGAACTTTCCTTCTGAGTAAATAAAGTCTAAATCAAAGACCTTAAGTGAGGATAGGGATGGACTTGGACACATGGTGTCGTCCTCATTTTCAATTTGTTTAACAAACAGCTTCAAAACGGTGTCTTCCATTGTTCCCTGTTGGTCATAGGCAGGTGTGTCATCCAAAATGTCATTTTCTTCATCCAAAATGCCCTTTTCTTCACATTGTGCATCCAACTGAAAAACATCACTTTGATGTTTTCCTTCTTTAAACACATCCTCATCTGAAGTGAAACTGAACATCCTTGATTCATTGCACAATGGCTCAGCAATAAACTGTGCTGGAAGTTGATGTGTACTTTCCTCTGAACACGCTGATGGTGAGTCAGCATTACATCTGTTCACAAAAGTGGGCAGTACGGGAATATTTTTGGTACCTAAAATATGGCAAAGATCATTTGCGTCATCACTATCGTCAATATATAAACTATCATCAAGTGTTTTGTATTCTGTGGTTCTTTGAGAGAGCACAGCAGTTTCTGTGCTACCATCCATGTCCTCAAGTACTCCGTCAAATGAGGGATGAAAATCATGATGATTAATTTTGTAATTCTTTGTGTTTATCACCATCTCTTCTGCTTTCTCACTTATGATTGGCACCTCCAAGTCCACCTGCTCTGAAAGATCTTCTGCATTGACAGTCCAAGGCACCTTATTTTGTTGGGTGATATCATTAAAGACAGAATCCTCAAGAAAAAACTGGATCATTTTAGTTAACTGCTTGTCGAGTATTAAAACTCTGTGTTGTGACTTTGGATCCATGTAACTGTTTATCATTAGGTAGGAAATAAAGAGCTGCTTTGTCTCTGAAGGTGTAAGCACATCTCCAGCATTGCTACATCCATCTACTCTGAGTTTTCTATACATGAGCCAAGACGAAAATTTTTCATTAAGGCGATCAACATCAAGAAACTCATCAGGGATTTCGATGGATTTTAAGATGTCTGCTGTGTAAACGTCAATGTAACCGTTTTGTACGGCACAAATGATATCCACAACCTGCGAACATTCTGGAATGTAAAAAGCTGCTATTTTCCCTCTACTGCTGAGCAGCCTGTTGTCAAACACATCTGTGATGTGATGCTCATAGTACGCTGATGAGGTGGCACTAAATTGGGATTCGTTCGGCCGAGGCAACACAAGGCCTATGAACTGATGACTGTTCACAAGTACGATGAGGGTACTGCTAAAACTCATCAAATCACACTGAACCTCCACGTCCACCATTAGTCCATCCCCATTGGGTAAGTTGGCAGAGGAAGAATTAACTTCTTGTGTTGCAATTGAATTGTGCTTTTCTGTTGGGCCAGCAACATTTACGTCGGTAGGATTCAGCTTTAATATTCTGTCTTCATCATGGACAGATGTCATAGTGTGAACAGCTCTTTCTGGTGTCCGTGATTTATTCCCGCTTATGCACTTCAATATAAGCCTATTAACCTGCATTGCTTCTATATGTGACTCATTTGCAGTAGAATGGTCATGCGTCATTTCTTGGCAGGTCTTATGCCTCTGAATAATGTTAACATAGACAGAAGCAGGAATCAACCCTTCCTGAAACGCCGACTTAAGGGTCACTGTATCTCCTGAGTAGGCCACATTCAATCCATCACTGACTTGCTTGACCTCTATCATCTTCACGACAAGGTCATCCAACGTGGATGCTTCCCTCGCTGCTGCTGCAATGTCACAGATGGACACAGAGGTCACATTTGAATCCTTTATGCACTTGTTATCCATGTTTAACTCCTGCAAATGATTCCCAAATAGAGATTTGTGAGGAGAATCCTGTTCGAGAACATCATCCCAGAACACATGAGGCTTAGACTGAGAGAGGTTGGGTGTTGGAAGGAGGAGGCCGATTATGTCATTACTCAGACCGTCCATTGCCTGGGTCCAAGTGCAGTCCATGCTACTGCTGGATTTCACATCCTATGAAAAAGGAGAATATCAGTTATTGTTTAAGTGATTATTCTGACACTTTGTGTATTCAAAATCAAGGCAAATATGTACTCACCAATAGACCAATTGTTAATGATCACGTGCATGAGTTCAACACTGCATCAGCGTTGCAACAAGAAAGTGTCAGGCTGTCAGCATAGTGTGAGCAATCATGCCTCAACTTGTTGCAGAAAGTGTTTGTTAGTCACATCACACAGTGAACCGTTTGACGAATCAACCCTATTAGCCAGTTGAATGTCTTATATGGACCCAAACATTTGGCATGACAAAGCATGTTTACAGCATACTCCAATGATCTGTTTGCAAATATCCTAATGCATTTTTTTTTTTATTAAAACACTCCTGAACGACATAGCGTAATAATTAGAAAGGTATAGGTGCGAGCGGCAAATGACTGACAAAAAGAAGAATAAGAAAGGTTTTTCATGCAATGAACCATCTGATAGAACTCCTTTGAGGCCATTACAAAATACAAAAGCATTCCATACAATAAAATCACAACTTCCAACCTCATCTCCATGTGTGGTCTGATCAGAACAACGCTGGGAAAGGTCACTGTAAGCCTCGCTGAGGTCCTTCAACTGTTCCTGGGCTTTTTCTCTCTCCTTTTCTGACATCCTGTAAGTCAAAAAATGATGCTTTAAATCATGTAATGCAGACACTTGTACTGTGTTGTACATGTGTCAGCTATGTAACTTCCTGACTTACTTTTCACCGTGTTTGTTCAGCATCATTTCAGTGGCCCTAATCGCTTCTGCAATTTGCTCTTTCTTAGTAACCATTTCCTCAATGGAGACCTAGAGAGTCAAACAATCACGTGTCAGTAGTTTTACCAATAGAGTATAAATCATGTCAGCATTTTAGACACTTTGGTAAAATACATTAACAGGCCATAACAATCGGTACACTTGCATCTACACGGATTTACAATTCACAGTTAAGTTCATATATATATATATATATATATATATATATATATATATATATATATATATATATATATATATATATATATTATGTGTGTGTGTAATATATATATTTTTTGCCCACATTGTTAGTCTAATTAACAATTAACCTAATTAGTTAGCCTAACTGACTGTTGATCAAAAGACACCAATTTTTGTACCAGACATAGATGTTGGTTTGCATACCAATACATTGTGCACTTAATATTTTGGCCAGGCAGTGCATATCCATCATTTCTTATGGTGATGTGTATAATATTCACATTCGTGCAAAATAATGAATGGAACACAACGATGGTGCAATGTAATAGGAAAAAGCCTTTGAAACATCACTTTAGTCACTTATGAGAATATGTGCTATATTGAATTTAAAAACCACATAAATAAATATATCTGCAATTGTTTGATTATTTGAATGTTAATAGAGCAAAACATCTGTTCATTTTTCTGCCTTCACGCCAATATACAATAATGAGTTACCACATATTTTTCTACAGAATGCTAATGGGGCCAATGATTTATGACAAATGGATGTTGTTTTCTAATATCATAATTAATATTAGGAAAAAATTGTTCATAACTATAAAATTGCATTGCACTATGTAAAGAGAATAAACTAGTTCAATTCAAGTCGGTATGTTCTGAAACATGGGTGCTTGTGCAACAGTAAGAGGATGTTGTATGTAACTGACCACTTCATTTGATTAACAAAATGTCCTTCTACAGTGTAAAATACATTGAATAAGTAGATCAGAAAGATGTTCTTTTATTAAAAATCACGTGACAGGAAATGTCATCGGATAGTATTGTTTTCATCAAGTCACAAGAACAACAACAAAGAAAATACATATCATTACCTGGGAGTTATTTGAAGCATCTGTGTTGGCATTACTATCTTTCAAAGTATTTCCCTCATTGCTCGCATTCTGTTTCACATTAGACATCCAACCTAACAGTTTGCTAACTTTATCACCATGCTCTCGTTTTTCTTCATCCACTGATCTCTGGAATCAGAACAGGTGGGGGTATGAGAATATCCATAATTTGTAAAGAAAAGCAAAACGTTTAAATATCAGTTTTCTCAATTCGTAACTGAATACTGTAAAACAGACCTAAATACTGACCAGAGGAAAAACAGAAATACGAAAAATAGCACAGAGATTCAGATATGTATTATTTTCATGCTTCAGTCGGTACAAAAGGGGAAACAATTTGAAATATAATTAAGATAATTCCCATTAAACTATAATCCAAATCATAAGTAAAAACTCAAAAGGGCTAAAAATTGGTCTTTCTGCAAAGGAATGAATAAGGCCTCTACTTGTACAAAAAGGTGCCAACTTGTGTCAAAAAACTGTAGCAACATAAAATGAAGGCAAACACAAAGATTCCATTTTGGAATAATTATTATTTAGGCTAAACAAATAATACAGCTACACACCGAGTCAAAATAAATCTTATTTCCAGTATTTACTTTTTTAACAACAATGCCCCCAAGTTTTTATTTCAACTTTTTGGAATGAAAAGTTGATAAGGCTCCAAATCCTTGAGCTTTATCAGCCTCCAGTAATCTTAAACCAGTGTGGCAGTCATAAACACTTCTTTTGAGCGCTTCATTGAATGTGATTCGTCTCTTGGTCTTTGGACACGTGATGCTTTTGGTGTGGGACTTCTCATCTTTGATGGTTGAGGCCGTGGCTTTGTCAACAAGCCCCCTCTGAATGACTTCCTCCAGCGAGACTCGGTCGTGAGTGTCAGGGTTTATCAATCCACCGGTCAGGAGCTGGAACTCTATACAGCGAGCGCCAACATCCTTGGGTAAAAGATTTTCCTGAACTGCCTGAGTGATCGCCATAGACTTTGCAGTCTTGGGGTGAGTGATGCCATTGAATGCCTGCTCAAACTGCTGTACTTTCTGAGCCAACTTCTCATTCAAAAGACCTTTGCTGATTGCATCACTGATTGTAAGTTTCTCCCCAGAGAAAGGGTCACAAATACCTCCGGTGCAGGCCTGGGCCTCCAGCAATCTCAAGGCAGTTGTCCCATCAGTAAAGCCCTGTTGAAATCCCTGAAGAACAGACAGCCTCTTCTTCTGGGTGACGTCCCAAAGACCAGCAATGGGGCTGTTTACATCCTCCACAACAACCATTCTTGAAAATATAATGTCAGCAATCTCGTAGATACTAAGAAAGCCATTCCTGTACTGTTCTAGCTCAGGCGCTTCAAGAAACCTCTGACTCAGCGCAGACTCTAGACAAAGCTTTCTGCCATTTTTGACATCGTTGATGATGTGACGCAAACCTCCACTACCATCTTCTACAGACGTCTCATGCCATTCACTCTCCTGCTGTGACAGAAACAGATAGGTCTGCTTGTCGATGTGTTTCTTCTTGAATGCTTCATGAGCAGACATCTCAGTGCCACGACTGCTGCTGACAACAGACACCCGGTGGGAACTTGTAGGAGAGTTACTGGTAAGCTGCCTGTCCCCAAGAGGAAGGAGAAGGACGCCACCATCAACGTCATAAAGACATGCCTTTAGTATTTCACAGTAGTATGCTTTCTGTCCAGTATCAGGGTTGTGAAAACCTTTGGGATTGCGGACAGGATCATACAGAATTTGATGAGTCTCCTTGTTTAGAAAGCCATGATCAATAGCAATGCTAGGCGGCATTCTGAATCCACCCTCGGGGTTAATCACTCCACCGGTGGCTATCTGTACTTCAAGGATCTTTTTGCCTTTGTAGCGCTCAAGAATGCTCTCCTCCATCGCCTGAAACACAGACAGCTTTTTGCCAGCATGCATATAGCCACTGAAAGCTTTCTCAGCGTCCATCAGTTTATCTTTTAAGCTCGAGTCAAAAATTCCTCTATCAAGAGCCTCATCTAGGGAGTATATCTGACCCGTGGTCAGATCAGTGAGGCTTCCTGTCGCTGC
The DNA here is from genome assembly GCF_054856515.1 of Filicampus tigris. Lineage (NCBI taxonomy): Eukaryota > Metazoa > Chordata > Actinopteri > Syngnathiformes > Syngnathidae > Filicampus > Filicampus tigris. The sequence continues at coordinate 13,462,959 of NC_141227.1, read as the reverse complement.
CTGAGATTGCAGAAGCTCCAAAGCGTACATCTTTGCCAAGAATCCCTTCTCAGCTGCCTCCAAGAAGGAAGCTTTTTTCTTACTCGACTCCACATAAACTCCAGCGATGGCAGTTGGTTTGCCGACGTATTGCGCAATTGATGCTTGCACTTTGTCTATGGTGGTAAGTCCCATTTCTAATTTATGGAAAATGTCTTCATCCAATAGCTTATATTTGATTAGGTTTTGAATTGTTGTGCTTCTTTTGAGGTCAGTGAGACTCAATGCAGTTGTATTCCACAAGCTGAGGCTGTCCCTACTTTCTGGAGCATTTTTAATTGGCGTAGCTCTTGCTTCGGGTGATTCTTTGAGATAATATGTTCTTGTCGTTAGGATGCTGTTTTTTTCTCTCTGGGACTCTGTGGGTGTACATAGGGCCATGTATCCCTGCGTTTTGGGGAGCAAATTGTCACCTGAGTAGATGTGATACATTTCAGTCGTATATTCGTTTTGTGGGAATGTGACATTTTGAGAAATTGAACTCTTCAAAGTCGTCTCACTAGGAATGACTTTCACTTCATCTTGTTTGAACTCTTTAAGAATGTCTTCTTTCTGCAATGTTGCCATCTGTGGATTGGAAATTAGATCACCCTTTGGTTAGAAATTTCTATGAAAGAACAAAAGATTTTATAGAGGTAAATTGGTGTCTGTGTGACACAAAGACTTCATTCCATACCTCTGATGAGCTTTTCTTTTGCAGAATCTCCTTGCTGCATTGTGGCTCCTCTTTCTGCATGGCTGTCTTCAGGATAGCATTCTCAGAGCATTTCATATATTGATGGCTGCCTTCAGTGACTTCCTGTTTCCTGAACCTCTGGTTTTCCTTCTCCGTTGTAACGCTCTGTAGAGTTGGAATCCCTTTGGTGTTTGGCTCGATTTGTCCATGATGAGAGCTTGCTTCCTTTGCTGTCACTTTACAATTGACACCTCTTAGGAGCTGTGCTGAACGCTCCTTGCTTTGTGAAGCATTCACCTTTGAGTATAGTTTAAGTTTGTCCTCTTCAAGATGAACAGTATGCAAACTTGCCTTCAGTATATCTTGGTCATTTTTTTCTTCCTCTGATTTGCCCATTCTGCTCTCCACTTGCTGCTTTGATTCTGATGTATTTCGCGGGGCTGATTTCAATACTTGAATCTCTTCTTTGAGATACTCGGTGAGCATCTCTTCTAATTCTGTATCATGTGAACGCTTTTGTGAAACATCTCTCTCACTTGTTATTTCTGACTGTGCTAAAATGACTTTCTTTTCCATTTCCTTCTGCACTAACATCAGATGCCTTTCATAGCCCTGCCTCTGAAGTTCCAGCTTAGTTTTCAATTCCTCAAGCATTCTCTTGCACTTCCCAACTTGTTCCTCCATCAGCTGTGTCCTCACCCTGAGCAGAGAATTTTCTTTTTGCATTCTCTCAGCTTCTGCATTGTTACACTGCATCTTTTCCTTCAGCAATATGATTTCAGATTCCAACGAGATACTTTTCCCTAAAGCCTCAGTTTTCTCTCTCTTAAGGACCAAATTTTCATGTCGGAGATTTGATTGGGATTGGTCTGAGTTAGACATTCCTTCTCTCAATGTTTTATTTTTCTGAAGCTCACGTTCAAGCTGCATTATTATAGAGTCTTTGTTTTTTCTTTCTTTGCTCTCTTTAGCTAATTCCTCTTTTACATTCTGCAGAGAAGAGCTCAGCTCTGAAACTTTAGCATTCAAATTTTCTACGTTTTTCTCTGCAGCTTTTTTCTCCATCTGAAGAGCAAGTATCTCCTGCTTTAAATTCCCTGTCATTTTGTCTGAACTCCGTGTTGGTGCCATGACATTGTGCTCATATTTAAAAAGCTCATCTTCCAATGCTTTGACTTTGCTGAGATGTTTGTTAATCACAGAAGATCCTTTCTGAATTTCAGCATTTTTGTTTTTCAACATTGAGTTCAAATCATCAATCTCAGCACTTTGCATGTGGACCTTCTGTTCTGCTACCTCCTTCTCATCTAGCGCAGACTTAAGGTCAGATTTCAGCGCTGTGATTTCTCTCTGGTAGTTTATGACATTGCAGTTGACCATGCAGTTTTGTTCAGTTAAGGTCTTCACATGCTCACTATGATCCAGTAGTTTTACTTCAAGATCATGGGAGTTCTGGGATTTTGTATTGAGCTCCTTCTCAATAATTCTGACCTGTGATTTAGCTGCTTCTACCTGAGACTTTAGAATTTCAATTTGTTGATCTTTTCTGTCTATTTCCATCAGCGCTTGATCGTGTTTCTCCCTTGCAATCTTCAAAGTATTTTCCAAGTCAGCATTTACCTGCTTTGACTCATCTGCTTTCTTCTGCAACTGAGAAGTCACAAATTCACAATTTTGAATTCCTGCCTCCAGACTTTTACATTTGAACAGACACTCCTGCTCAGATCTCTTCATTACTGCAACTTCCTCTTTGGCCTCTTGAAGCTGATCTTTCCAGCTCTGAATTTCACTCTTCAGAGACTTCATCTTTTGCTCTAAATGGGATCTGTCTTTTTCCAATGACTCATTATGGAGCTGAAGAGCTCTCAGATCACTGTCGGATGACATGTTTACTCTTCTAAGCTCAGTACATTTAAACTTCATTTGGTTTATTACCACCTGCTTGGAAGCAAGGTCTTCCTCTAAACTGCTAATCTTTTGAATGTTATCCTGATCCAAGGAGCTCCTTCTGTGAATTTCTCCTTGAGTAATCTTCAGCTGCTCTTTGAGACCTTCAACTTCTGTGTTTTGGAAGAAAGCATTTTGCTCCAGTGAGGATTTTGCCCTGTGAAGAGATCTGACTTCCTCTTGCAGTTCAGAGATGGTTCTCTGCGAGGTTAGTGTCTCCTGGTGAAGATCTTCTAATTTCTGTCTTAGACTGAACCTCTCTGCTTCCATGTCCAGCTGAAGCTTCTTGAGTCGGTT